>NC_064854.1:55659987-55959987 GCF_024139225.1 Suncus etruscus | reverse complement strand
TCCCTTCCCTTCCCTTCCCTTCCCTTCCCTTCCCTTCCCTTCCCTTCCTTTCCCCTTCCTTTCCCTTCCCTTCCCCTTCCCTTCCCTTCCCTTCCCTTCCCTTCCCTTCCCTTCCCTTCCCTTTCCTTTCCTTTTTTCTTTTCCTTTTCTTTTTTTTTTTTATTTTTGGGCTACACCTCAGTGATGCTCAGGGGTTACTCTTGCTATGTTCTCAGAATTTCTCCTGGCTTGGGGAACCAAATGGGATGCTGTGGGATCGAACCACGGTCCCTCCTGGGTTAGATGCGTGCAAGGCAAATGCCCTATCACTTGCAATTCCGCTCTGGCCCCAAAGTCTGTAGTTTTCTTATCATCAGGTTTGTAGCAGTTCCTCTCATCCTGAGGTTTCCTTGATTTCTGTCCCAAGAGTGTGTCTGGATCGATTCCTTGAAGATTCGTTCTATGTACAGCTGCCTCTTGCTGGATCAGAGCCCCACCCTATGACCTCACTTAACCATAATTATCTCCTTAGACGAGTTCCAAGTGCAGGTATGCATAGGGAACAAAAGTTTTCAGCAATTGATGAGGTCATTAGTTAATATAGTTATTTGCATAACATTTAAAATAATGTTTAGGGGCCGGGCGGTAGCGCTAAAGGTAAGGTGCGCCTGCCTTGCCTGCGCTAGCCTTGGACGGACCGAGGTTCGATCCCCCGGTGTCCCATATGGTGTCCCATATGGTCCCCCCCAAGCCAGGAGCAACTTCTGAGCGCATAGCCAGGAGTAACCCCTGAGCGTTACCAGGGTGTGGCCCAAAAACCAAAAAAAAACCAAACAAACAAACAAAAAAAATGCTCCCCTTTTGGGGCCGGGAAGGGTGGCGCTAGAGATAAGGTGTCTGCCTTGTAAGCGCTAGCCAAGGAACGGACCGCGGTTCGATCCCCTGGTGTACCATATGGTTCCCCCAAGCCAGGGGCAATTCTGAGCGCTTAGCCAGGAGTATCCCCTGAGCGTCAAACGGGTGTGGCCCAAAAACCAAAAAAAAAAAAAAAAAAAAAATAATGTCACATACATGTTCAAACTAAAACGGTGTCAAGAAGTTTCTTTAGAAAAAATAGAGCATGGGCTAGAGAGGTGGTGCTAGAGACAAGGTGTCTGCCTTGCAAGCGCTAGCCAAGGAAGGATGGTGATTTGATCCCCGGTGTCCCATATGGTCCCCCCACGCCAGGGGCAATTTCTGAAGCGCTTAGCCAGGAGTACTGCCTGAGCATCAAATGGGTGTGGCCCGAAAAACCAAAAAAAAGAAAAAAGAAAAAAATAGAGCATATTGCTTTTTATTAGTCTCATTTTGCTGTGTGTTATGTACGTTTTAAATGGTTGTGATCAGTGTAATATGTGCTAAGTTGGCTTTTTTTTCAGTAAAGGTACTTCCTATATATTCTTATCTTGACCAGTTGTAAAAATGGACAGGCTGGCTGACCTGTCAGGCTTCTCTTAGGCTCTGAGTAGGGAGAGAGCAGGGAGAGATGCCATTTTGTAAGGACCCACATGGTATAAAGCTACATGCTAGGTTTCCTCAAACCTATTTCCATTTCAAACACCGCTTCATGCTACCTAGCCATACAGGTATGCCTATCAGGGAAGGACACAAGGGAGCAGTAGGAGAGTACCCCTAGATGATAACCAATCATTTTAAAGATCATCAAAAAGCTAGAACCTCCTATATTGTCTTCTCTGTATAGTCCTCTTCATGACTTTTGGCAGGGATGACCTCAACAATCAGTTTGGGGGTTATTGGCACTGATTAAAGTGTTGTTCACTTTACAAAAAAAAAAAAAAAGACAGGCTGGCTGGACAGGGATCTCTTTGGCAGGACTCACGGAACCAGAAAAGAGTTCTGGGAACAGAACATGGGTCAGGTGCATTCAAGGCAAGTGCCTTATCTGTTTTAACTGTCCTCTCTCTCTGAACCCTCATTGTTCAGAATTTTTTGTTTATGAACAAAAAGGATCATTGTCACAGTCGCTTGATATATAATACTCATTGAAAGTTGGACATTGGGCTCAGAGAGATAGCACAGCGGTGTTTGCCTTGCAAGCAGTTGATCTAGAACCTAAGGGTGGTTGGTTCGAATCCCCGGTGTCCCATATGGTCCCCCGTACCGGCCAGGAGCTATTTCTGAGCAGACAGCTAGGAGTAACCCCTGAGCAGCGCCGGGTGTGACCCAAAAAACAAAAAAAACAAAACAAAACAAAAAAAAAGAGCCAGGGGCTATCCCTGAGCATAAAGCCTAGAGTAAGCCCTGAGTACTGCTGGTGTGACCCCAAAACAAACAAAAACCCCACAAAACCCAACTGAAAGTGGCACTATTTTGCTAATTTGTTTGTATTCTATATCTATACATTAATTTGGTATATCTATAAGGAAATATTTACTTTTATGTGATTTGCATCTTAAAATGCTTTGAGTAATTAGTAACTTTATTATACTAGAGTCGAAAACACTATAAATTAACATTTTTAGTTTAGTATGATCTTACAAGCTTGGTTACAACTGATTACAAGAAATTTGTCTTCATTTTCACTATGATTGGCATATTTTTGTCTGCTAAAGACAGTTTCCCATTGTTTTTCATGCTCTAGACTGATATCTTTGTGTAGAAGGGGTCAAATGAGTAATGACTTTGAGTCTATAATTATGAAACCATATCTATGTTAGTAAGAGCTCTCAGTGGCTGAGTGTTAGTCAGTAAGCCACAGGCATTTTCCCTGACACTCATGTGAATTCTCATCGCCATATCATCATATTTTTATTGATAGCCACTGTTTAGCATTTACTTTCTGGGCTTACAGATTGGTTATTTACTCACTTGTCTTTACAAAATAGAAAACTGTATGTATAGAATTTTCTATATTGCCACTAATATATATTATATATATTATATTATATACACACATAGAGAGTGAAGCTTAAGGAATACCAATTATATGATAATTTAATATAGATCACCATAGCCTTGGTAAAAAAAACATAAAGGTAAATAGAGCTGCAATGAATATAGGTGTAAGGAAGGGGTTTTTGTATTGTATTTTTGTGTTCCTAGGGTATATTCCTAGGAGTGGTATAGCTGATCGTATGGAGCTCGATTTCCAGTTTTTGGAGGAATCTCCATATCGCTTTCCATAAAGGTTGAACTAGACAGCATTCCCACCAGCAGTGGATAAGAGTTCTTTCTCTCCACATCCCCCGCCAACACTGTTTATTCTCATTCTTTGTGATGTGTGCCATTCTCTGGGGTGTGAGGTGGTATCTCATCGTTGTTTTGATTTGCATCTCCCTGATGATTAGTGATGTGGAACATTTTTTCATGTGTCTTTTGGCCATAGCGTATTTCTTCTTTGTCAAAGTGTCTGTTCATTCTTCTCCCCATTTTTTTTGATGGGGTTAGATGTTTTTTCTTGTAAAGTTCTGTCAGTGCCATTGTATATTTTGGAGATTAGCCCCTTATCTGATGGGTATTGGGTGAATAGTTTTCTCCCACTCAGTGGGTGGCTCTTGTATCCTGGGCACTATTTCCTGTGAGGTGCAGAAGCTTCTCAGCTTAATATATTGCAGCTCTATTTACCATTAGCAAGACTCCTGGAAACAACCAAGATGCCCTCAACAGATGAATGGCTAAAGAAACTGTGGGTACATATACACAATGGAATATTATGCAGCTGTCAGGAGAGATGAAGTCATGAAATTTTCCTATACATGGATGAACATGGAATCTATTATGCTGAGTGAAATAAGTCAAGAGAGAGAGAAAAACGCTAGAATAGGTCTCACTCATCTATGGGTTTTAAGAAAAAATTGAAAGACACCCTATGTAATAATAATTTTCAGACACAAAAGAGAAAAGAGCTGGAAGTTCCAGCTCACCTCAGGAACTCACCACAAAGAGTGATGAGTTTAGTTAGAGAAATAACTACATTTTGAACTGTCCTAATATTGAGAATGATATGAGGGAAATGTAGAGCCTGTTTAGGGTACAGGCGGGGGTTGGGTGGGGAGGAGGGTGATTTGGGACTTGGGTGATGGGAATGTTGCACTGGTGATGGGTGGTGTTCCTTTTATGACTGAAACCCAAACACAATCATGTATGTAATCAAGGTGTTTAAATAAAAAAAAAAATTAAAAAAAAAAAAAAAACATAAAGGATACTTTGAATGCTGTGTGTATGTTTTGTTGTTCTGGAGAAAAGTGGTATCTGATAGTTAAAACATAGGAGTTGTTGTCAGCATTTACGGGTTTACTCACATATCCAAGCCTTTTTTATTTTAAAGAAAGGCAGAGTTCATGCCTAGCATATGTTTTAGTACATTGCTTTATGCACTTTGGATGTGCTGTAAAAGCTAGTCAAGATGTGATCCTCCTGGCAAAGTAATCTGCCACTTATTCATGTCTAAGTGAAATAACGATGGCTGTTGGGTATTTAGTGAATTCCAATCTTGATGCTTTCCTTGAGAAGGTCTATATACCCATCCCAAGTAGTCACACTGGTGTGTTTTTTTTTGTTTTTCATTTATTTGGTTGTTTTGGTTGGTTTGGTTTTTTTGGATCACACTCGGCAGGCACTCAGGGGTTATATCCTGCCTTTACACTCAGAAAAATTCGCTCCTGGAAGGCTCAGGGGAACCATGTGGTGATGCTGGGATTTGAACCACCGTCCTTCTGCATGCAAGGCAAACATCCTACCTCCAAGCTATCTCTCCGCCCCCCACACTGGTGTTTTTAAGAACTTCTATAGAAAGTTTTTAAATTTATGAAATGTTATAGAAATTCAAGTAGGGGCTGGAGAGATAGCTTGGAGGTAGGATGTTTGCCTTGCATGCAGAAGGACGGTGGTTCAAATTCTGGCATCCCATATGGTCCCCTGAGCACTGCTGGGTGTGACCCCCCCCCCAAAAAAAAAAAAATTCAAGTGGAACTCACTTGAATTTTGTCTTCCCACCTGGAGACTGGATTGATGTTAGTGTAGGATCTAAGATGATCAGTGTTCTGGGCCTGAACTTTTTTAATTTGTTGAGTTTTGTTGTTGTTGTTGGGTTTTGGGCCACAGCCGGTGACGCTCAGGGGTTACTCCTGCACTCAGAAATCGCTCCTGGCTTAAGGGACCATATGGGATACCTAGGGATCGAACACTGTCTTAGGCTAGCGTGCGCAAGGCAGACGCCTTACAGCTTGCACAACTGCTCTGGCCCCTGTTGTTTGTTTTTTTAAAGCAAGCTCTGTGTATTTCTGGTCCTTGCACTGGATGGAGCTGAGCTGCTCTAAAAATAAGTAATAAAAGTTATTTTTTTAGTTTAAAAACAAATAGAGGTGTGGGGAATTTTCTGTAAAGTCCTGGAGAAATAGTACAGCGAGTTAGGGTATCTGCCTTTCATGGAATGAACATGAGTTCAGTTCTCGGAAACAGAGGCCAGAGAGATAGTACAGAAATAAAATGCATGTGGCTGACCTGGGTTCAATCTCTGGTACCCCATCTGGTCCCCCAAGCCTTCAGGGAGTGATCCCTGAGCAGTCAGGAGTAAGCCCTGACCACAGCCAGCTATGTCCCCACTCCCATTTCCCAAAATCTTGGCAACACTTATGATCCTCTCGCACCACCAGGAGTGATCCCCGAGCACTGAAGTGAGACCAGAGGATTGTTGTCACTTGAGGACCTGTCCCTGTAGGCAGTAAAGAACTGGAGCAAGGGGCCGGGAAGGTAGCAGTAGAGGTAAGGTGTCTGCCTTGCAAGTGCTAGCGTAGGACGGACCGAGGTTCGATCCCCCGCCTTGAGCGTCAAACGGGTGTGGTCCCCCCCCCCCAAAAAAAAAAGAAAAGAACTGGAGCAAGGCCTAAGGTGGTTACTAATGGAGATTTTGCTGGAGCTGTCTTATTTGTTTCCCTTTTTCTATTGGCTGGACTGATGGTTCAGCCCAGACGCTATTGCTTCCCATTCCTGCTCCCTCTGGAATTCTCCACAGATCATTTTGCTTCACCAAATGGCAATTTTCCCATGAATCTCATCTCTTCTGAATCCTAATGCTGATTACATTTTTAAATTATGAATGTTCATGTAAACGCTATTAATGATCTGTTATTATTTTTAGATGGTTGTCTTTTCAGCATTACTTAGATGCAGGGAGAATTTTTTTTAATTCTAGAGCAAATGGTACCAGGAAATGACACTTAAAATAGATCATCTGTAGCATTTGTCAGAATTTTATACTAAGTAATGCTGGAGAGTGGGGACGGAGGAGGGTGAGGAGAGAATGATGGAATACTTATTTTCAGAAACCATGAACTGGGATTTTGGAAAGCTAAAAATATTAAAAACAAAATTTAGGTTATGATTGCAGTTAAGACATTGGCTATAATTTGAAGAATCAGGGATGGATATAATAGCTCATTGGACTGATTGCGTGTATGCTTTGCTGGAGGATAACTATTTCTTTTGAGGGGGCCATACCTGGTGGCGCTCTGGTTATTCCTGGCTGTGTACTCAGAAATTGCCCCTGGCAGGCTTAGGGGACCATATGGATGCCGGGAAACAAACCCAGGTTCCTCCTGGGTTGGCTGCATGCAAGGCAAATGTCCTACCATTGTGTTATCTCTCTGGCCTCAGGAGAACCATTTCTTTCTCTTTCTTTCTTTCTTTCTTCTTCTTTCTTTCTTTCTTTCTTTCTTTCTTTCTTTCTTTCTTTCTTTCTTTCTTTCTTTCTTTTCTTTCTTTCTTTCTTTCTTTCTTTCTTTCTTTCTTTCTTCTTCTTTCTTTCTTTCTTTCTTTCTCTCTCTCTCTCTCTCTCTCTCTCTCTCTCTCCCTCCCTCCCTCCCTCCCCCTCCCTCCCTCCCTCCCTCCCTCCCTCCCTCCCTCCCTCCTTCTTTCTTTCTTTCTTTCTTTCTTTTTCTTTCTTTTCTTTCTTTCTTTCTTTCTTTCTTTCTTCTTTCTTTCTTTCTTTCTTTCTTTCTTCTTTCTTTCTTTCTTTTCTTTCTTTCTTTCTTCTTTCTTTCTTTCTTTCTTTCTTTCTCTTCTTTCTTTCTTTCTTTTTTTTTCTTGTTTTTGGGCCACACCCGGTAACGCTCAGGGGTTACTCCTGCTATGCGCTCAGAAGTTGCTCCTGGCTTGGGGGACCATATGGGACACCGGGGGATCGAACCGTGGTCCGTCCAAGGCTACCGCAGGCAAGGCAGGCGCACCTTACCTTTAGCGCCACCAACCCGCCCGCCCTCTTTCTTTCTTCTTTTCTTTCTTCTTTCTTTCTCTTTCTTATATTTCTTCATTCTTTCTTTCTTTCGTTCGTTCTTTCTTTCTTTCTCTTTCTTTCTTTTTCTTTCTTCTTTCTTTCTTGTTTCTTTCTTTCTTTCTTTCTTTCTCTCTCAACTCATCTCTCTCTCTCTCTCTCTCCCTCCCTCCCTCCCTCCCTCCCTCCCTCCCTCCCTCCCTCCCTCCCTCCCTTTTCTTTCTTTCTTTCTTCTTTCTGTCTTTCTTTTCTTTTCTTTCTTCTTATCTTTCTTTCTTCTCTTTCTTTCTTTCATTCTTTCTTTCTTTTCTTCTTTCTTCTTTCTTTCTTTTTCCTTTCTTTCTTTCTTCTTTCTTTCTCTCTCTCTCTCTCCCTTCCTTCCTTCCTTCCTTCCTTCCTTCCTTCCTTCCTTCCTTCCTTCCTTCCTTCCTTCCTTCCTTCCTTCCTTTCCTCCCTCCCTCCCTCCCTCCTCCCTCCCTCCCTCCCTCCCTCCTCCCTCCCTCCCTCCTCCCCCCTCCCTCCCTCCCTCCCCCCCCTCTCCTCCCTCCCTCCCCCCTCCCTCCCTCCCTCCCTCCCTCCTTCCTTCCTTCCTTCCTTCCTTCCTTCCTTCCTTCCGTCCTTCCTTCCTCCTTCCTTCCTTCCTTCCTTCCTTCCTTCCTTCCTTCTTTCCTCTTTCCCCTCCCTCCCTCCTTCCCTCCCTCCCTCCCCTCCCTCCCTCCCTCCCTCCTTTTCTTTCTGTCTGTCACACCCAGCAGCGCTCAGGGTTACTCCTGGCTCTACACTCAGAAATTGCTCCTGGCAGGCACAGGGGACCATAGAGGATGCCGGATTCGAACCAATGTTTTTGGTCACACCCGGCAGTGCTCAGGGGTTTTTCCTGGCTCCGTGCTCAGAAATTGCTCCTGGCATGCACGGGGGACCATATGGGACGCCGGATTTGAACCGATGACCTTCTGCATGAAAGGTAAATGCCTTACCATCCATGCTATCAAGGGATTCGAACCAATGACCTTCTGCATGAAAGCAAACGCCTTACCTCCCGTTTGAGCTCAGGGGTTACTCCTGCTATGCGCTCAGAAATCGCTCCTGGCTTGGGGGGACCATATGGGAGCCGGGGATCGAACCGCGGTCCATCCTACGCTAGCGCTTGCAAGGCAGACACCCTACCACTAGCACCACCTTCACAGCCCCGGAAGAACCATTTCTTAACTCCTGATGACACATAGGCACTTCCAGGAGTGACTGCTGGGCCTAGAGTAACCCACAAGCATTGCTGGGCATGACCTGGAAATGAAATTAATCTTGGAATATTTTTTTTCCAGATAAAATTGTTACGTTAGCCATCACATTTTACTTTCAGCAAATTACTTTGTTAGATTTTTTTTTTCTTTTTTGCTTTTTGCTCAAAATCTCTACAAGAATTAGTTATTTAGGTTTGGGGCTTGGTTTGGTGGTTGGAACACATGCCTTGTGTGTGGGAGGCCCTGAATCTAGTCCCCAGCATTGCAAACAAAAAGAAAAAAGAAAGGAAAAATGTTTATTTCAAAGTGCCTTTTAAGTTTTATACATTTTTTTTATTTATTGAAAATCTAATACCCTTCCTTCCTTCCTTCCTTCCTTCCTTCCTTCCTTCCTTCCTTCCTTCCTTCCTTCCTTCCTTCCTTCCTTCCTTCCTTCCTTCCTTCCTTCCTTCCTTCCTCTCTTTCCTTCCTCTCCTTCCTTTTTTTGTTTTTTGGGTCACACTCGGCAGTGCTTAGGGGTTACTCCTGACTCTACACTCAAATTTCTCCTGACATGCTTGGGGGACCATATGATATGTTGGAATTCAAACCACTGGCCTTCTGCATGCAAGGCAAATGCCTTGCCTCCATGCTATCTCTCCGACCCCTAATATTTATTTCTACAATCTAAATTTAACAACCAAGTTTTAAAATAAAATTGCAGGGGACCGGGTGGTGGCGCTAAAGGTAAAGTGTCTGCCTTGCCTGCGCTAGCTTGGACAGACCGAGATTCGGTCCCCAGGCATCCCATATAGTCCCCCAAGCCAGGAGCAACTTCTGAGCTCATAGCCAGAAGTAACTCCTGAGTGTTACCGGGTGTGGCTCAAAAACCAAAAAAAGAAAAAAAAATTGCAGGGCAATTGTAATGCTCTGGGCAGAGAACAACTAGTTTATGATTTATAAATAAGATGAAAAATAGAATGAATTTCCTAATATACCTAAATATTTAGGTTTTGATAACCATACTTCCTTCCTTAGTGGAAGAATGTAGAATGGACATATCCTAGCCAGGTATTATTCATGTAGATCGTATTTGTTTGTTATATAGTGCTTAGAAACTAGACAAGAAAAGGAAGTGCATTTTCTCTACCAATCAGAAAGATCCTGACCTCTGTGCAATTGTGCTATATGTTTTTGTGATTCTTTGTCATTTTCAAACCATATTGTATATTATTTGATAATAAGTACATATGTGGAGAAAATAATAAACCCACTGAGGGTAGGTAGGAGGAGAAAATCTTTATGTGGCAATAAATCAGTCTGATTTCAGAAGGAAATTCTTTTCTTCCTTTAAGGCAGCTTTGGGGGCCCGGAGAGATAGCACAGCGCCGTTTGCCTTGCAAGCAGCCAATCCAGGACCAAAGGTGGTTGGTTTGAATCCCGAATCCCGGTGTCCCATATGGTCCCCATGCCTGCCAGGACCTATTTCTGAGCAGACAGCCAGGAGTAACCCCTGAGCAATGCCGGGTGTGGCCCAAAAACAAAACAAAAAAAACAAAACAAAAAAAGGCAGCTTTGGGAATGCAGAGATAGGAGCATCTGGAAATTAGACTGGTATCTAGCCCTGATAATACCATGGTTCTGCTCTCTTTGCATTAATTTAGTGAGAACAAATCCAACCTGGGTCATGGATGCAGTTCATAACTGTTATCCAGTGTTTTCCTGCACTTTTCCAAAGCTGGACACCTGAGGAAAGTGAGCAAGGGAGGTAGGCTAAGCATGAACCCATTGGTGCAGCATTTTGTATGACTTTTCTTTCAGTTTGTCTGCCTGCTAAACATGGGTAACAGCAGTGCAAACAGACTTCTCTCCACTCCCGAAATACATGTGACTCAGCTGTGGTATATGGAAATGCTGTCCAATTACATTGCTTAGTCTGGCACCCAGATCCTTTCTTCATTCATTTGTTTTGGTGTTTCTTTAACTCTCCTTAGGTTAGTTTACTTACTCAGAAAACACTCTAAAGACTTCTGATATTAAAAAAACATATAAAGTGTGGCCGGAGAGATAGCATGGAGATAGGGCATTTGCCTTTCATGCAGAAGGACTGTGGTTCAAATCCCGGCATCCCATATGGTTCACTGAGCCTGCCAGGAGCGATTTTTGAGCGCAAAGCCAGGAGTAACCCCTGAGCGCTGCCAGGTGTGACTCAAAAACAAACAAACAAACAAACAAAAACATATAAAGTATTTAAATACAAATACTTGTGCAGATGGGAAAGGGCACTGTTCAAGTTTCCTTTGAATAGCTTAGCCCAGCCATGTAGTAGTATGAACAGAGCTACCCGAAGAAATGAAGCTAGCTATGTTGTATATTTGATGTACACAGAAAATGAGAAAATAAAAGATAAGTCTAATTTTGTTTCTAAAGGGCACTTAAGTGTTTTGGGACTGACAGTGTCTCTTCTTGCTTCAGCTACAAATCTGAAATGCTCCCAAAATAAGAGGAATGAAGTAGTCTTATTAATCATTAAGATCAGCTCAGGGCCTGACTCTGGAAGCTCAAGCAATTTTTGGATAGAAATGAAAGGCAAGGGCTTCTAATTATAGAAAAGGACCAAATGCCAAGAAACATTTGAAATTGTCTGCCTGTCTTGCTTTTGGTGACCAACTCTACTTTACTGTGAAGCTCTCCCTGATGTTTGGATTATTTACCACTGAAATGTTCTTGTCTAAAGGAATGACTTTTGTTTCTTCTTCTATTCAGTCAGTCCCAATCTACAACTAACCCTCTGTCCTGGGTGACTTTGGCACCCATTTCCAACAATAGATAGATCATTTGGGCAGAAAATCAATAAGGAAATATTGAATTTAAACTTTGATTTTTGTCAGTTGGACCTTACGTAGCCAGAACATTTTCCCTTTCTCCTCCTCTTCCTTCTCCACCTCTTCCTCCTCTTCTCTTTCTCCTTTTATTCTTCTCCTCCCACCCACTCTTCTTCTTCCTCCTCCTTCTGATCCCTCCACCCTCTTTTTTTTGGTGCATGCAATGAAAACTCTCCTGATTTAGTTATAGAAACAGCACATCTCAGCACCATCAAGGATAAACCATCAGTTGTATGAAGCTTACATCTAATATGCTCTATTATGAAAAGCTTTTCCTTTGAGATCAGGATCATGATAGAATGTCTATTCTCACCATGATTATTTTCTCCAGGAAATTCTAGCTAGGGTAATTAAGCAAGGATAAGAAATAAGACTTTTTCTCCAGAAAGGAAGGCACAATCTTGTCTTCAGATGTTTATCATTTTATATATAAAAATAAAGACTTCTATTAAATAGGTTAGAACAAATGACCAAGCTTAGACAGTTGCAGGATACAAATCACAGTTTTTTGTTTGTTTGTTTTGTTTGTTGTTTTTTTGGGGGAGGGGTCACACCCGGCATCGCTCAGGGGTTACTCCTGGCTCTATGCTCAAAATTGTTCCTGGCAGGCTTGGGGGACCATATGGAATGCTGGGATTCAAATCACCATCCTTCTGCATCAAGACAGAGAAGGCCCTATCTCCATGCTATCTCTCTGGCCCCGTATTAGTTTTAAATAATCATTATCAAAATTTCAGTGATGTCTTGGGGCAGAAATAGAAAAAATACAGTGTAAGTCACTCATAGGGAAAGCCAAAAAACATTCACATGGAAAGCAAAAGTTAGCAGAGCCATCTTGAGGAAGAACAAATCTAGAAATGTCACACTTCTTGAATCAAAGTATCACAAAGTTACAGTTATCAAAGCAGACAGTTATGGCCTAAAAAAAGAGATGAAGCTGAATTGAGAACTCACTCTGAAATGAGCTTGTGCACAGGCAGTCACATTATTCTCCACAAAGAAGCCAGGTGTGTGCCACAGGGAAAGGGTAGCCTCTTTAGTGACCAGCTTTGGGAAAACCGGATATCTCTTCTCATCACACAGGTTTTAAATGAAAGTGCATCAGAGACTTAAACTTTCAATGTGAAATGGATGAAATTTGAAAGAATTGGGGGTATGTTGCTTGGCAATGATGTTTTCAGCTGTCATCTAAATTAAAGGCACAGATACAAACTGAGAAGCTGATGCCCAATGAAGGGAATCATAAGGCAAATGAAAAGTAAAGATGCAGGGCCCGGTGCCTGTGTCCCACTGTGTCCCAGTGTCCCATATGGTCCCCCGTACCTGCCAGGAGCTATTTCTGAGCAGACAGCCAGGAGTAACCCCTGAGCACCAGGTGTGGCCCAAAAACAAAAACAAAAGAAAAGTAAAGATGCTGGGGCTAGGGCAGTAATACAGTGAGTAGGGTGTTTTGCCTTGCTCGTGCAGAGCCAGAGCCAGGAGTAACCCCTGAGCATCGCTGGGTGTGACCCCAAAACAACAAACAAAAAGCTGTGGAAGTGAGAAAATACCTGCAAACTGCATACCCCTGAAGAACTTGAGACTTAAAACTGTACCAGGAACTCCTGAAATGCTAAAGCCAAGTGGGTGGATAACTCAGTTACAACACTGACAGAGGATTTTAAGAGGTTTCCCCAAAGTGATGTCATACAAATGAGCAACAGATAACTGAAGGGGCTTAACTTCACTAATCTTTGGGGAAATGGAAATCCAAACCTCAGGTGCTCTTAGCTCACCAGGTTAGAATGGCTGTTATCAACAAGATAAAAAATATCAAATGCCAATGAGGGTGTAGAGAAAGGGTGTCTTTGTTTAGTGTGAGGAAGAATGTAAAGTGGCTTAACCACCAGGAAAAAACAGTATGGAGCTTTCACCTCAAAGTAGAAAGTAGAGGGGCTGAAGAGATAGTACTAAGGGGAGGGAACTCTCCTTGTATAAGGCAGACCCCCATATGGTTTGTGATCCCCTAAGCACTGCCAGAGTACAAAGCCAGGAGTAATCCCTGAGCATCACCGTATGTGACCCCAAAAAAGTAGAGGTGCCACATGATCTCTAGAGTGTCACTGAGATCAGGGTTCATTTCCAAATGTGAGATCCCAAAAGTATATTTGTATCCATGTTTATTGCAGCATTATTTCTAATAACCAAGTTGGGGGTGAGGCTTGGGGGAATCTGTTTATTGTGAGTGGATAAGGTAAAAATACAGAATATTAGTTAGCCATTGAAACAAAGGAATTCCTGCCTCCTGCAACTGGAGGGCATTGACTATACTGAGTGATTTAAGTCAAAGAAAGTCAAATTCTACGATGATAATGCTTATATCTGAAATGAACAAAATGAAAGGTAAACTCACAGAAATAGTAAGAGTGGTGGTTGTTATTGACTGGGGGCTATAGAAGTAGAGAGAAGTTTGCCTAAGCAACAGAAAGTTTGCAGTTAGGAAGTGAGTAAGGCCTGAGGCACTCAAGTGTTGTGCCATGACTGGTGGATAGGAAATACTTCATTGTAGGGTTGTTGTTTGATGAGCATGGACTTTCACCTTGGTAGGTGAGGTGAGGTGAGGTGAAGTGATGGCTATGCTGATAATCCTCACACCCCTGATGAAATCAATTATGTGGTACCTTGCACATGCTTTACAGTTTTATAATTATCAGCAATGCTTGAATATTACAGGGAATCCTCAAACTTTTTAAACAGGGGGCCAGGTTCACTGTCCCTCAGACCATAGGAGGGTCTGACTATAGTAAAAACAAAACTTATGAAAGAATTCTTATGCACACTGCATATATCTTATTTTGCAGTGAAGAAACAAAACAGATACAAATACAATATGTGGCCTATGGGCCAATAGTTTGAGGACCACTGCTGAGAACCCACAGGAGTTTCCTCTTCAGACCAGTAAGGATGCTGCATTAAAGGCAGGTTATGACAAGTAATTGATGAGGAGGTAGAAAACTGACAACCCAAGATGGCACTAGCCTTTGGGAAAACAAATTGACATCTATTTACATAAACTCATTGTCTTTATAGAAATATATGACTTGCCAGTTGTACTACTACTAGATATTTCCCCTAGATAAGTGAAAAGTTATGTTCATATAAAATATGGAGGAAGAGAGTGGGCAAGAGCGATAGAATAGCAAATAGGGCACTTGCCTTGCTCATAGCCACACCAGGTTCCCTGAGCACCAACGGGAATAATTCTTGAGTGCAGAACCAGGAGGAAGCCTTCAACACTGCTGGGTGTTACCAATGAAGCAAACTTTATAATGCATTTTAACAGTGTTAGCTAAAGAATGCATGGCAAACAATGCTCACTCCCTACACACACACCCTGCTAAAGAGTGAATAGGTAGTCACATGCCAGCTCTGTCATGTAGATACAGTGCCCCATGAAAGAGCACATGATAATGGTACTCAACTTGTAAAATCTTTAGTGGAGCCACAGAGAAACAGATCTGTGGTTTGTTAGGAATAAAGGGAAATGAAGAGAGGGGAGGGAGAGACGAAAGCTAATGGGTGAGAAACCCCAGGAGAGAATGCAAACTTTAGATTAGAACTTGGAGGCGATAGCCAACACATGAATGCTCTTTCTACAAACCTAGTCATTTGCTTTCCAAGGGCGTGGTTTCTTCTCCTCTGAATGTGTTTTTATTGCAGGTAAAAGATAATAATAAAGCACAAGTTTTGTCTTCCTAGGTAAATACACCATGCTTAGTTGTGAAACTGTTTTTATTAACTGTTTCATAGATATCAGAGTATAGAGTACAGCCATAGACAACCTTAAAGGTTTGGGTTACTATGAAAAAAAAAAAAAAACCCAACAACAAAAAAAACAAAAAATAGAGTCAGTGTTTGTAATGGAAGGCTTACTTTGCACTCTTGATGTATATATATTTCATTTGAAACTTTCACTGGATCATCATTAACTTAAGCAAGTGGTGAGATCCGAGAAAATGTGTTGTTTTGGTCTCATTTGTGACTCTATTCCTCTCTAGCATCTCTGAATGGGCAATAGGGACCCCATGGAGAAGTAGAGGGGCTCTGGAAAAGGGTAGCTTGCCTGTGTGCAATTAAAGGGTGCATTCTGGTAATTTGCTTAAAGAAAATAGATTTCTGAGAAGAGGGTTCTGAATTTTTTTAAAGTGAGAGGTTGGTAGGTCAGCTTTGCATGCTGTCTTAAATTTCATTACCATGTTTAGAGTTTGGTGCTGGAGAGATAATGCAGTGGATAGAGTGTCTGCCTTGAACTCAGAGCCAGGAGTAAGGCCTGTGCACAGCTGAGTTTGTCTCTACCTCCCTTCTAAACACAAAACCAAACCAGACATGTTAAGGAGCTACAGAGAGTATAAGATGGGTAGGGTGCTTGCCTTGCATGCAGCCAACTCTGCTTTGATCCTCAGCATCACATATGATTCCTTAAGCACCACCAGGAAGTAATTTCTGAGTGTAGAACCAAGAGTAGCCCTGAGCATAGCGGGTGGTGTAGCCCAAAAATAACATAAAAAACCTAAAAGGGGGGGGGGGGCTGGAGAGATAGCGTGGAGGTAATGTGTTTGCCTTGCATGCAAAAGGACAGTGGTTCGAGTCCCGCATCCCATATGGTTCCTCGAGCCTGCCAGGAGCAATTTCTGAGTGTAGAGCCAGGAGTAACCCCTGAGTGCTGCTGGGGTGTGACCCTCCCCCCAAAAAACAACCCCCCCCAAAAAATATATATATTATATAGTCCCTCAAGCACACCAGGAGTAATTCCTGAGTGTAGAACCAAGAGTAACCTTGAGCATAGCTGGGTGTAGCCCCAAAATAACAACAGAAACCTTAAAAAACAAAATAACAAAACAACAAACAAACAAAAAAACAACCTAACAAAAACCTGAAACCAGTGCTAATTATAGGGAGAAAGGAACTGCCATTCACTGTTTGTGTGGGAATGCTGTCTAGGCCAGCTTTCTGGAAAAAAACATGGAAATTCCTCAAAAAAACTGGAAATGAGCTCCCATATAATCCAGCAATATCACTCCTAGGGAGATACCCCAGGAACACAAAAACACAATACAAAAATGCCCTCTGCACTCTTATGTTCATTGCAGCTCTATTTACAATATCCAGAATTGGAAAACAACCCAGGTGCCTGACAGCAGATGAGTGGCTAAAGAAAATGTACATTTACACACTGGAATACTACACAGCTATTAGGAAAATAGCTGACATAAAAAAGATTATCATTCTTGAAAAAAATAGGTTACCCATTTTTCTTTCCAGGGAATATACAAGTTTAAGAGTTGATCTTATGAACCCTTTTTCATCTGTTGCTTATTATGATGATTGGATTTAGATGTAGCTACCTCAACATACTTCAAGTTTTCTCTGTGTTTAACACTGGAGTATATTTCTTCTGGCATTTTAAAGTTAGATTCAGGGCTGGAATGATAGTACTGCAGGTTAACATGCTTCCTTACATGCTACTAACACAAGTTTGATCCCTGGCATTCCATACAGTCCCCCAGGCTTAACAGGAGTAATTCCTGAATTGCAGAGTCAGGAGTAACCCCTAAGCATTGCTGGGTATAGCTAAAAGGAAATACTTTACAAAAAGGAAATATTTACAAAAAAAAAAAATATATATATTTTTTTGGTTTTTGGGCCACACACCGGCGGTGCTCAGGGGTTACTCCTGGCTGTCTGCTCAGAAATAGCTCCTGGCAGGCACGGGGGACCATATGGGGACACCGGGATTCGAACCAACCACCTTTGGTCCTGGATCGACTGTTTGCAAGGCAAACACCCGCTGTGCTATCTCTCCGGGGCCCTACAAAAAAATACTTTAAAAAACACATGTATATGTCAACAAATATACTGGCCACTCTTTGAATGCAAAGTCAAGTCTCCTAGAATGAATTGATTTATCTATGCATTATGCAGCAGCTTTGATTCCAGTTAAATTTATTTTAATTTAATCAGAATTTAAAGATATTGATGAAATCATCAGAACAGACTCTTCTTTAGATTTGCTTCCTGATTTTCTTTTTTTCCCCAGTTGATTCATCAGATTAAAAGTAATTATTAGTAAGCAGCTCTTTTTAATTGAGGACTTCAAAATATTAAATTTAACTTTATGGAAATTGCATCTATATTTCATAAAATTATAGAACATGACACATGAATCTGCTTCCAAGAGCTAGAACCCATGGCAGGTCTGGAAACAGACTGTGCTGGTTCCTGGCAAGAATTTGTCTTCCCAGGCCGGAGAGATAGCATTGGAGGTATAGCATTTGCCTTGCATGCAGAAGGATGGTGGGTCGAATTCGGCATCCCATTATGGTCCCCCCAGCCTACCAGAAGTGATTTCTGAACTTAGAGCCAGGAGTAATTCCTGAGTGCTGCTGGGTGTGACCCCAAAAACAAACAACAAAAGAATTCGTCTTCCCTCATAGGCATAGAAGGTTACAGGGTGATCAGTCCTTCTGTGACCATCAGAGGTTTCACAAAAGGGAAACTAAGGACTCATCACACTTGTTTACTCACTGATCTTTTGATAGAGTATTCAGGGACTGTAGAAAAACAAGTTACTTAGGACAGTATTTCCCAACCCATCTCCTCTGCAGCCGGGCAGTAGTACTGCACACTGGTCCTTAGACCATTAAACCCCCCAGTACTGTTCAACTCCTGTGCACTGGCACCACTCCACAAAGCAGTGGTTAAAGAATGCTGATTTAGTACATCCATAAGATCTGAGTTATGGAAATGTAGTCAATAAAATAGTGCTTGTAAGCTAATTTTTCTTCTTGGAGGACCCCAAAAAAGAGCTTTGTATGAATCTAGATTTAGGTTTGGTGGTGTTACTTTAGGGTCAGAGAAGTAGCTCTAAGTGTAGGCTAAGTGTATACCTTATATACAGGGGCTTGAATACACTCTTGGTTCACTTCATGGTTCCCAAGAAGTGCTGGGAATGACCTGAGTGAGCACTGTTGGGTGTTTACCAGAAACCCCCCACCGCAGCCCATGGAAAATTTTAATAGACAGGATAACTACAAAAGTGGAACTGACCAAAGAACTAGCAGAAGTGGGGCCTAAAGTTGTTACTGAATTGCTACTGTCTCAGGGTAGAACTTGAATGGATGAGCAGTTGTAGAGAAAGTGATCCTTCCTTCCCTTCCTTCCTTCCTTCCTTCCTTCCTTCCTTCCTTCCTTCCTTCCTTCCTTCCTTCCTTCCTTCCTTCCTTCCTTCCTTCCTTCCTTCCTCCTCCCTCCCTCCCTCCCTCCTCCCTCCCTCCCCCCCTCCCTCCCCTTTTTCTTCCCTTCCTTCCTTCCCTTCCTTCCTTCCTTCCTTCCTTCCTTCCTTCCTTCCTTCCTTCCTTCCTTCCTTCCTTCCTTCCTTCCTTCCTTCCTTCCTTCTTCCTTCCTTCCTCCCTTCCTCCTTCCTCCCTCCCTCCCTCCCTCCCTCCCTCCCTCCCTCCCTCCCTCCTCCCTCCCTCCCCTCCCTTCCCTCCCTCCCTTTCGTTTTTGGGTCACACCGCAGCACTCAGGTTACGTCTAGCTCTGTGCTCAGAAATTGCTTCTGGTTGGCTCCGGGGACCGTATGGGGATGCTGGGATTCAAACTAACATCCGTCTTGAGTTGGCTGCGGCAAAGCAAATGCCCTATCACTGTGCTATTGCTCTGGCCCGAGAAAGTGATTTCTTAGAGATGAAGATGTCCTCCTCCTGGAGATGCTGTCAACCCCCTTGGAAAGGCAACAAAGGATTTCGAGCTTCCTTGTTAGAGCAGAGGCAAAAATCTCTTGAGAGGAGGATCCACTCTAAGTCTGAGAGACACTTAGCTGGGTGGGGGGGTAAGAGAACACTATGCTTTAGTTGACTTTTGCATCAAATTGGTGCTCGGAAGTCTGTGGGTCCCACCATTTGGAGACAACTGCCCCACCTTCAAAAAAATAAGCCTTTAATTTAGTAATAATATTTTCATTCATTTATTTAAGAAATAATAGAGATTTGGATATGTTTGTTGCAAAATGATTTCTAAAATTGAAACTTGATCAAATTTAAATTCAATTATGTTATCAATATCAGGAAATTTATTCAGCCAGTTTTGGTGCCTCTATATGGTACTTTTTTTTTTTTGTTTTGATTCGTTTTTTTTTGTTTGTTTGTTTGTTTGTTTTTGGGTTACACCCAGCAGCATTCAGGGTTAATCCTGGCTCTGTGCTCAGAAATTGCCCCTGGCAGGCATGGGGGACCATATGGAATGCTAAGATTCAAACCACTATCCATCCTGGATGGGCTGCTTGCAAGGCAAATGTCCTATCACTGTGCTATCTCTCCGGCACCTATAAGGTACTTTTTAAAAGTCATCATTATTGGGGCCAGCATGGTGGCGCTAGAGGTAAGGTGTCTGCCTTGCCTGCGCTAGCCTAGGACGGACCTAGGTTCGATTCCCCGGCATCCCATATGGTCCCCCAAGCCAGGCAGTAAACTCTTGAGCGTCACCGGGTGTTTAACACTGTACTTTCTGGGGCCGGAGAGATAGCATGAAGGTAAGGCATTTGCCTTGTGTGCAGAAGGTCGGTGGTTTGAGTTTCGGTATCCCATATGGTCCCCCGTGCCTGCCAGGAGCGATTTCTGAGCATAGAACCAAGAGTAATCCCTGAGCGCTACCGGGTGTGACCCAAAAACCAAAAAAAAAAAAAAAAAACAAAACAACGAACACTGTATTTTCTGCATCTGTTTGGCTACAGTGGTAACCATGAAAATTTAGGAGTGATTGATGCCTTTTTAGCTGCTCATACTAGGTGTTTTCTACATACAATTACTCTAGGGTTAAACTCTGGGATGGGGGATTCTGTCTTTAACAATCTGTGTTTTTTGGGTTTTTTTTTTTTTTTGGGTGGGGGTCACACCCGGCAGTGCTCAGGGGTTATTCCTGGCTCCAGGCTCAGAAATTGCTCCTGGCAGGCACAGGGGGGGGGGGGGGGGGGGGAGGGGACCATATGGGACACCGGGATTTGAACTGATGACCTCCTGCATGAAAGGCAAACAAACGCCTTATCTCCATGCTATCTCTCTGGCCCCAACAATCTGTGTTCTTATATTTCCTGTAAAAGGCCTCTAGGCTAGCCTTTTGTGAACCTCTGTTCTTGGAACTGTGTAAATTCTTTGTTTATTTGTAAATTTGTTTGTTTGTTTTGGGGCCACAACCAGTGGTACTCCTGGCTCTGCACTCTGGGATCGTTCCTAGCAGTGCTCTGAAGACCATCTGGGATTTTAGGGATCAAACCCCAGGCTGATCATGTATAAAGTAAGTGCCCTCCTCTCTATACTATGGAGTATCCCAGGACTATGTAAATTCTTGATCTCCTTTTTCACTGTCATGATAGCAAGAATATAAAAGAGATTCAGTGAATGCTGGGACTGCTCCTGAGAATGCATCAGTTAGAGGGAGGCCTTAGGCTGACTCTGGTTCCTTTCTCTGTTGGAAACTCTGAGCAAGCTAGCAGGCTCCTGGCATTGTCCAGAAAGCCCTGCTCTTGGTCTTTGTGCAACTGCTGGTGGTTAGGGCTCCCAGTTTCCTTGGAAACCAACTGTTTGTAATCCCAGATGGTGCTGGGTTTCAGTGACGTCAGACAATTGACAGGTCCACACAATGCATCTCTTTTGTCAATCTATCAGTGTTATCTTCTACTTCATCTTTGGAAATAGGGTTCAACTTTTGATAAGTCATAAAAATAATGTCACCCAACAAGTTCTTCATTGTTTTAGATCCCCTTGTTTTCATTTGAGAAGTGCATATACATTTGCAGGGAGTGGTGGGGTGATATTAATGGAAATTTGCAGAGAAATAAATACGGATTAATTGCTCTTCTTTGTCGATGTATAGAGATAAGAGATATTCAGAGTTGGCTGAATTGGAACTAATTGGTTCAGTTAGAGCAATGCTGTTGAAAACATTACCCACACACTCACTTTAATGGCTAGACTGATGTAGATGGAGTTTAGTGGTTCTTCCTTTTAGTTGTTATTTGCAAGGGTTGGGTATGGTGTGTTTGGACCACACTGGCGGTTCTCAGGGCTTGCTCCTAGCTCTATGCTCAGGGGTAACTCCACTTGGTACTCTGGGAACCCTGTGGGGTGCTGGAGGGTCCCCACCATGATGTAGGTAACTGTTGCCAGTACCCAGGACAATATAGACCAGATTCTGGAACTCTTTTTTTCACATTTTGATCTTTAAATATACTTCTCCAGGGCTAGAGTGGTGGGACAAGTGGTAGGGCACTTGCCTTGCATGCACTAACCTAGGATGGACCGTGGTTCAATCCCCTGGTGTCCCATATGGTCCCCCAAGCCAGGAGTGATTTCTAAGCGCATAACCAGGAGCGTCACTAAGTGTGGCACAAAAACAAAAACAAAAAAATTTCTCCAAAGCATCATTTCTTCCCTTATACTATGGGGAAAATGGAGTCTCTGGATAAATGATTGACTGTGTTGTATAAGTAGTAAGTCTTGTATAAGTTGTATAAGTCTCTGGACAGGGCCCAGAGAGATAGCACAGCAGCATTTGCCTTGCAAGCAGCTGATCCAGGACCGAAGGTGGTTGGTTCGAATCTCGTTGTCCCATATGGTCCCCCATGCCTGCCAGGAGCTATTTCTGAGCAGACAGCCAGGAGTAACCCCTGAGCAACGCCGGGTGTGGCCCCCCCCCCAAAAAAAAAGTAGTAAACGACAGGTGTGAATCTGGTGCTCAGATCCTGCTCATTAAGTTGTGTTTTGTGCATGTGAGATTTGCTTAACATGGGCTGATAATGTAGTGACTTTCCTCTCCAACACCCAATAGCTAATACCATCAAAAAGGAATTTAAGATTTGTTGTTTAAATGATTGTTAATAGTACAGGTTCACACTTCTACATAAGTAGGTGGCCATATCATACCCACTGACAAAGCCCCCATTGCCACCTTCATAATCTGCTGAACCCTCTTCAGCTACGGACACCACCCCGCCTTTCTGTATCCCTGAACTCAATGGGTCACCTAAGTTCTACAGTCCGAATCCCAGGCTGTTTAGCTTTCTTTGAACAGACTTTTATTATGTGCCTGGTACAGGAAGACTAGCTCTCAGTGTACTTGGGGTGCTTGCTCTCATCTAAACCTCACAAAAGTTCCAGAGATCGTGGGCCCTTTTCCAAATGTGAGGAAATTGAGCACCAGTTGGATTAAGTATTAGGTCACTTGTCCCATAAATGGTAGATCTTAAGACTTTTTAAAGATAGTTTTATTTATTTTTGTTTATTTTGGGCCATGCCCAGCAATTCTCAAGGGTTACTTCTGACTGCATTCAGGGATCTCTTATGGCAGTGCTCAGGGAACCAAATGGGATGCCAAGGATCAGACCTGGGTTGAAAGGCAAATGTCCACCCCACATTACTCTTGTATCAGCTCCTCAATTTCGTTTTAGATGAAACAGGATGAATGTCAACAGCCCACATGGTCATCACACAGCTGTGTGACAGCATCCCAACTGACTGGTGCTTGGTGCCTAGCATGAACTTCCTCTATGGCATGGTTCCTTCACCTTAACTCTGAGCAGCCCCCTTTGGAGCATTTGCAGTTGACACAGTCTGGTCCTAGCTACACACTCTCTTCGTGTGCTGGCTTTGGTGACAGTGTGACCCCATCACTCTTGGAACTAGAATGGCAGATTGTGTATGTGATGAGCTTGAGGAACTATTGTTGTTGTCTCTTGAGATTAGCTCAGCAGGAGAAAGCAAAGTTGGGCAACCTAGGCATGCCAGGCTCTCTAGACACATGGCGACAGCCTGGCCCACTTGTGTTTGTGGCACAGCTGCCAGCCTCCCCTGTCTTATTTTGAGTTGATCTTTACTGCTTTTCTTTATTGGAATGCTTATACTTTGTTTTGGGATGGAGATCACACCTAGTGGTAGTGGTGTGCAGGGGTTACTCCTGGCTCTTTGCTCAGGAATTGCTCCTGCTGTTATATGAAAATACCAGGGACACCAGTGCTTGGAGAACTATAAGGGTTCTGGGGATCAAACCCAGGTCACATGGGTGTAAGGCAAGTACTCTCCCTGCTGTCCTATAAAATAAAGCCCTGTGCTTTATTTTGATTGTCTTGGTTTACTTCTTTTTTTTTTTTTTTTTGGTTTTTGGGCCACACCCTTTGATGCTCAGGGGTTACTCCTGGCTATGCGCTCAGAAATTGCTCCTGGCTTCTTGGGGGACCATATGGGACGCCGGGGGGATCGAACCGTGGTCCGTCCTAGGCTAGCGCAGGCAAGGCAGGCACCTTACCTCCAGCGCCACCGCCCGGCCCCTTGGTTTACTTCTTGATAGGGATCGAATGTTTGTATTTTCCCCAGATTGTTAAGTGCAAAAGCCCCAACCCTTCCTGTTGTTCCTTTCTTGGGGGTGATGCTGGATAAGTGATAAGTGGGGCTCCACCCAGCAATCCCCAGTTTGGGGGAGTCATTTCCTTCTCTCAAGGTAGCCCAGGGAGCTGGCATACCCCAAGCCCATAGGGAGGGACCTTCTCTTGTTGAGGTGTCAGTGTGTGGTGGTCACCCAGGCAGATCTGAGGAACAGCACTTTGGCAGCCTTGAATATCTGTGGACATAATGTCCCCAGACTCGATTGTTTCTTTGCTTCCCAATTAGTATAGGTTGAAAACGACTTTCTGTGGAGCATGTTCTTGTAAAGCCACTACCCCATTGCCTCCTGCATTCGTTTCACTTTTGGGAAAGCTGGATCCAGATTTTCCATGCAGGTCTCTCTCTCTCTCTCTCTCTCTCTCTCTCTCTCTCTCTCTCTCTCTCTCTCTCTCTCTCTCTCTCTCTCTCTCTCTCTCTCTCCTCTCTCTCTCTCTCTTCTCTTCTCTCTCTCTCTTCTCTTCTCTCTCTCTCTCCTCTCTCTCTCTCTCTCTCTCTCTCTCTCTCTCTCTCTCCCCTCTCTCTCTCTCTCTCTCGTGATATATTTGGGGGAGGGTTCATCTGGGGGCTCTCCCTGGATCTCAATTTAGAAGCCCCCCCCCCTCTCTCTGGTGATATATTTGGGGGAGGGTTCATCTGGGGGCTCTCCCTGGATTTCAATTTAGAAGCCCTATTCAGTACTGAACAGCTTCACTAATGATCACCTTAGTTCTGGTCCTCTTCAGTTTTATTGTTTTTTTTTTTTTTTTTTTGTATTGAAGCTCTTTATCTCATGTGTTAATTTTTCTTCCTTTTTTTCCTTTTATTTTCTCTTTTCATCCCTTTTGTCCTCCTTTTTGTGGTATTTAATACTTTTCAAATTTTATTGCCTGATCTTACTATATTGAGCATTGTTTTGATGTCTGCTGTCATATTTTCATATACAAAAGTCTCTTAGCTCTGTAAAGATCATTTTTTATTAAGTGTCCTGTTTTGGCTTTATGGATGCTTGGATGTCTGTCTCATTGAGCAACCTTAATGATGGAGTTTCCTCCCCCCACCCCTTATTGTTTGTGAGTCCTTAGCAAAATTTTAAGTCAATTTTATGCTAGTATTTTCCTCTTTGGAAATACTGATTTGCTCTGGAGCAGACAAGGTTGTTTGGCAGAGCTGCAAGGTTGTTTGGGGTTGGTCTGCTGCCTTTATCAAAGGGGCTCCAAGTGGCTTGTAGGGGGAATTCCTTTTATGAGTCTTTGAATCTTTTCCTTTGTGAGAATGCTCTACTCACCTGCCTGCCAGTTCTGAGAATCAGATGGAGGAGGCACTGGGTTGGAGTTGAGCGCTGTGAGCATTCTTCAATGCTGTCCCATTGTGCTCCCATCTGTCTCTTTCAGTCATAAGTGGCAGTTCTGGAATTGAAGAGGAGGCCTCCTGTGGTTGAAACAGACAACCTTGGGACTTTTAGTCTCTTGCACCCAGTTTAGATCTGAGATCCTTCTCCTTCCATGAGAGACCCACACTGCTGGCTTCTGCCTGCATCCAAGGGTACACAGGTACAAGTGGGATTGTACTTGTTTTCTTTATTCTTAGCTTAGGATTTCATTTTCTAAAACTTGGATCAGACTAAGATAAGAACGTATTCTTTCTGTGTTCTGAAGATGGAGAAAAATTACACCTTTTTTGTTATTTTTTGTGGGGGAGGGGTATTTTAGGCCATATCTGGATTAGTGCTTAGGGATCACTCCTAGTGGTGCAGGGGACCATATGATGTGCCAGAGATCAAATGGGGTCAGTAGGAACAGCAGAGAGAGCCCCCACTAAAACCAGCAGAGAAGCCTGGGAACCCCCAAGAACTGGGGGATCCCCACAGAGGAAAGTATAGGGGTTATTTCTCTCTCACATTTGCCTCAGCTTGTCTCTTCCTGAGGCTCTTCATACCTACCTTAATGGCCTCTCAGAGTTGATCACAAAGTTACAATAGTGTCACTATTCCTGCTTTTGGTGTACAAAGTTATGGCATATTCACCACCACTAGAGTACCAAGACCCCTCCAGCACTGTGCTCGTGTTCCTTCTAGACAATTCTTTTCTGCCAAGTTTGCTTGGCCTTTGTTTGGTTTGGATCTTTTTTTTTGGGGGGTGGGGGTATGTCCAGTAGCGCTCAGATAAATCGCTCCTGGCAGGCTCAGGGGACCATATAGGCTGCTGGGATTCAAACCACCATCCTTCAGCATCTAAGCCTAGTCAGGGATCTCAAACTCAATTTACCTGGGGGCTGCAGGAGGCAAAGTCGGGATGATCCTTGAGTGCAAAGTCAGTAGTAAGCCTTGAACATTGGGGGGTGTGACCCAAACAACAAAACAAAACAAAACAAAAAAAGATTCCTCTAGGGCAGGGCCACAAAATGTTGTAAGGAGGGCCGTTTGCCGAGAGTTTGAGACCCTTGACTAAGGCAAATGCCCTACAGCTGTGCTATCTCTCCAGCCCTTTGGCTCTTCTTTTATTCATTCTTTTCTCTTTCCTTTTTGTATTGTGACTCACTAATGAGCTTTCGCCATTCAGCTATTGGCTATTGTGACTCAGAACTGTTTAACTGAAAATTAACTATCCAGATTGAATTATTAGCAAATAAATTTATTTATAGATTCTGACCCCAAAACATGGAGTAGTATCTGAGTCTGGGTGAGGGAATAGTCAGCTGTATTGTCCTGTGTAAATTGTTTTCCTGACGGGATTGTGTTTTAAGCAAATGTAAATGTCTTTCTGAGAAAGAAAAGTTTGTTAAAAGAGCCTGGATGAAACAGAAATGTTCTTATTTTTGGAACAAAGATGGAAATGATAAAGGTTAATGAGGAGCAAAAGACAATTTTGTCATTATACGTGTTTCTATGAACTGTCCACATTATTCTTACCATCTGGTGAGAAAAAAATAAAATGATAAAGGCATTGGTTTTGAAAGCTTTGTTAGTTCATTGTACTTGGTTAAGTGTGTTACTTGCATTCATTATGTACTGTTAACTGAATATTATTTACTCAGATTATTGTATAAGGAAAATGTAGACGACACACAGGAACCCACTTATAGCAAGTTATTTTGTATGTTTACTCAGAAAATTTGGGTGGATTGTTTAAAATTTTGGTGATTTTCTTGGTTTTTTTTTTTTTCTCGTTTTTGGGCCACAACTGGCAGTGTTCAGTGCTTATTCCTGATTCTGTGCTCAGGGATCATCATGGTTGTCTCTGAGGATCACAGTAGGTACTAGAAATCGAAGCCAGATTGGCTGAGTGCAAGGCAGGCAGCTTACCCATGGTATTATCTCACCAGCCACTGTTAATTGATGTTTTAATATAAGGATACTTACTATTTGGGAAATTAATTGGAAGGTTTAGATGGGCTGGCACTAAAGAATTCTTTTGCTACTTAAAACAAGAGTACTGCTTATTCTGAGAAAATTTGCCCTGCACCCCATTGCCAGAACTAGTTTGGTTTTTTTTTATATAGGTTGGTTGTATTGAAGAGAAAATAAATACTTCCTTTTTTTGCTATAAAGCCTCAGTTTCAATGTTCTTCCTGCTCATTTGGGGTCAGTGATTTTGGAGAGAAAGAAAGGATTTTTGGTTCTAATGAAATTCAGGTTATATCAGATCTGAGCTGACTGAATGGGGTTGTCTCACTGATAGGATTCTATGAAGACACCTATATTATTTCCTTGATACTTTTCTTTTTTTTTTTTTTTTTTTTTTTTTTTTTTTTTTTTTTTTTTGGTTTTCGGGCCACACCCGTTTGATGCTCAGGGGTTACTCCTGGCTAAGCGCTCAGAAATTGCCCCTGGCTTGGGGGGGAACCATATGGGACGCCGGGGGATCGAACCGCGGTCGCGATCTTTCCTTGGCTAGCGCTTGCAAGGCAGGTACCTTACCTCTAGCGCCACCTCGCCGGCCCCTTCCTTGATACTTTTCATTGCCAGCTCAATGATTTGTGACTCAAACAGGACACAAAGATTCAGAAAAGATGCAAATTTAGCTCTAAATCTCATCCCAGTGGATACTATGGATAGAGGAAGAGCGGTTAATGATTTTTAATGTGCCAGACAACCGAGAACACTGTTTATTTCCCTGCAGCCTTTCTTCTTCTCTCTTGAAGAGAGCCTATCTGAGTGTTGGCTGTAGGGCCAATTGCTAAAACCTCAGAAACTGGTCTCCCAGGAGAGGGAAACTATTTTCTCTTTTCTCATTACCACTAGGACTCATATACCTCAAAAAAATCTTTGTTCTTTCCCCCTGGCATATGCCCTGAAATGAGAGCAAAGAGGTTGACTCCAAAAAGGGACATGTAGTAATTTTAGAAATATGAGAGTATTGAATCTAAGCAAAAGCATGAGATTGGTCAATGTCTGAAATGAAGTCTGTTCCACTTAATTTTCTCCCAGTAAAAGCATCACAAGAAGGAAAAGGATCTTCAGTTTTGAATCGATCAGTGGTCCTCAAACTATGGCCCACAGGCCACATATTGTATTTGTATCTGTTTTGTTTCTTCATTGCAAAATAAGATATATGCAGTGTGCATACGAATTCGTTCATAAGTTTTGTTTTTACTATAGTCAGACCCTCCAATGGTCTGAGGGACAGTGAACTGGCCCCCTGTTTAAAAAGTTTGAGGACCCCTGGGATCATTATAGGACATATGAGTTAGGTTTTAAGAGCCAAATTGATACATTCTTGTGCTTTTTAGCATCCATACATCACTGCTGTAGAAATTTTCTATTGGTCAGTAAAGAATGGTTTTGAATTAGTTGTTATTTTTCTGCTTGGGATGAGCTGCAGATGTGAATAGCTGTTCAAACTGAAGAACAGGCTAAGGTTGGCCACTATCTGCCATCATAGTCCTGGCATCACTCAGAACATTTCATTCAGTATCTCACTCCTTTTAGCTGTATAAAAACAGTGCTTGGCCTGAATGGGCATCATGGGACTTCCTCCTCCTAAAGGGGATAGAGATCTAGTGTAGAGGTCTGGTGAATGTCCAGCAAGGGCTGGCCTTGATTCACTGTGACCAGGCATTGTGAAGGCCACTGAGCAGCACTGGGGTGTGGTACCCAAGTAATCTTCAGCAGTGAACAGTTTAGGCCCTCACTTGGAGCTGCCAGCCTTAGGATCATTGTGAGGGCCCCTCTGGGATTTCCCTTACTGACCCTACCCTGAAAACAACAACAACACAATAAAAGTTTGTCTGTTAAATTGAAGAAAATTTTACTGTGATCTTCTCTGCCTGTGTTTTACTGCCTAGGGCATGAGTGAGGTGCACACTGCGCCCTAGTAAAAAAGCACCATGTCCCAGCATGGCCATAGCACATTTTCACCCTGCTCTGCCTGTCTTTAAATCCTGGTACTGCTCATTCTGATCTGCTCCAGGGCAGCTTAAGGAGTCATGCTGCTGAGACTGGAGTAGCAGTAAGGGGCATCTGTGCCCTCTTGACAGCAGAGGAAATGACAGGAACCCCTTTATTTTTGGGTGGCTTCTTTTTTCTCCCCCCACCCCTAGTCTTAACCAGCTAATGCTGGCTTTTCTCTCAGCTATTCTTGGCAGGGGTGGGTACCATATTGGATGCTGGGATTGAACCCAGGTCAGCTGCATGCTAGGCAAATGCTCTACACACTGTTCCTTCTCTCTGCACACCCCTTTTTTGCATATCCCAGAGGCTTGTATGAGGTACTCATGAAGGTTTGTGGGCGTCCTGTAGCTTGTTTCCCCAGCAGCGTGTGCTCATTCACATCTCAGGGGTTTGAGTGAAAAGGAAGCTTATCTCTTGCTTTCAATCAAAAGCGGGAAATAGCCTAGCATGTTGAGGAAGGCACATCAAAGCAGTGAGAGGCCAAAAGCTGGGCTTCATGTGCCAAACCATTAGCCATGTTGTGAATACAAAAAAAAAAAAAGTTCTCTTGAAGGAAATTAAAAGCGTGCTGCTAGTGAGTCCAGGAGTGATAAGAAAGCAAATCAGTCTTGTTACTGATAATGGGGACTCTCTATCAGGGGTCCTCCAACTTTTTAAACAGGGGGCCAGTTGACTGTCCTTCAGACCATTGGAGGGCCAGACTATAGTAAGAACAAAAATTATCAACAAATTCTTATGCATACTGCATATATCTTATTGAAGTATAGAAACAAACTGGGAATAAAGATAATATATGGCCCGTGGGCCGTAGTTTGAGGACCATTGTGATAGAACATCAGACCAGTCCCAACATCCCCTTCAGTCAAAGCCTGATCCAGAGCAAGGTTTCTAATTCTCTTTAAATCTGTGAAAGCTCAGGAAGCTGCAGAACATCTGACACCAACTGAGGTTGGAGTGCTTGGGATGTAACAGTAACATGAAAGTGCCTGGGGAAGCAGCAGGTGTTAATGGACATGCTGCAGCAAGGAAGCCAGATCCAGGCAAGGTTGATTAATTGACAGCACAAGGCCATAGATTTTGCAATGTGGAGGGAAGTAGAGAAGGAGGGGACACTTGGAACTTTTGTAGCTCGAGAGGTCAGCATCAGGCCTCTGAGGAAAGGCTGAGTCTTCAGTCAGCAGTGAAGGTGGCTAGAGTCTCCAGCTGGTGCTCAAGTACCAGATGAAAATCCCAGGGCCCTGAAGAGAGAGACCAAGTCTACTTTGTGGTCTAAAAGATGTAAAACAAAGCCTGGAGAGGAGTACTTCAATTTGCAATATTGTTTACCACTGTTGGGATCTACACAGCTCAGGGGGGAAAAGTCTCCTTTCTAAGTAAGACTCACTTGATGTTCAAGTCTGTGTTCTCCCTTTAACATGTATTTCACTTGCTTGTCTCTTTGCTTTATCTACTCTGGTGAAGCCCATGTCCTCTCTTGAACATTTACTTTCTCTCATCTGGTATTCTTTTTAGTAAGTTTCAATAAAATCTATTTTGTTTACCACCATAACAAAAGAAAGACTCTATGGACAACAGTATCTGGTTACTCAAGAGCTCTGATGGAGATGGAAGGCACATGTCATACTGCCAACATGCTAATACAGTGTCCTTTTGGCAACCCAATGACCAGAGAGTCCTGTTATTTAAGAAATGCTCATATGGTTCTAACTGCCATAGCTCCTCTGACAGAATTGGGGTAGGTCAGATGAAAAACCCAGAACTGATTAATCTCTAGAAAAGTTACGGACAGTTCGTGTGATTGGTGGGAAGGAGCCAGAATGTCAGCAGTGACTAGAGTTTGGGGACAGTTGATGCCAACATGCTAAGATGACTTAAGAAGGGTTCAGGACTTGGGTAGAGGAAGGAAGTACAGGTGAGATAGAAATCGTAAAAGAAATAGAAATGGAAATGAGGCCTGGAGGAGAGGCTGAATGGTGATGACATATGAACTACTGAGGCTTAATTCTTCAGGACTGAACAAAAATGTGATTTCTTGAGACGAACTCTACTCCTGGTAAGGATGCAGTGTACACTGGTGAAATGGCAGCAGTGAATCTAGAACAGGACATGAGCTTGGTTGATAAAGGATAATAGAGTTGTGCTGGTTAACAACTTATGCTGCAGCTCCAAGGATGACATTCACACAAAGAAAAGTATTTCTGAAAGATGAATACAAAGTTTTGACATTTCTCAGTTTTCATCTTGATAATGTTATTCACATAAATAAAAACTCTTTGACATTCTCAGTTTGATATTCTGAAGGGATCTGATGAGAAACAATTTTTGAGACTAATACGGAATACCCAATTTTTAGAGAGGTGCTTTGAGTAATCTCGAATTCTTATCAACCTTACTAAAATTACCCTGATCTCATTAAGAAGACTGATACTCGATGTCCTCCGATTCCCTAGAGGGATGGGACAATGAATATCTAAAATTTGATCTTCCAGTTTTGCTAGAGTGAATCTTATTGGCAACACTAACTTAGTTATCATTTTTCTCTGAGGACTCTTAGGTGAAAAATATAATTGGAAGCAGAAATTAGAAGTATGTCACTAGAGCACATGAGAGGTTGGGGGAGGTGCCCCCAGGAGGGAGCGGGGTTACCAGGGGAAGGTGACACAGGTCGGTCGACCATTTATCTGAGCTCATTCTGTTCATGTGGGCAAGCTGCAGAAGCTCCAAATGGGTGATTAGATGTTCCTTTGGCCAGGGAAGTGAGAACATGATAGTAGGAATAAATTGCATCTGTAGGTTATTTTCAGTCTTGTTACATAAAATGCTTCTTAAACGTTCATCCAGAAAAGGCTAAAAAGAATCCCCCAGACCATGATTGCAGCATCTTTCTTGCTGTCTTCCTGGGGATGTAGATAATATGACTGATACATGGGCAGTTGGGGAGGAAGGGAGGGAGGTGGGGTGTGCAGGCTCTGTGTACAGGAAGCCCAGATTCCATCTCTGTATCACCAGGAGTGATCCTATGAGCAATGAGTCTGGAGTCACCCCTGAGCACCACTGGATGTGTAGACATTATATAGGGTCAAGAGATAGTGCAGTGGGGAAGGTACTTGCCTTTCATGTTTTTGACCTGGGTTTGACCCCATATGGTCCCCAGAACTTAACAGAAGTGATTCTGAATGCAGAGCCAGGAGGAACCCCTGAGCAAGTTGGGTGTGGCCCATCCCTCCTTAAGTGGCCATTATAATCATTGAAAAATGTGTAAAATGGCTAATCCATGTGAAAATTTGATTGGTGTTTCTCAGGGGTGGGGGAATAACCCCACCCTATCCCAGAGTAGGAGGTCTGCTGAAATAATTTGGGGGTGGGCAATTGAAGGGGCACTTTGCTTAAAGAAGGATAAGTTTACAGAGCATGCTGAGGGATTTTTTTTTTTTTTTAACAAGAGGGCAGTAGGTCCATTAAGTTTGGGAACTTTGGTTTGGATAGAGAAAAGCATTTAAAATCTGGAAGTCTGAGCTAGAGCAATAGCATAGCAGATAGGGAGGCTTGTCTTGCACATGGCCAATCCTGGTTCAATACCCAGGATCCCACATGGTTACCTGAGCAGTGCCTAATGTAGCCCAAAAACAAAAATCTGAAGTTATTATTTCTTCCCATGGCACTATTACTTCTTCTTTGGAATCATTCACGGTCTCATGCGAGGACATTGAGCCTGTCTTACAGGCTCATACAGGGAGAGAGCGAGTGAGAAAGAGAGGGGGAGGGAGAGAGGAAGGAAGGAAGGAAGGAAAGAAGGAAAGAAAAAAAAGAACTTGATTGGATTGCGTTTCTCCAGCAAAGAGGGCCTCAATTGAGAAAGGTTGTGGAAGTGCCCATGTGGACGATATCTTCTTGTTTCACAGCCGCCCAGAGACAGTAGGAACCTAGTCATTTCAGAGAGAGCCAGAAGCCCAGATGGCAAGGCTGCCTGAGAAGTACTCAGGATCACACAGGGCAGAGGGTTTTTAAACAGCCCTTGCTGGTTCCAAGTCCCTTTTGTCAAAATTCTGGGTAAGGCTGTAAACGTGGAATACTTTCTCATTTTTATAGTTCTCATCATCTCCTAGTGCTGAGTGCGTCCTCAGATGCCTGTCCAGATGAAATTATAGTGGGCACTTGGGTGCGTAGGCAAGATGACATAGTGGGCACAACAAGCTTGTGTGTAATGAGTCATTCGGATGACTACTTGTCTAGTCCCAGAAGTACCACATTTCCACGTACAGTAGGTGCGTCTCTTCCTTGCACTGGGCTTGGTGTTTGCCTCTTAAAGTAGGTCCACCCTGTCGTCATTTTAAGCCATTGTCTGGTCTTGTGAAGATCAACTTTGACGTGGCTTTGAAGTACATAGGCAAGACTCTCTCCTGTTTGATTTCTCCCAGATGTGCCCAAAGGATACGCATATCCTGCAAGAGGTCCAGGAACAACAGCAAGAGTGTTGGTGTAAATGGGGCAGCTAGAGAATAGGGCCGCCTCACCCATGAGTTGGGCAGAGTGCAGAGGGAAAAAGGCAATCAGTCAAGAAGCTAGAGTGATAATACAGTGGGTAAGGTGCTTGTCCTGCAAGTGGCTGACCTTAGTTCAATCCCCAGCATCCCATGTAGTCTCCTGAGCAGCTGAGCTGTTGAGTAATTCCTGGATACAGAGCCAGGAGTAGCTCAAAAGTCTTCATTCCCCCTGTACCCCCAAAATTAGTTGAACTTCTAAAAACCAGGAACGTGTTTTCAGCTATCTCACATTACTAGTTTGAACACTTTGAACTACTTTGAAAGTTAAAAAGCTTCTGTGCTGAGGCCTGCATTTAGACTTATAAGGAAGTTAGGTCATAAGAAATCCTATAGATGTTCTTGTGCATTTGTGGCTGCGGGGAGAGGAAGGTCCCTGATAAAATGGGCTGGAACGATAGTATAGCACAGGGGTGGCAAACTCGTGGCTCTCGAGCCGCATGCAGCTCCTTGCCTCTTATCATTATTTTGTATACTGTGCCTCTTTGCCAAGTTTGGATTTTGTTATGCTGCTTCTGAGGAGGGACCTCTGAGTAGAGATCCCAGGCTGTGTCTTCCCGTCTCTCATCTCTTGGAAACAACTGCACGGGCCAGCATGTTGTGTCACATCTTGCCGTTAGTTCTTAGTGTGGAGGACGCAGTACACCCTCACCATCACTGCAGGATTTTTACCCTCACTCAAAATGGCAAAATGCAATATGTGTTTAATATATTATTGTTAAAATGATATGCTTTTGTGTGAGTGTTTGTCTGTTTTGGCAGGTTACTGCGTGGTGTGGCTCTCTGACTCTCACAGTGTAAAATTTTGGCTCTTTGTGTCGAACTTGTTCGGCACCCCTGGTATAGCAGATAGGGCACTTGCCTTGAACACAACCAAGTCAGGTTCAATCCCTCACATCCTATATGGTCCCTCAGATACCACCAGGAATAATTCTTGAGTGAGGAGCCAGGAGTAACCATTGAGTACCGCATAGTGCAGTACCAAAAACAAAGTTTAAAAAAACAAATATGTATTAAAAACATCTAGGGAATCACATGAATTACTTTGAGGTCAGTACCACAAGTACTTCTAGTTCATCTGTGAATTAAAGACTGGATGTCTTCAGAAAATGACAGTAACAAAAACTCCCATGTCAGGGATAAAATGCACACAGAGCCAGGAATAGCCCCTAAGTAAATTGTGGCTTTCCCCTCAATGCCTACCTTCCCCCATACACACACACACACACACACACACACACACACACACACACACACACATAAAATGCACACAGAGCCAGGAATAGCCCCTAAGTAAATTGTGGCTTTCCCCTCAATGCCTACCTTCCCCCACACACACACACACACACGCTGGTGTCATTGAGAGCTTTTGGTAATGGTGTTACCCAGGTGGCAGTGATAGGTAGGTGTTTGATTTGGGAGCTGAGATTTGCTGGGCTGTCCCTGGAGCCATGGGGTGGGGGGACTGTGATGACTCCTTTTCAGGGAAAATCTGTTCCTGGCCACCTGCTGGCCTCTAGTGGAAGTAAGATGCTATAGCTGAGCGTTTCAATTCAAATTCCCCACTGGAGCTAGCAAAGAGGCAGCTGGAAGCTGCTCTCCAGCACTAAGACAGCAGTGTTGCCTCTTCCTGCCCAGCCTTCCACCTTGATCCCAGGCTCTTCTTCCTCTGATCTTCTGTCACCCACGCATTAATGTGGTTCTGAATCTGCCACCCAGAGAGTATGGCTGGCCCTGAACATCATGTTTGGGTTTCGCCCTTCTTTCTGTTGCCCCGATAGGCCTTTACCTCTCTCTCTAATACTTTATTGGCACTGCTGTTGGAGCTCACCACTGCATTTATTTGAATTTTGAAATGCCTCCTGTTTGAGTGCGGCCCAATACTCATCTGTCTTTCTGTTGGCTTCTCTCCCTTGGCATCCAGATGTGAAAGGGCCACCCACCCATCGCCTGTCTTGCGGCCAGTCCCCCTACACGGACAGTACCACATGGGAGCGGAAGTACTGCATCCTCACAGACAGCCAGCTGGTGCTGCTCAACAAGGAGAAGGAGGTGAGCATTCCTTCTCTCACCCTGTCTAGAGAGAAAGCAAATGAGCAAGTGGGAGGAATCAGTGGGAATCTGAGTAGGTGGGATTGTGGTGACCCAAAAGGACGGGTGGATGTTCTGTCCTTCTTAATCCTTGCCAGTAACAGGTTGTATTATCGAGGCTGGTGGTAAGTGGTGTAGGCAGTCTGGGTCTGCAGAAGGGAGTCCCACTGTTCACCTAGCCCCACACACAGCATTATAGTAGCAGAAAGCCATCTTCCCCTGAGCTTCAGTACCCATCAAGGGACCCAGATAGCACAGGTGGCAGGAGGGCCGAGCACTCATGTCTCTGCTCCTTTGTCCACATCACTGGGTCAGGTGAGCATATGGGGAGCACAGGATCCTCTACTAGGATTTGCCTTAGGATCCTGGGAAAGAGGAGCAGGGTGGATCTGGAGGAGCAGACAGTGTCTTGGACACAGACATTGAATTCTGGGGCACCATGCCTTCAGTGCTTAGGAGTGCACCCTACATTATTCCCACCTGACTCTGGTATTCTGACCCTTGATTCTGAGCAGTTGGTAGTGTGCTAGTCAATGATGAGTCTGGTAGCATTTCATTTCATTCATTTCATTGGAGGACTTTGGAGCCATCCCATTTTTCAACTTTGTGACAGGAATGAGCGAATGTGAAGACAGAGAGAAGGGCTGGGAAATCAAGGAGAAGAAAGGGCCTCTTAGCTGCTAAGTCACCTTCCTTTCCTGAGAAGGGACTTTGAGGTAGTACAACTCTCAGTGCCCTTCCAGGACCCTGCCCCCTTATTCCCTTTTCCTTTCCCCTCCTTCCTCTGTGCCTTATTGTTCAGTATGGTAAAGGCACAGTGATTACTATAAATCATCTCCCATTTCTCTTTTCATAGCATAATCTTTATTACTCAGGCCCAGCAAATGGGCTCACTCAGCGGCACTTGGCTGAGTCTTTTCTTCAGACATTTAAAAATATTCCCAAAGAAGGGCAGGAGTGATAGTACAGTGGAAGAGAACATATGCCTTGACAGTAGCAGACCCAGGTCCTATCTTCGACACCCAGGAGTCTTCTGAACACTTCCAGGAGTGATCTCCAAGTTAGAAGTAACCCTTTAGCACCCCTGGGTCTGGACACACCTAAATAAAAAAAAAAAGTTCCTAAAGATCAAGAGGAAAATGAGGGGCCAGAGTGATAGCACACATCGGTAGGGTGTTTGCTTCGCATGTGGCCAACCTGGGACGGACCCGGGTTCAATTCCTGGCACCCCATATGGTCCCCCGAGCCTGCCAGAAGCTATTTCTGAGTGCAGAGCCAGGAGTAACTCCTGGGCGCCACCAGGTGTGACCCCTTCCCAAAAAAGAGGTAAAATGAACAAACAAAAAGGGACTCTTGGTAAGACCTAAATGGTGGTAGGAATGAAAATGAAAGGGGGGATAGGTTAACCATAGGAGAAGGAGAGCTTATGTAGTAGGGGAGACCCACCCAGATTTGGGGTGCTGAACGATGTAGTCTTACATAGGCAGATGCCTCACACAACAGACCCTGATCACCTTAGAACCACATGCACCTCTGATTTCTCTCTTAACAAGAAATCTCCCACTTATTAGCATCTCCCTATTAGTAGTATTTATTACTGATTTGAATTTTATTGGATTAACTTAATAAAGGTCATGTTGACTCTAAGTCAGCATGTAATAAAACTCAATGGAATGAATACTAATAAAGATTTCTGGTTACCCAATTCAGATAAAGGATGGTTCTGAAATTGGTTTTCATCTAGCTATCTCTTCTGGCATTATTAATAAGGAACAGTATCACCAGGTCATTGGCTCTTATTTTTTGTTTTTTTTTTTTGTTTTGTTTTTGTTTTTGCCCATATCTGCATTTTATTCAATTTAGCATTATAAGAAATTAAATATCTCAGTGAGTCTCAAACTTAGATGACTTAACCATCTTCAAAAAAAAATATCATGGGTCAGAGCAATAATGCAGCAAGGCAGGGCTCTTGCCTTGCAAGCAGCCAACTCAGGTTCCATCCCTAGCATCCCAAGGGTCCCCCGAGCCGGCCCTTGTGATTCCTTGAGTACAGAGTAGCCAGGTGTGGTCCAAAAACAAAATCATTAAGTGCCCCCCTCACCTGTGAAGTTTTAAGCAAGCAAAAAAAACAAAAAACAAAAAACTGTTTCTAATTACGTACAAGGCTGCTGGTGGGCTCACCACCACCCTGTTCTTACTGATCCCAAGATTCCTCCTCATCTTTCACTCTAACAGTTACCTATGACTGGGACACTTTTCTCTCTGGGATCTGCTTGACTCACTTCCTTGTCCCTGTCAACTCCATTTAGTGGTGCTTGCTTTGAGGTAAACCCCCCTCCCATCAGGTGGGTCGAAACTGCGACCCCTCTGTCTGGATATTTCCAATCCAATCCCCTCTTTTCCAATAGCATTTGCCATTTTTTAAATGTTAGTTATTATTTTGGTTGATGCTCTCTCGCCCTCTTCTGTAAGCTTTCGGGTAAGGTTCTTGGGGTGAGGACTTAGTTCTTTGGACCTCACCCTGTGGTACTCAGGGACTGTTCCTGGCTCAATGCTCAGAAGTCACCCCTACTCACTACATTCCCCTTGACCCCCAGTTTTTGGGTCACACCTGGCAATGTTCAGGGCTCACTTATGGATCTGCACTTATATATCGCTCCTGGAGATACTCTGGGAACTATATTGGATGCTGGGGATTGAACCAGTGTTGGATGTATGTATGGCAAACACCTTACTCACTATACTATATCTCCAACCCCCAGTCACTACATTTTTTTTTTTTTTTTTTTTTTTTTTGGTTTTTGGGCCACACCCGTTTGACGCTCAGGGGTTACTCCTGGCTATGTGCTCAGAAATCGCCCCTGGCGTTCCTTGGTAGCGCTTACAAGGCAGACACCTTATCTCCAGCGCCACCTTCCCGGCCTCAGTCATTACATTTTTAAGAGCCAGATAAAAAAGTTTAATTCCTAAATATGTTTCTCTTGGGGGGCTGGAGAGATAGCATGGAGGTAGGGTGTTTGCCTTGCATACAGAAGGATGTTGCTTCGAATCCCGGTATCCCATATGGTCCCCCAAGCCTGCTAGGAGTGATTTCTGAGCGTCGAGCCAGGAGCAACCCCTGAGAGCTGCCAGGTGTGACCCTAAAACCAAATATATATGTTTCCCTAATAAAAATTTGAAGGGAAATGAGCCTTCTGCTTTTTTTAATGTGACAAATTAACTAAGAACAGATTAATTCTGTCTTTTTCCCTGTAAACTCAATAATTGGAGAAAAGCAATTTGCAACAGGGCAGAGTGATAGTTAGTGGGGGATAGGACTCTTGCCAACCTGGGTTTGATCCCAAACACCTGATGCGGATTCTTCTGAGCCTATCGCAGTGATCCCTGAGCACAGACTCAAGAATAAGTCCTATGCCCGGAGAGATAACATGGAGGTAAGGTGTTTGCCTTGCATGCAGAAGGATGGTGGTTCGAATTCCGGTATCCCACATGGTCCCCAGAGCCTGCCAGGAGCAATTTCTGAGCATAGAGCCAGGAGTGTGCTGAGTGCTGCCTCACACCTGAGTACTGAAAGGTGTGGACCCCCCCCCCCCAAAAAAAGAATAAACCCTGAGCACACCCAGGTGTGACTCTAAAGCAAAAACAAACAAACCCACCAAAATTTATAACTTGCTTTTGGTTGAATCTGTGAGTCCTTTGTTCTAATTGAATATTTGGTGTAGGTGCAAAGATGTCTTTTCATTGGGGACATTGAGGTAAATGAAAAGTGAGAATTAGGATCTGAAGTGATAGCACAGAGGTATGGCATTTGCCTTGCATGTGGCCAATACAGGATGAACCCGATTCAAATCCTGGCATCCCATATGGTACCCCAAGCCTGCCAGGATTGACTTCTGAGCATAAAGCCAGGAGTAACTCCTGAGCACCGCGAGGTGTGATCCAAAAACCAAAAAGAGAAAAGTGAGAATTATTTGGTAGCAGAATATATCTGCATTGGTGACATGCACAATTCCAGTTTACAACACTGGTTACCACTCCTGCCCAAGAAGCTCCTCATAAATGTCAGATGACTCTTCCCTCCATTGTCACCATTTTTCATGATGATAATGTGAACCACCCAGGAAAACTTTGTTTGGGGGTCTGTGGGGTGGAGAACATGGAGAAAGTTTTCATGATAAGTTGATTGAACAGTGTGTTTGAGACATAGAAACTCATCCAGAGGGGAAAAGGGAAGGTTGTCTCATGTATGAATATGGATGCAAAGTTAAGAAACTTTCTTTGGCCTCTCTTTGGTCCACCACACAGTGTCTGGAATATTCTTGGAATATAATTGATTCTCCCTCCCCCTAAAAAAGTGGAGCTGCCAAGTGGCTGAGTGTTAAATGGCAGGAAATTCTTATTCCAGGATTTGACTTTTCACTTGGAAGGATTGGAGCCATGCTAGCAATGTCAGTTCTGCTCTGGAACAAGAATTCTGAGGATGAATTGGAACAAGGAATGAGATTGGAGGGAAGACAAGTTAGGATAGACCGTCAGCAGATCAGGTAGAGATAAATTGACAAAAAGTCTGGTGCCCTGAAACTGGTCATCTGCCATTTTTTTGGTGGTTAAATGGAGTTAGATTTCAGGGAAAGAAATGTGCCCTTTTGTTTTTGGATCACACCTGGCAGTGTTTAGGGCTTACTCCAGGCTCTTTACTTAGGGATCACTCCTAGTGGGATAAGGAGACCAAGAGTTGCCAGGAATCGAACTTGGGTTGGCCAATCTTGGGTTGGCAAGTACATTCCCCCACTGTATTATCATTATTGAAACCAATGAAGGAATTGCCTGCTACCATGATCTAAAAAGGCTGTTTTGAACCTTAAAGAACTGTTCCTAGACAGGGATTTTATATTGTTGTTAGGAAGATCAGTTATGTGGGTGCTGGCAACATTTAGACTGAATCCTTAGCTGGGTGCTTCTTGAATGCAAGGATTATGATATCTAGCCTGTATTCAGGGGAGGGAGGATTTTTTCAACTTTTCTTTTTCTTGCAGAAGTGGCAAGAGTTTAGTATCCCACTGAGTCAGCTGGGGCACAACAGAAGGAGAGATCAGATTGTTAGGAAAGTCACCTTCAGAAATGACTCACTCAGTGGCTTCTGGCCGATGTGTACCTGATGCTATGGAGAAACTGTCCAGGCTTAGGAATGTCCCTGTACTCCCAAATGCCAGGAAGGCCCCAAAAAGGCCCCAAAAAGGCTTGGCACTGGCCCTTTTCTAAGAAGGCAGAGCAGACTATTGGAATTGAAATTCCATTTTGCTTGTAGGAGGTAAGACTAAGGAAGCTGGCCATTAAAAGTGAGGGGCAGTAGAAGGAAAGACAATCAGGAACTTCTCTGCTGGGTACCAGTGAAAAAGTACAAAAGAATGTGGACCCAGGGGTTCTTTCTTTTGGCAAGAACAGGCCTTCCAGAAGGCCTGGCTTTTCTTCATTCCAATATTCCTTTTGTGCTTGGAGTTCTGAAAGCTGGATGTTAGCATACAAACAACTGCACACTGACAATGCAACTTGAACCTTTTGGAGCGTTGTGTGTTGCTTTTGAAAACAGACTTTATGCTCTGAATCATTCTTGAAAATAGCACTTTGACTATACCAGGAACAAAAAACCAATGGTTACCTCTTCTGGGGTGATGCACCCTGACTGTTTCGGGCCTGTTGAATTATGTGGCAACTACTGAATGGGTTCTTATCAGTGCATTCTCTATTCAGAGTCATCCAGAGTGAGACCCACACCAGATTCAGAAGGATGCCCATTTAACCGAAAGAACTGTGTTCTGCATCACTGAGATGGTATTGACAATGGGGAATAATCAGTGGGGGCTTTTCCCTTTGTTTCAGATTCACCTATGGCTGCCTAACAAATCATGGGCTTGGCTCATAGGAACTCGGGATCAGATGACTAGGAACTGTTAACTTACAGGGGATGTGTGGCAAGATGCATAATTGCAGTGTTGCAAGATGCATGATTATAATTACTGCAATGCTGAAAGAGCCACAACTCTGTGACTCGGGGGGCCCTCAGGGAGCATGCCTTACCCTTGGAGCAATGGAAATGCAGGAACCTCCTCCCTAGCCTGATGTTAATGGGCCAAGGTAGTCGAGAAAGTGGGGAGTAACTCGGCAAAGATGCTGAACTGTGAACCTGGAAACAACTGAGAAATGCAGGCAATTCTGTGTCTGGAACTAGGAACATTGGCAAACTTTGCTCTTGGTCTTTACCTTAGTTATCATGAAGCACTTTCTCAGCAGGTGGGTGCCACTTTCTAGAAAGCTCCTGCAGAATCATACTCTGGGAGGAACAGAGGGCACCTGTTGGGTTACAACTTATTTTACCTGGGCCCGGAGAGATAGCACAGCAGCGTTTGCCTTGCAAGCAGCCGTTCTAGGACCAAAGGTGGTTGGTTCAAATCTCGGTGTCCCATATGATCCCCCATGCCTGCCAGGAGCTATTTCTGAGCAGACAGCCAGGAGTAACCCCTGAGCACTGCCGGGTGTGGCCCAAAAACCAAAATAAATAAATAAATAAATAAATAAATAAATAAATAAAATAACTTATTTTACCTAAAACAAAGTTTATCCCTGGATTCTTTGTGTGTGTTTACAACTTGGTTTCACCCAAAACAAAGATTATCTTACTGCTCCACCCAGAGGAGATCTCTATACTCAATAAAATCTTAGTTCTTTTTTGTGTTCCAAGGGTTTGTCCCTAGGAGTGGTATAGCTGGAGCGTATGGGAGCTCAATTTCCAGCTTTTAGAGGAATCTCCATATCACTTCCCATAAAGGTTGTACTAGACGGCATTCCCACCAGCAGTGTTCCTTCTCTCCACATCCCCACCAGCACTGCTTATTGCCATTCTTTGTGTTGTGCACCAATCTCTGTGGCGTGAGATGGTACCTCATAGTAGTTTTTATTTGCATCTCCTTGATAATTAGTGACTTGGAGCATTTTTTCATGTGCTCTTTGGTCATTTGTATTTCTTCTTTATCAAAGTGTTTTTTTCTTTTGCCAAGAGCGATTTCTTTTTTTTTTCTTTATTTAAACATCTTGATTACAAATATGATTGTGATTAGATTTCAGTCATGTAAAGAACACCCCCCTTCACCAGTGCAACATTCCCACCACCAATGTCCCAAATCTCCCTCCATCCCACCCCACCCCCACCTGTACTCTAGACAGGCTTTCCAGTTCCCTCATTCATTCACATGATTATGGTAGTTCTCTGTGTAGTTATTTCTATAACTGTACTCACCACAAAGAGTGGTGAGTACAGCTATAGAAATAACTACACTGAGAACCATCATAACAATGTGAATGAATGAGGGAAGTAGAAAGCCTATCTAGAGTACAGGTGGGGTAAGGTGGGGAGGAGGGAGATTTGGGATCTCGGTGATGAGAATGTTGCACTGGTGAAGGAGGGTGTTCTTTACGTGACTGAAACCCAACAACAATCATATTTGTAATCAAGGTGTTTAAATAAAGATATTAATAAAAAAAGAAAAAAACAAACACATTTTTCAGTTTTTGTTGTGACCATTTAATACTAAAGTGAGGTTTGATGTTTTTATATTCTTCTGTTATTTCTTTCTGCAGCAATTGGCCTTAACCATGTGATATTTTCTTACAAAATTTTTTAGGATTTTATTACTTAAAATATTCCAATAGCTTTTTGATATATTGAATACAAAACATGCACTCATTGATAGAAATTTAACCAAATTTTCAATATTATATAACCTAAAAGTGACTTGAAATTACCTAATCTCGGGGCCGGACAGATAGCATGGAGGTAAGGCGTTTGCCTTTCATGCAGAAGGTCATTGGTTCGAATCCCAGCATCCCATATGGTCCCCTAAGCCTACCAGGAATAATTTCTGAGCATAGAGCCAGGAGTAACCCCTGAGCGCTGCCGGCCCAAAAGCCAAAAAAAAAAAAGGGAAATTACCTAATCTCAAATTTGACACGTTCACATAAGTTTTAATTTTATAGTATTTTCTCTGACATTTCTACAATAATGGAAATAACTGAGCCATTTTATATAGTCACAATATATAAATATATATAACTATAAATAAATATAAATATGTATCATGTGAATGATATATATTTATACATATTTATAACTCAGTAATCTATTTTATCATCAAGGGCCATTTATATGTTTATAATAGTTTTTTGTTGTTCATCTATTTCAAGTGCTATTGTTGTTGTGTTATTTGTTTGTTTGTTTGTTTGTTTATTTATTTATTTATTTATTTATTTATTTATTTATTTATGGGGGGAGTCACACCAGGCAGCGCTCAAGGGCTACTCCTGGCTCTACGCTCAGAAATGGCCCCGGCAGGGTCGGGGGACCATATGGGATGATTGGATTTGAACCACTGTCCTTCTGCATGCAAGGCAAACGCCCTTCCTCCATACTCTCTCTCCAGCCCCTCTATCATCTCATTTCCATTTGTTAACCAGACTGGGAAGAGAAAGCACCTTTTCCATGTTTGTCTTTTGTTCTCTGACATTCCCAGACAGCTGCAAACCTGGGTGTTGGCTGCCCATCCTTCTTGTGACCTCATTTCCATACCCACACAATTCCTAGTTTTCTTCTTCTGGAAACAGTTCCTTAGCAGAACTTAGTACCACATCATCACGGTCTGTCCTACTTTCCTTGATCACTGTCCATCCCTCTCCTTGATCCATCGCAAACCTTGTTAGTAAAGCACCATCCTCAGAAGTGGGGATTCAACTGAGCTTACTATTAAGCCTCCTCTCTCTTCTCTTGGTTGACCAGATGCCTGTGGAGGGGGGACCGGAGCAGCAGACAGAGGCCACCAAAGGGCGGTGCCTGAGGAGAACCGTCAGTGTTCCTTCTGAGGGCCAGTTTCCTGAGTACCCACCAGAGGGCACTGCTAAACTGGGTAAGTGCTTCCCGGCTCCAGAAAGCCATGTGTTTTTTTTTGTCTGATCCTTGGCAGACCTGACAGGTGGCTTCAGTAAACCGGACCATCCTGAGTTTCCTGTTCAGTGAGCACCGCAAAAATCAGTTCTCCAAGAGTAGGAGGTCATTCATGTCTCTATCACCAGCACAGGCAGCCTGTCCTTCCCAACCTGGAATTTCTCCAGGATCTTGCAGGTGGCTGGCCCATCCCAGCCAGGTAGGAGGCCATAATATACCTGAGTTCACTCCTGAGCCCTGGATGTGGAAATGGCCATTGGTGACCTTGTGAGCGCACTGAGTTTGGTGGGGCACCAGTGTTTCTGGAAACTTCTGTTGTCTGACAGTTGTCAGTGTTAGCTGATGGAGCCAAACTAAATATGTGTGACCCACAGTCATGTCAGGGCTGTGGCTGGAGTTGGTAACAGAAGGGAGTGATCAGGGAGACCTGTGAGTTGTTGGACATGGAAGAAAGGGACAATGCTACAAAGCAGCCCTTGTTTTCCAGCAGGTGTGTTTTGGGGGGTGTGCTTCACCCAAGCAGTAGATAGTTTAACCGACCAGGTCATTTTGCTTGGTGAACTAAACATCGATGTGCTTATAGGTAGTTGGCAGTTAGATGGGGGGGGGGGATTTATTTTCTCTATGTGGTCAGTAGGGCTAATTCTGCATGTTGGGCTGTGTTTTGAAAACCAGGACTTCTGGGTTTGCGATGTTTTTATTGATCTATTTTATTTTATTTTGGTTTTGGGGTCATACCCAGCAGCAGCACTCATAGGTTACTCCTGGTTCTATGCTCAGAAATCACTCCTGGCAGGCTCGGGGGACCATTTGGGATGCCGGGATTCAAACCACTATCCTTCTGCATGTAAGAACTTACCATCCTTACCTCCATGCTATCTCTCCAGTCTATGATTTATTTTTATTTTGGGGGGGGGGCCACACCCAGAGGTGCTCAGGGGTTACTCCTGGCTGTGTGCTCAGAAATAGCCCTTGGCAGGCACCGGGGACCATATGGGATGCCAGGATTCAAACCAACCACCTTAGGTCCTGGGTCAGCTGCTTGCAAAGCAAACACTGCTGTGCTTTCTTTCCGACCCCTATGGTTTATTTTTTTATTTCCCCATCCCACCCCTTTCCATTTTCTAAAAGAACTGAGAACTCTTGGTGGAATTTCCATGGAGGAGCCCCATTTACCACTTCTCTCTTCCCTTAATTCCATCTTTTTTTTTTTTTTTTTTCTGTGTCAAAACCAGTTTTGAAGTGAGCTGGTAAACACTCACAAACCTGTCTGGGTGTGAGTATTTCCTCACCTGTTTCTGTTCCACCTACAACTCTATGTGATTTAGTTGGCCCAGTGCCACTTGGCCTCTTCCCTCTCTTTAGAACAATGTCATCCTGCTTCTCTCAAACCTGTGATCCACCAAAGTTCCAGTGACCTGCTGGAGCACAGCCCTACTGAGGAACAGTAACAGTATTACAGACTGAACTATTCAGGGGAGGGAGCAATAGCACAGCGGGTAGAGCATATGTCTTGCATGTTGCAGACCTGGGTTTATCCCCAGCATCTCATATGATGATGATATATGATCTCATATGATCTCAGGCTTCCCTGAGCCTGCCAGGAGTAACCTCCGAGCCTGCCCAGTGTGGCCTAAAAACAAAAACAAAACCAGACTGAAATATCCAGTAAACTACTTGGCGGCTTTGCAGGTCTCAGGAACTGGGCCCAAAGACAAACTGAAACCAGGCATGTGTCTGGTTCCAGCTGACTTTAGGGGTGTGAAAGTGGGCATCACCCAGTTGAGGGGTGGGACGGAGGCAGGGACGATGGCGACACATCTGTCAGTTCCCTCTGTGGATTGATAGCTGTTTCATGAGCTCTCCAGGAGGTGGCAGCCAAGAATCTTGAGCTGTGGAGACCTCCTGGACAGGGGAGCAGAGGCGATGGGAGAGACCAGAGCTGGATTCATTACCTGAGAATGTAAGTTGGCCTAAGAAGCTGTGGCAAAGACAAATATTTAGACTTGTCCGGAACTTTCCAACTTGGTTCCCCTCACTCAGGGGTCCCCCAACACAGGTTTTGTGTGTTAGGCATTTGCTCACCCTGTGGAGAGCAGCAGAGCAGTATCCTCTGGAGGCAGCGTTCAGACAAAGCACCCCCTCCCTACAATCCCATAGTTGGAGCTGGAGGGCATGTGGAGCCACCAGTCATGAGGCCTGATCTTGAGATTCAATATGAACTTCTGCATATTCTCTCTGGAAGTGTCACTTCAAGTGCAGTGAAGGGCTGTTGCTTAAAGCAGTATCTTCCAAGGATGAAGAAAGAAGAGTTGCCATTTAAGTATAAATGAATCTAAGCTGGAAAGGAAATTAAGAATGGTAAATGACTGCCTGACTGGACAAAGCCATATCTTATTTTGGCAGTGAGAAAACTGGCCCACCAGATCCTTTCCACCCTGTGTTTCTCGGGCCCAGGTAACTGTGGTCTCAGGAACCGTATTAGGAGATCTTGGTTGGCGTTTCTCTGCCCTGTGCCCTGGGTGCTCTCCAGTTCTGCCTGCATGCAGCTCTAGTGCCCTTGTCAGAAGGGAAAACAGGTTTTGGGGCAAGAGATAACATTGAAAATACTTCCTCGGGTCCACCTGATGAGGACCCCCATACACTTCATCTTCCCCACTGTCTTCTTTCCTGTGGCCAGCAGAGGCATAACCTCTCTTTGTATCCAGCTTGCTCAGAAGAAAGACCCAAAGTACTGACTCTTGCTGAGCATGCAGGCCTCTGAAGGAAGCCTTGAGTATGAAGAGAAAAAGCAAACTAGGCTGAAAACAGATGGAAAAAAGGCAAGAATCTTGGAGGAACTAGGCAGGAAATAGAAAATGTGAAAGAAAACATCAGCGTCCCAGGAAGAACAAACCTTTCACACCAGAGGCAGAGAGTGATTGAGTATTACCTACCCCACCTCCATCTCCCAGATGTGGCCCATCAGGGTATTAACAAAAGTACAACCAACAACAATATAGAAAGCGTGGCATCACAACATCCAGTTCTCGAGAATCACAGCAGAATCTAGAACATTCCCTGGCCCCAAGCAGTGTTTCCAGACTAAAAGGGATAGCTGAGGGCTGATGACTGAGCACATTTGGAAGAAGCTTCCGTGGGTCCCTGCTGACAAAGCATCGTAAAGACCCAAACAAAGGGATGATGTCTTGGTCCCAAGGTTCAGAAGTTGAAAGTGGTCTCAGACTTCCTGTGAGCAGCAGTGAGAATATCTAGGGGTGCTGTGTGAAAGTGGGATCCAGGCCCAGTTTCTCTATTGATCCTGTGAACCAGCACAAGAAATTTTAGACAAGAGATTTTGAGAACCACCTCTCTCTCCTTTGCCCCCAACATTTCCCCTAGAGCTCATGGGAGAGACTCTTCTCCAGGAAGGAGCAGGATATAGAATATAGAATAGGAGATCCCAGGTGGGCAGGAAGGCCAGGAACAGGTACAGTGTTGAAGGCTTCTTGTTCACTTGATGCCAACCTCCTGTTGTTTCGCTTCTCTCTGGAGTGCCAACTGGGCTATCCCCTGGGAGGGATGTCCTCTTGTAACTGGACCTCACCTATACCTGGCTCTCTGACCAGCCCCCCAGGACGGGGACACTGGAAGCCTTGTCCTTGGGAGGCTCTTCTTCCATCCACACTGGGGCCTCTGATTCTGGCTTCCCAGACTAATCCCCTACATACTGGGCCTCTTCCTGTTGTATCTGCCTCTGTCCCCTTCCTGAGGCCCCAGTGACCAGTCCTGGTGTGACATCATTTTCTGCTGCAGGATGCACAGCCTTGTGTTCCCTTTGCCTCTTTACTAGTGGCCACTTGAATGCTTGACAGTGTGGTCAGGGGGCCCCATGTTTGAAGAAACTCTCAGGTTTGACTTTCACAGCTGGAGGAAGCCCTTCAAAGGAAAACCAACCCTTGAGGTGGGAACTATTTTGGGTTTTGCCCACAAAGAAGCCACATCCACTTGAGGGAAGTATTTTAGGAATGAGCTTGAGAGTTAGTAAATAGGACCCAGGTCATGTCACCCAAGGACTCTGGGGCACTGTGGTCACTGCCGTTGCTGCTTGTAAGGCCTGGGGTACAGGATCTGCAAATACACCCTCACTGCTATGAGCTTGAGTGTTGGCATTGTGTCACTGTGTTCCTTGAACCCGGTTTCCTCAGTTAAAGGAAAAAGGGCATTTTTGCTACTCTGGGTTGCGCCCATTTCTGAGAGATAGATGACACAGCCTTCTTGGGCAGAGTTTGCTACTACAGGAGAATAGGGTTCCAACATACCCGGGACCCTGCATGCTCCCTGTAGGCCTAGGGTCAGGTCTATCAGGTTGGTACTAGGTTGGACCAGTCTTCTCTCATGGTTAACCCCGAACATCACAGGACTTTCCTGGTAAGAATGCAGGAACAGCCACCTCAGGTTGGATTTGGGGGCTCATTTTTATTTTCCCCAGAAACTATGGGAGATATGGGGAAGTAGAGAGTGTCAGGTGTTATTTTCCTGAACAGACTGAAATCAGTCCTGGAGGCCTCTCAGGAGGAGGAGTTGTTGGAGAGGAAAAGGCTTTCTAATGTGCCCTGAGATTTGGGTCTGTGATTTAGGGCCCAGGTGACCAGAGAACCTTCTAGAGAAGGGAAACTAGATATGATGTGTGCCCTCCACACTCATGCACATTTATATATACACTCTAACTCTCACACATACTCACACCCATATATTCACACACTCATTACACACTACACACATGTTCACAAACACTGATACACACATATATTTGCTACACAAATAATCACACCTATACACATATGTGCATGCAACACACTCACATACTGGAACTCACACACACTCATACTCTCACTCAGAACTCACACACTTCACCTCTCACCCCCAGGATATCTTTCAGAGCAACTGATTATTTTCAGAAGCATTTGTAGTTTCTTTTTCAAACAGGATATATAGATCAGTTGGTGGGAAATTGATCTCATTTGAGTTTGTGTCCCTAATAGGTGGGTGCTGCTGGGGGACTGGGTTTGTTCTGAGCTGCGATCTTGCTGCCCACCTTCCCTGTAGGATCAGTTTTCCAGAGGCAGTGCCCAGTTTCTCCTGAATCCTTGCCTTTGCCGGATTGTTCTTCTCGCCTTATTTCTCATGCAGTGTTTCTGTTCTTGTGCCTTTTCAGATATTCACAGGTTACCTATTTTCCAGTTTCAAGTGATACTTTCTGTAATAGGAAACTCTTTTCTGTTTCCTTCCTTTTCCTTTTGCTTCATTCTCCTGCCTCTGGCTTTTTGAAGCACATTTGGCCTGGCCGTTGGCCCTCTAGAGAGTAGCAGGTAACAGTTAAGAGAGGAACATTATGACTTACTGAGAGAGGAAGCAGAGCTTGATTGGAGAGAGGGGGGGAGGGAGAGAGAGGGGGGGGGAGGGAAGGAGAGAGGGAGGGAGGGAGAGAGAGAGAGAGGGAGGGAGAGAGAGAGAGAGGGAGGGAGGGACGGGGAGAGAGAGAGGGAGAGAGAGAGGGAGGGAGGGTGGGGGAGAAAGAGAGAGAGAGAGAGAGAGAGAGAGAGAGAGAGAGAGAGAGAGAGAGAGAGAGAGAGAGAGAGAGAGAGAACTGGAATAGAGTTGGCTTTAATCTGGCATCATTTCTCCTTCGTTAGAACTTTCTACACTCACCATAGTGCAGTACCAGGGGAATAATTCCTCTCTGGCACCAGGAGAGTAGGAGCTCACAGATGTTGCCCTGACAAAGTGTGCAATGATTACCAACACTAGAAATTTGATCCACAGCCTCTTAGAAGAGTTTGCTTGTGAGTTAAGGTTGAGAGCCACCTTGTTCCCTGTTCTCTGCTGGGGAACAGCAGCCAGAACTGGGGTGTACTCTGAGATGGATCTCTCTAGTGCTTCTTCGCTTTTTCCCCTTGTCTTCTGACATGTGGTGTCTTGGGAGAAGTATGGGCATTTCTAGAAATGGGAGGAAAAGAAGAAAAGTCAAGGATCTCAACGAATGGGCACCTGAGGGCCTGTGGGAAGGAAATGAAGATACAATGAAAATGCTGAAAGCTTTGTGAGGGAAGGGCCACTATAGCAAATCAGAGATTAAGGAGAAGCATTGTCTTCCTTTCTCTGGGATTTTCATGACCATTTAGCAACCCTCCCGTTTGCATGTGTGTGTACATACATATACACACACACTTATTTTTTTTTTTTTGTCTTACAGTAGTTTCTGATAGGCATTGTTCTCTGCTACTTGTAGAACTCTTACTCATTGAACCCTATACCATGAGGAACCTCTGACTGTCCCTGCCCTTGGTTTGTTTTTTTTAATATTTTACCAAACTGAGGCGAGGGTTTGCCCAAACCCACAGCAGTGAAGGCAGAGCTGGGGCCTCAGAAGCATCCTGGAGCCAGACACAGCCCCTGTGCACTCAGACCTACTGGGACCATCAGGGAGGAGTGGTGGCACCTGGCTCCCATGACACTCTCAACCTCCCTATCCCTGAGGCCTCACCAGAGGAAACTGGGATCCAGTGGGGAGTTTCATGATCACCCGCTGAAAACTAGAAAACAATCCCTGGTTTTATGGAGCTGCCAGGGAATGACATTTTGTTCCTTAAAGATAGTCACTTCATGTAGAGAACTTTCTCATGAAGACTGTGTTTGGCACTTAGTAGCACACAATAAATAGCAAGTTCAATTCATTATTGAATAAGAAGGTGCAATGTATCTTCCACCTTTTCCAACACAATGTGTTTTTCCATAGTGTGTTTATATCCGTGGGTTTGGTGTAAATGTGGACCAATCTTTTGGGAAGCATTAAGAAGTTTTGGAAGTTGAGTAGAGGGTCATTTTAATGAGGCAGCAATTTCATGTATAGGATAAAGTCTAGTCTTCAATAATTCTGTTTCACAAGTTAAAACTAGTCACTTATTTACCACACAACAAAATAGTTGTTTTAAAGTCTGGACTATGAGTTGACTTGATTTTATCGTGAGACAGAAACCATCATATATTTGTTCCCCAGTCCGCCCACAGCCTTCATACACTCCACACATACCCACACACACCCCACACCCCAATCCTGTCTCTCGGTGGCCTGTGATTCTGCCTTTCAACACCAATGACTGCTCCTTGAGCAAACTCATTCATCTCTTTTATCTCTGTTTTTGTCACCCGTAACATATCTTGATTCAACTTGGCTGAACTAAAACTGTTTGTCTCTACTTTGTTTCCTTTCAATATGGCATTTCAAGAATAATATGTCAAATACATTATTTCATTTTAAATGAGTTAAAAAACAAAACAAAAACCACACAAATCCAAGCCATATGGTCTGACTTGATCCTGGGGCCCAATTTCTCTATTAATCATAATCTTTTGTTGTTATTATTGTTTTTGTTTTTGGGTCACACTGGCAGCGCTCAGGGGTAAGTTACTTCTGGCTCTTTGCTCAGAAATTGTTTCTGGCAGGCTCGGGGGACCATATGGAATGCCAGGATTCAAACCACCATTCGTCCTGGGTTGGCTGCATGGAAGGCAAACACCCTCCCTCCATGCTATCTCTTCGGCCCCCAATCATAATCATTCTTTTTTGTTTGTTTGTGTTGGTTTTTGGATCACACCCAGCAGCACTCTCCTTCCATGCTATCTCTCTGGCCCCCAATCATAATCATTCTTTTTTTTTTTTTTTTTTTTTTTTTTTTTTTTGGTTTTTGGGCCACACCCGGCGGTGCTCAGGAGTTACTCCTGGCTGTCTGCTCATTAATAGCTCCTGGCAGGCACGGGGGACCATATGGGACACCGGGATTCGAACCAACCACTTTTGGTCCTGGATCGGCTGCTTGCAAGGCAAAAGCCGCTGTGCTATCTCTCCGGGCCCCATCATAATCATTCTTAAAGGAACATTAAAGGCTTGTAACAGGCACAGAATCATAAATCTTTTTTTTTTTTTTTTTTTTTTTTTGGTTTTTGGGCCACACCCTGAGGCTCAGGGGTTACTCCTGGCTATACGCTCAGAAGTTGCTCCTGGCTTCTTGGGGGACCATATGGGACGCCGGGGGATCGAACCGCGGTCCATCCTAGGTTAGCGCAGGCAAGGCAGGCACCTTACCTCCAGCGCCACCGCCCGGCCCCGAGAATCATAAATCTTAAATAAGTTGGAAACCAAGTTTTTTGTTTTATTTGACACAGAACCCCCCCCCCCATAGAGGAGTTTTGGGGTTTTTATGGGTAGTGATTTTTCCTTTTGTCTTTAGTGTCACCATAATAAATGTAGATATCATGTTTTACTGCCAAGAGAAAATATGTTATCCTCTGTGATGGACAGAAAAATGTGGCCTGTTTTCAAAGCAAATGTAAATCAATCCTTGAATGCAGTCTTCATGATGCTGAAAGACCTGTGTTTTCTTTGTGGGATCACTCTTTAGAATTTATGCTGAATCAATCATGTGCTGGAGCCCAGAATTCTGTTTTGTTTACACTGGCTGCTTTTGGCTTTCCTGGGAGTTTATCATGATAAAATCAAGTCAACTCATAGTCCAGACTGATTTGTGTGTGTCATGTAAATCTTTCTAAAAACTATAATAATATTTTATTGTGTGTATAGAAATTCAGAAGGAACTTTTTGTTTTGTTTTGTTTTTTTTGGGCCACACCTGGTGATGCTCAGGGGTTACTCCTGACTATATGCTCAGAAATTGCTCCTGGCTTGGGGGACCATATGGGATGCTGGGGTCAAACCCAGTTCTGTTCTGGGTCAGCTGCATGCAAGGCAAACACCCTACCACAGTGCTATTGCTCTGGTCCCCAGAAGGAACTTTTTTTTGTTTTGTTTTGGTTTTGGGTCACACCTGGCAGCGTTCAGGGGTTACTCCTGGCAGGCTTGGGGACCATATGGGATGCCGGGGTTTGAACCACCAACCTTCTGCATGCAAGACAAATGCCTTACCTCCATACTATCTCTCCAGCACCCCTAGAAGGAACTTTTAATCCCCTTTCATAAGACAACTCCCTACTTTTCCTGTTAAAATATAGGGTTTGGGCTATATTTGCCGTATAAGACTACCTCTCTTTTAACATGCATCAAATGGAAATTAAAGAACATAAGAGAAGGCCAGAGAGATAGCATGGAGGTAAGGCATTTGCCTTTCATGCAGAAGGTCGGTGGTTTGAATCCTGGCATCCCAAACCTGCCAGGAGTGATTTATGAGCATAGAGCCAAGAGTAACCCCTGAGCGCTGCCAGGTGTGACCCAAAAATGAGAGAGAGAGAGAGAGAGAGAGAGAGAGAGAGAGAGAGAGAGAGAGAGAGAGAGAGAGAGAAACCCTCAAAAGTTAGCAGTATATGCTTAATAGAGCTAGACTTTGGAGTGCCAACAATCATTTTACATTTGTCATTTGTAGTGAGTAGCTGTGATTTTAATTCTGATCTACATTGAGAGCAGGGAGAGAGGGCTCCTCCAAAAGCATCTGGCTGGGGTGCAGTGATTAATAGGACAGCAAGAGGAAAACAGAGCATCTCCTCTGTGTTCTATAAAAGCTAAACAGAAGACTGAGCACCAGAAAGCCACATACCAGCGATGACACCTGGCAGCTGGATGGGATGCAGCACTTGGTAACTCAGCTCCTCTGTGTGCCCTGAAAGATTAATCAGGACAAGCAGAGGACTGAGTGATGATGCCTGGCAGCTGGATGGGATGTGGCAGTAAGAGGGGGCAGATCACTCATCCCTGAAGCTGGAGTAAATTTCAGAATGCCGTATACTGTATAAGACAACCCCCAAATTTTAAGAAGTTTTTCATGGATTGAAAAATCGTCTTATCTGCCAGTGTTTTTTTTTTTAATGTTTGCTATCTTGCACCCTAAATCTCTAAGATAGGAAATCTTCATTTTTATCTACTTAAAAAAAAGAAAAATGAAAAACCAAACCATGTCATTGCACTTGAATAAAAAAAATTAACCTGGGGCCGGAGAGATAGCATTGATGTAAGGTGTTTGCCTTTCATGCAGAAGGACGGTGGTTCGAATCTCATATGGTCCCCTGTGCCTCTCAGGGGCGATTCTGATCATAGAGCCAGGAGTAACCTCTGAGAGCTGCCTGGTGTGACTCAAAAACAAACAAACAAAAAAATTAACCCTCCTTCTTCCCTGGGGAAAGGACCAGAGAGGCCTCCCCAAACATGGAGCAGCTAACCCTGGCTTCACATCAGTATTGCGTTTTCACCAAAGCAGGAAAATAATATTCCCCCCCCCTTAGTAGATATCCCCCAAAGATCTTCCTGGCAGTGAGCAGGATGGTGAATGTGAAATGGAAAAGAGGCACCCCCCAGACTACAAAAGAAATCCTGGTAATACAGCACAGACCATACTATGGATTATGGTAGATAACTGGAATCCTGAGGACTTCTTGGTAACAGCCACCTGTAGAATCTTTCTGAAAAGAACTTCAGAGTGTGGGGAAACTCAAGAAAATTGGGGGGGGGGAGGGGAATAGAATAGTTGCCATGAAAATGGAATCAGATAGGTTCCCCAGTGGTGCAGGGTCTTGCTCCCTCATGGGGTGTAGAATAGAATTGAATCAATGGGTCTTTTTTTCTAGTCCATCTCTCCCTGAAAGTTCAGAAGTAATAGGTAGAAGTAACAATTCTTTTCCTTCTGTAAGGATTGAAGATTTCCTTTGAGGACTAGATTTTTCTTTTTTTCTTTTTGGTTTTTGGGCCAACACCCAGTGATGCTCAGGGGTTACCCCTGGCTATGCACTCAGAAATCACTCCTGGCTTGGGGGATGATATGGGACATCATGGGATCAAATCGTTGTCCATCCTAGGTCAGCCGCATGCAAGGCAAATGCCCTACCGCTGTGCCACAACTCTGGTCCCATAAGGACTAGATTTTTCTATTAAAAAAAAAAGTCATGGGGGCCGGGCGGTTGGTGGCGCTGGAGGTAAGGTGCCTGCCTTACCTGCGCTAGCCTAGGAGACGGGACCGCGGTTCGATCCCCCGGCGTCCCATATGGTCCCCCAAGCCAGGAGCGACTTCTGAGCGCATAGCCAGGAGTAACCCCTGAGCGTTACCGGGTGTGGCCCAAAAACCAAAAAAAAAAAAAAAAAAAAGTCATGCCATTATTTTTTTTCCTTTTTGTTTGATTGAAACCATTTGGACCTACAAAGTCCTTAATAGTTGAATTTCAGATATACAGTGAGTCAGAGTCATTCCCACAACCAGTGTCAACCTCCCTCCATTAATAAACCTAGCATGCATCCCTATACCACTCACTACCCTTTGCCCCCTGGCCTGCCAGTTATAACAGGCCCATTTAAATTTAGATTGTTAAAGTTTAGATCTCTTGATTAGGTTGTTGACATTAGCTTGGATATTTAGTTCTGTCCTTATTGTTTTCCCACCAATGTATCAGAGACCACTTGGCCCCTGGACCCCTGCCTTTCTTTTCTATTTCTTATTAGTTTTGTAGAAAAATGCAGAAATAAGTGGTAAAACAAAGTAATCTATGTCCCAAGGTTCTATGAAAAAGGTGGGAGCTCCCATTTAAAAAATAATAAAAGAAAAAAATGGGTGTGTGTGTGGCAGTTTTTTGGGATATTTTTGTTTGTTTTGTTTTGTTTTTGTTTTTGTTTTGCATAGGCACAGCAAAATAGAAAGGAAAAACCTTTGGCCTAAAAACAGGGATTTTTGAAGCATCTGCTATAAAACCTACTACAGGCTCCAGGCATACTAAGTTATCTAACCCCAATATCTATCTTTATGGTCCCAGTACAAGTTCTTCTTCATCAGGGTTGTCACAGTCAGGTTTCTGTAGAGATCCTAATTTTTACTCAGATTCTATGTTGAAGTAAGAGTGATATGGAGCATCTTTTTGTTTCATCTCACCACTAGGGAATCCTTCCCTGAAAGTAAGTTATTGCTGTTTTCAAGTCTTGGATGTCATATGAACTCACTCTGGAGCAAATCAGTGCCAGAGCAGCATTAGGCCTTCCCCAGTAGAAGTCCCGATTCCTGGTGCTAATGCAGAAAACTATGCCGATTTCATAGATGGGATCCAAGGTTTCAGGGTGTGAATGGGCCAATGTCCGATCTTCTGAAGCCTAAGCCAAGTCACTATGACCAAATGTCAAGGTTGCAAGGGGCCCTGCTGCAATAAAAAATGTATGTGTTCCTATCTCTATTAGATAAGAACTTGTTTGTACAAGTAAGATGTCCCCATTTTTATATGCTCATCAACAGGAGCAATGCCACATGATACTACTGCTGCATATGGCCGGGTAATAATAACAAGCTAGACATCTGATAACCTGGTTCTAACATGAACTCGGAACCCTTATTTGTTTGTTTGTTTGCTAATTGGTTTTTGGCCACACCCAGTGACACTCGGGTTACTCCTGGCTATGCGCTCAGAAATCGCTCCTGGCTTAGGGGACCATATGGGGTGTCAGGGATCAAACCCAGGTCTGTCCTGAGTTAGTCGTGTGCAAGGCAAATAACCTACTGCTCTGCTATCACTATGGCCCCTAAGCCATTATTCTTAAAGGTTTTAACTAAAGAGTAACTTTTTTTTTTTTTTTTTTGGTTTTTGGGCCACACCCTGTGACGCTCAGGGGTTACTCCTGGCTATGCGCTCAGAAGTTGCTCCTGGCTTCTTGGGGGACCATATGGGACACTGGGGGATCGAACCGCGGTCCGTCCTAGGCTAGCGCAGGCAAGGCAGGCACCTTACCTCCAGCGCCACCGCCCAGCCCCAACTTTTTTTTTTTCACCTTGTCTGAAACTAGCCCATGTGCTTACATGGCAGACTATGAGCCCAGTAAGCGAGGCCAGATTCAATATTACTATCCCTCCTCTTGTGACCACCAAGACCAGTGTGTTTAGATCTGATGGGAAAGGGAGCGGGAGGGTAGGAGTAACATTCTTACAGGGAAAAAAAAAAAACCAACTTTTGACTCTGAAAATCAGAGATCATGCATGCATTTGTAGGCTCTTGGGTCTCTACCCCCTTTATCTAAAGGATAAGGCTTGATTACATTCCTTGGTTTATTTACTATGAGCTAGGCTAAAAATGGAAGAGCAAAACTAAGAAGCAGCTCTTGAGTGGAGCACAGGGACACACATTCTCTCTCTGGGTCCTGAGAACACACACTCCAGAGCTGAGAGCATCCCCCTGCCCCTCACTTAACCTCTTTTGCCTTTTAAACTAGCTGAGCTGGGACTGGAGAGATAGCCAGCAGTAGAATGTTTAAACAGCCTTGCATGCGGCCAACCCAGGAGGGACTCGGTTTGATTCCTGGCATCCCGTATGGTCCCCCAGTGTGCCGGGGCAATTTCTGAGTGCAGAGCCAGCAATAACTCCTGAGCGCCACTGGGTATGGCCCCCAAACCGATAAATAAATAGTTTAAAAAAATAAATTATAAAATAAAAATAAACTCAGCTGAGCAGAGATGCCATGCCAACTCCGACTAAGGAGTTTGGGCCACGGCTGTTGGCATGGTGTATACGTTTGTCCAAAACCTCATTTCCCAGTCAAGAGCTGCCTCTCAGGTCCTGGGCATAGAACATGTTCCAGTTTGGTGAACTTATCAGAAAACCCAGTGGAAATGTTCTCTGGGAAACTCTGTGTATTGTTCTCAGAGAAAAAGAGCTTAGTGTGACCTTTAGATCCCTAGGTACTGCAGAGCAGGCTTACCCCCAGCTACAATTGTTGGGTTGGGGCAGTGGCCTGCACTGCTTGGTAAGGTCGGTGAACAAGAGAAGGAGGAGAAGAGAGAAAAAACAGTCCCCTACTCTACCATGCAGGAGACTGAGAAGAAGACCCACCCCACCCCAGGCAGAAGCGGGTTCAGTCGGGCCTCATTCACGAACTCTCAGTCTACACTTTCAAGGGGCTTCACTCCCTTGGCTCTCCCAAGAAGTCTTCTGTCTGGAACTTGCTCAGGCCTCTTCCTTTCCTTATACCCCTCTGAGAGGAGGCCTACAAGGGATTCAGAGAGCTTCTCCTACTTGCTGCCCAGAGTCCCTGTCTGTGTGGCCTGGGTCATGATGGTGGCCTGTGGGGACTCCCCACACACACTCACCTGTGCTGCTGTGTTATTTATGGAAAGCCAGTCCTTGTACAATGTCCTTAGTGAGGGCTTACACATGCCTCAGGGCTTGATTTTGAGCTGCATTCTAAGAAAAGTGGGCTGAATATATAAATTTAAAGTCACAGAAAAAAGTTGAGCATTGAGGGGCCAGAGCTGTGGTGAAAGCGGTAGGGTGTTTGCCTTGCATGCTGCTAACCTAGAATGGAAGGCAGATTGATCCCCTGGCGTCCCATATGGTCCCCCAAGCCAGGAGCAATTTCTGAGCACAAAGCCAGGAATAACCCTTGAGCATCACCGAGTGTGGCCCAAAAACAAAAACAAAAACAAAATTTGAGCATTGAGGGGCTGGAGGTATAGAACAGTGGGGAGGGTGCTTGCCTTGCACGTGGCTAATGTGGGTTTGAAACTTGGCATCCTGTATGGTCCCTGAGCACCTCTAGGAGTGATTCCTGTGTGTAGACCCAGGAGAAGCCCCTGAACATCACAGGTATGGCCCAAAACAAAACAAAATTGAGTTTTGAAAGATAAAAATACCACTCAGCTCTCTTTTTACAAGAGAAGAACCACTGCCAGACATGTCCATGTCTAAGCAAATTGAGAATTTTGTTTTGTTTTGTGCCCCCAAATGCTTTTAATCATTAATGATTCCCCCACCCCTGTCCATGATAGTGCAGGGGTGGCGAACGAGTTCGACACAAAGAGCCAAAATTTTAAACTGTGAGAGTCAGAGAGCCACACCACACAGTGACCTGCCAAAACAGACAAACACTCACACAAAAGCATATAATTTTAACAATAATATAATAAATACATATTGCATTTTGCCATTTTGAGTGAGGGTAAAATCCTGTTCGCCACCCCTGAATTGATAGTGTGACCTTCATTACTATAGTCTAAGCTTTTACCTTTTACCTTTTTTTTTTTTTGGTTTTTGGTTTTTGGGCCACACCTGGTGATGCTCAGGGGTTACTCCTGGCTGTGTGCTCAGAAATCGCTCCTGGCTTGGGGGACCATATGGGACGCCAGGGGATCAAACCGCGGTTTGTCCTAGGTTAGTGTGGGCAAGGCACACACCGTATGCCCTGTGCCACCGCTCCATTCCCAAGCTTTTACTATTTGCTTCCTATGGTAGGCACTTTCAGCAGTAGTGCTAACAGGGCAACTCTTGGTTTGGTGCTCGAGCATACTCCCAGCAGTGCTTTGGGGAGCAGGTGGTGTCCAGGAAGGACCTGGGCCTTCTACATACAGAACCTATGCGTTGGTGCTTTGAGTCATTTCCCCATCCCACCTGTCTTATATAGGTAACAAAAGAAAATTTAAAAATATTTGCTCACACTTTCCAAGATTGGTCTCATTTCTCCTTTAAAAAAAAATTGGGGGCCGGGTAGGTGGCGCTGGAGGTAAGGTGTCTGCCTTGCAAGCGCTAGCCAAGGAAGGACCGCGGTTCGATCCCCCGGCGTCCCATATGGTCCCCCCAAGCCAGGGGCGATTTCTGAGCACATAGCCAGGAGTAACCCCTGAGCGTCAAATGGGTGTGGCCCAAAAACCAAAAAAAAAAAAAAAAAAAAAATTGGCTCTTCCCTGAGGGGTTCTCAAGTGGAAAGATATAGAAAGGTGAGCGAGCTTTCTGCCAATCCTGTCAAGCCTCCACCCTGGTCATCTCATTTCCATATCAGGAACAGTCTGTGAAATCATCTTACCTGGAAGAATGAGCAAGGCTCAAACTCTAATGCTTGGCTGTCACTTGTTTGTATGTGCTAAGCACTTCACTAACTGCCCAATGAACAGATCTCTAATCTTTATCCTGGATTTTTTATTTTTGCTGAGAGACAAGTGTGTCTATGCCCACAGAGCATTTTGGTTGCATTTCTGAGAATGTGGGTGCAGTTGGGGTTTGTCATTCTGATGACCAACAATGATTGCCTTTTCTCCTCTGAACTCGGCCAAGAATGCAGTGGGCAGGCCAATCTGTTGAGGAGCAGGCAGGCTGAAAGGATACTGTGTTCCTGCTCCCCTGCTGGCCTCATGTTCCAAAAAGGGAAGATAGGTCTCAGGGGCTTTGGGGACAGTTTGTGAATTTGACCAGAAATACAGTCAATGCTTGAGTCACATTTGATTAGGTGCAGCTAGCTTGGTTTCTGAGCTCTCAGGTTTTCAGAAGCTCCTAGATGGCTGGTTTTGAAGTTTCTTGCTTATGATCATCTCTTCTTGGTGCCAAAGTCACCTTTCTAGTCTGAGGGCAGGGTCACCGGAACTGTTATCATTTTACAAGTGTAATGTTCGATGAACTCATAACTGAAAACAATTGTGGGGCTCATGCACACCAGTTCCCTACAACCATGGTTCCCCATGGCCACACTAAGTGCCAGGCTGCCTTCCTCTGGGGTCTGAATATTTAGTATCACACTGTCTTCCTAGCTCTCCCTCACTTATATCAGTTCAAATTTGGAAGCCAGGAACTTGAAGGTGGTGAGCAGAATAGCCAGTTTTGGAAGAAAACTTCCCACTGGCAGTGGTGGCATCATGACCATTGGGGGTACTCTTCATTGTGAGTGAAACTAGCTTCACCCCAGGATCTCCAGGAATGAACAGTCACCTCTCCATAAAGCTGCTGCCCTGCCCTTTAAGGACTAAAATTAATGTTCCTGCATTGGAACTGAGGTATATCACCTTCACCCTATTTGGGGCTAGAATGATGATATTCATGACCTGTGTCCTGGAAGTACTCAGAAAATGTCAGTGTGACTCGCACTGTTGGTGGGTCAATTCCAAGAGATAGACATGGTAAGGCCATCTTTTTTCTTTTTTTGCTTTATATATAACTATAATTAGACTCACTTTATATATAACACACATACATATATACATGATTTATATAACATATATATAACATACATATATATAACATACACACATACACACACACACACACACACATATATATATATATATATAAAACATACATTATAGGTAAGGCCATCTTGCTCTTTGGGGCTTGTTCCTCTGTGTCAGGCAGCATGTGGGTTTGGGTATTTAGTCTCTTAATTCTCTGGGTTGTACTGCGGTTCATGCCTTGTCTGAGATTCTATTCGGGGAGTAAGTGAAATGAGTGAGTGTTGTATTTTATTGTGAATAGCACAGCATTGTTTGCCTTGCAAGCAGGTCCGATCCAGGACCAATGGTGGTTGGTCCCATATGGTCCCCTGTGCCTGCCAGGAGCTATTTCTGAGCAGGATCTAAGGGCAGGAGTAACCCTGAGCAACGCCGGGTGTGGCCCAAAAACCAAAAAAAAAAAAAAAGAAAAAAAAGAAAAAGTAAGGGTTCAAAGCCTGCTCCAGCCATATGCAGAGCTGGTTCTTTAAATCCTTGCACCTCAGTCCTCCCTGAGGCTCTTACAGCAGGACTTACTAGGTCATTTCTGAAAACCACAGAAAGGGGCAGAGAGAAACACAGGGTCAGAGAACTCAGAATCATTTTCTTTTTAACAAAGCAAGATAATTTTGATTGGGGACCGGAGAGATAGCATGGAGGTAGAGCATTTGCCTTCCATGCAGAAGGACGGTGGTTTGAATCCCGGCATCCCATATGATCCCCCGAGCCTGCCGGGGTGGTTTTTGAGTGTAGAGCCAGGAGTAACCCTGAGCAAAGCCGAGTGTGACCCAAAAACAAAACAAAAAATAAAATAAAATAAAAAAAAAAAAAGATGGTTTTGATTGAGTGAAATTTACTTCGATGTGAATGGGGCTTAAGGAGTGGAATTCAAGAGAGGACACAGGCTTGAAAAACAAGAAAGGAAAGAGACACATGTTCAAAGGGGACACAGGCATGAAGAGCAAACTAGGATTCTGGAAAGAGGAAGCCTCATGGCCAGAACCAAATCAGAAGAGAATAAAAGATACTTGGAGTTAAGTCACTGAGATTTGAGGAGAAAAAGCATGAAAAGTTGAGCACTATGTGTTGGTCTGGATACATACATATGTTTGCATAGAACACAGCCAGTTTCTGTGTGTGAGCTAGACCATTGTTAGAATGGAACCCATGAGGCCGGAGAGATAGCATGGAGGTAAGGCATTGCCTTACATGCAGAAAGACAGTGTTCGAATCCTGGCATCCCATATGTCCCCCAAGCCTGCCAGGAGTGATTTCTGAGCGCAGAGCCAGTGAGTAACCCTGAGCACTGCTGGGTGTGACCCAAAAACCAAAAAGAAAAAAAAAGTGAACCCACATGTTTGTGTGTAGCAGAGAAAAGGTGTGCATGCTCCCTCGGTTTCCCTGCCAACTGGGCCCAGGGCAGGCAGCTCATGCACTTTTTATGTGAGCCAGTCCCTCAGCCTGTAATGAGTGGGGGGGAAGGATGGGGGTCACTTGGCACCAATGCAGAGTCCTGGGCTCTTTGCTGCCCGCCAATGCAGCATCACCTATCTTTTCTTGCAGAATAAAAAAGGCTAACATTTAGAAATGTGACTGATTTTAAAACAAATAAAAACCACCATGAACAATGATTATCTTTTCACCGCATCTTTAATAGAGAGTGGGACTGAGGAGCCTGCACTTGCAGATGCTTAGGGACTACTCAAGGCTCACTCCCAAGGGTGCTCAGGTGACCAACAATATCAGTGGTATGTAGAGCATTTGCTCTGGCCCTTTGCACCGTCTCCCTAGCACTGCTTTCAGTATATTTCGGTGAAGGTTTAGAGGCAGTCACTTTCTAAAATGAAGTTTGATCACGATTTTCAAATGAATATGACCAGGACTTAAAAAGTGTCTTAGAGGGGCCAAAGAGTGGTAGGGCATTTGCCTTGCATGAAGCCAACCCACAAGGGACTTGGTTCGATTCCTGGCATCCCATATGGTCCCCCAGCTAGCCAGGAGCGATTTCTGACTGCAAAGGCAGGGTAACCCCTTAGCACCACCGGTTGTGGCCCAAAAATCAATCAAGTTAAAAAAATAAAACTGTTTTATGTGGGCTTGGAGCAATAGCACAGCGAGGTAGGGTGTTTGTCTTGCACATGGCTGACCCAGGTTCAATCCCAAACATCCCATATGGTCTCCCAAGCCAGTAAGTCAGGAGTGATTTCTGAGAGCAGAGCCAGGAGTAATTTTTGAGTAGCTTGTTAGGTGTAACCCGCAAAAAGACAAACAAGTGTCTTAGGAAAATGTTTTTCTAAATTTAGACGACTGATCCACTGTGACCATTTAAGATGGTTCTAGGGACTTGCATTTATAAGATAAATCTGTGTATTCAAAGATTATACATACAGACCAAAGGAATAAATAGTACAGAGGTAGAGTGATTGCCTTGCATGCAGCTGACCTGGTTTTGGATCCCCGCCAGTCCCATATGGTTTCTCTGAGTCCCACCATGAGTGATTCCCTGAATGTAGACGCCAGGTTTGCTAAGCTCTGGGCACGACCTAGGTGTGACTCAAAAACAAAACAGAATTACATATGGATACATACATTATATGCAAACATGTTTATCTCTATTAACTATAAATACTGAGTTTCTGTACTTTGAAAAGTTCTATTTTAATTTGGTATATGCATGTTAAAAACGAGCATCTCTGAAATATATGTGATTCTCTACCCCTAACACAGGACAGCTTTCGAAATTGCTGACTTTAAAAAAAAATTCTCTTTAAACTCCCTGGTCGCAACCCTCCTTCTACCCTCCCACCCCTTGGAACAGATGAATGACCTGTTTGGCAAATCCTAGGGCTGCCGAGGTCAGAGCCTGCCTGTGCCTCGCGCGGGGGTGAGTCAGGAGGGGTGGCTATTGTTTAATGCTCTCCAGCAAGAGAACCCGGGGAAAGAAAGGATTGAGTTTGCCTGGCATTGGTGCTGGCTTTTCTGCATTCCAAACTGTCTGAGGCACAGCCGAAGCTAGGGAGAGTTGGAGAGAGCAGGGGCGAGCTTCGTCCTTGGAATGTTCTGAGCTTCTGACAGGCATGCTGAAAAGATCATGTTAAAGACACCCAGCGAAACAGCGCAGAATGCAAACCCCAGGTAAGAATGCTCTGGGCTTCCTCGCCAGCGTTCCGAAGGCATGTGGTCCACTTGAAGGGAGTGCGACTGCTTTTCTGTTTACTGGAATGTAGTGGCTTGTTTGTTTTACCTTCGTGACTGTTGGCTTCAAGAAAGGAATTGGTAAGTCGCTTTTCCTGTGAGTTGTCAAGAAATAGAAGTGTCAAGGGGGGGACGTTGGCATTCTAAAACAAACCCAGCCTGAAAAGGACCCCCCCACACTCAGAAACTCAGACAAATGAAAGGGGGAATGAGCCTCACAAAACAGCCACACTGCTTCACTCACTTGTTAAAATGGTTTGAAAGTGTATCTACTCTGGATCCCTTTCAAGGTCAGATTGCTACTAGGGTTTCAGATAACTTGGGAACGAAATATAGCTTTGGGGGGGAGGCAACTAGTATCGAACATCGGGTCAGACTGGCAGCTGTCTCTCTTGACTCTTGTGGCACACGATAAACTTTATTTGGAGAAGTTTCAGCAGTGTTGGATCTATAGTCAGCAGTCAGGACAGTTTCAGTGAGAGCTTTGTTCGTTTGTTCACCCTAGGAAGTGTTTGTGGTGCCTGCTGCCAGTGGATGGTAAGGTAGAGCTTTAATAGATCAGCATGTGGGAAGTTTAAGTCTGAGAGACGACCAGATTGGCTCATTCCACTTTGATAGAATGAGCATGCTGATATTGAGGTGTTTACTTGGATGCTTGCCCTGGATCAGGGAGGTAGAAGTCTGTTTTCTTAGATAAAGGAAAGCTCACTAGTCTACATGTTTATCTTTACTTATGTATATATGGTTTCTGAATGAGCGTTCAGGGGGACCACAATGGGGCTGTCTAGAGATGGAATCCAGGTCAGCTGTGTGTAACACAAATGCCTTCCATCCATACTTCTCCAATTCTTCTGTTGTTTTCCTTTAAAGAATAGTGCATTCTAGGGCTTGTTTTGATTATTTGTATCTAAAATTCTTTTAGATGGATTTTCACTATTTGTGTTATATACATAGTGATCCTCAGGCACCACAGGTCCAAAAAACCTTAGTGATGTTATAATGCAGGGGTTGCTTCCCCTAGCCCCTACTTTTTGAGCAATACCTGGCAGTGCTGCTTAGGGAGCTGTACCTGCCTCAGAGCTCAGGGCTCGAATCTGTGGGTAAGGTGCTCCAAGGAACCATAGCCTCATGCATGCTGGGAATTGATTGGTGGTTGGCTGAATGCATGGCACTAGTGTCTAATCTTTAATATATTTCTATCCCTCCCTAATTCTACTTCAGTTTTGTTTTGATATATTTTGGGCCACACCCCATGCACTGCTAAGAATGCTCCCTGAGTGCAAAACCATGAACATCCTAAAGAATAAATAAAGGTAAAGTTTGTATAGGCTGGCCTGTGAGCAGAAGAAGCAGTCTCCACTATGGCTATGGGCTCTTAGAAACCAAATGATTAGCATTACCTGGCCCAAGAGGCGACAGAGGCCTGCTTGTCTACTGGAAGCCTACAGTGGGTGAGTAGAGCTGCCCCACTTTCTGGCAGGCTGGAACTCGAAGGAGCCCTGATGTGGCATGTGGGAGCCTCCAGCCCTAGTATTGTCCCAGCCTAAAACCATCAGGACACCTAATCTAGTCCTGGTTTCCACTGACCTCACTTGTTTTGTGCACTAAAGTTTAGAAAAAGGAGTGCTGGGGCTGGAGAGATAACATAGAGGTAAGGTGTTTTGCCTTACATGCAGAAGGACAGTGGTTTGAATTCCGGCATCTCATATGGTCCCCCGAGCCTGCCGGGAGTGATTTTTGAGCATAGAGCCAAAAGTAACCCCTGAGCACTGCTGGGTGTGACCCAAAAACCAAAAACCAAAAAAAAAAAAAAAAAAAGAAAGAAAGAAAGAAAAAGAAAAAGGAATGCTGGGAAGATAGAAACAGTCATTTTCTGCTGACTAGTGTTTTCACTGCTCAGGATTTCCCCTTAGTATCTTGAAACTATATTTCTAAATATATGATTGTTTATAAAGATGAAGGGCTGCAGATCCAGTCCCTGGAAACTTAGAGTCCCCCACGCTCCTCTAGGAATAATCCCAGAGCACCTCTGGGTGTGGTCCCCAAACGAAATGATGCATGTAAGTAGATTTAAATTTCTAAAGAGTAGGGGTGGGTGAAAAAAAAATTCTAAAGTGTAAGAGTTCTTCAGTTATGGCATAAAAATTTGGTTATAGTTGATCAAAATTTTATCTCATTATAGGAGCTGTTATTTCTCCTTCTCCACTGTGGCTTCACTCATTTTGGATATAATTCTGTTTCTATCCTGGTGAAATTTGGGGTGGGGTTGTGGGTTGTTTTATGAGCTATTCCTGGTGATGTCAGGGCTTACTCCTGGTTCTGTGTTCAGAGATCACTCCTGGCAGGGATTGGGAGACAGATGGGATGCTGGGGATTGAACTTGGGTCAGACTCAGGCAAGGCAGATGCCCTCCCTCCTGTAGGCTCCAGCTCTTGAGGAGAAATCTTTGAAAACAAGACAGGTCATGGGTAAGGACTTAAGGGCAGCGAATGCTCTGTGTTGTAAAAGGAGCCCTTATCCCTAAAACAGTCAGCGATTACTTTGAACACAGTGGTATCCTCTTGTGCCCTTGTGCCCCACCCCCACCCAACCCACCGTCCCAGTCCCAGTCCCAGTCCCAGTGGCTCCACCACCCGCTGGTCTTGGGTAACCTCAGCAGCCTGGTGGCCCATGGGTGGCGGTGGTTCCTTATTACAGTATTTGGAAGTTCTCGCCCCCTAGTGGCTGCTACTAGTGGTGCTTGTCTTTATTTCCCCATAAATGGGAAGTTCCTTCCTTCCTTCGTCCCTTCTTCCTTCCTTCCTTCCTTCCTCCTTCCTTCCTTCCTTCCTTCTTCCTTCCTTCCTTCCATCCTTCTTCCTTCCTTCCTTCCTTCTTTCCTTCCTTCCCTGTCCTCTCCTTCTTCCTTCCTTCCTTCCTCCTCCTTCCTTTCCGTCACTTCCGTCCCTTTCTCCCTCGCTTCCCTCCTCCCTCCTTCCTCCCTCCCTTCCTCCTTTCCTTCCCTCCCTCCTTTTCTCCTTCCTTCCCTCCTCTCTTCCTTCCCTCCTCTCTTCCTTCCCTCCTTCCCTCCTTCCCTCCTCCCTCCCTCCCGGCATTGCTCAGGGGTTACTCCTGGCTGTCTGCTCAGAAATAGCTCCTGGCAGGCATGGGGGACCATATGGGACAACGGGATTTCGAACCAACCACCTTTTGGTCCTGGATCAGCTGCTTGCTATTTCTCCGGGCCCTAAAGTTTTATCATAAAATTTTGCTTGCATTTATGGTGAGTTTCTTTGAGGGCATTTCCTCTCCACTTAGGAGTTCCTGTGAAATGCCAACAGCAGTTCCACAAAGCAATAAACCTTACCTATCTTCTGATCCCATCATCACCCAACTCCTAAAAACCCAACTCCTAACCAATTCACACAGCTAGTTACTGGGATTTGGAAACCTATTTCAGTTACTTTTTATTCAGTTGCTAGATTTATAACCTTGGTGGTTCAGTGAATAATTATGACATTGAGCCATTCAAGGGTAAATTTTTTCATTTGTTTTTTTGTTTAAGTAAGCTCAGGGCTTACTCCTGGTTCTGAAGATTTATTCCTAGTAAGCTTGGAGATTGAAACTGGGTTGGCTGTGCAAAGCAAGGTCAGCCCTTAATGATACCACTTTTTTCCAGGGGTTTTGGTGTGTGTGTGCGTGTTGTTTGTTACTAAATGAAGGAGTATTTAATACCAACCAGGTCTTTTTTTTTTTTTTTATCTTTCTTTTCTCTCTTTGTTTCCTTTCTTTTAAGGAAAAGAACCAATTATTTACTACTTTTTCTCTGAAACACATCTTACTGTGAAGATGGCACAAATTGTATTTTTAAAATGGTTAATTAATAAGGAGAAAGCATCCAGGGCAGGACTGTTTTATTGCTATAAGTGTTGTGGTTTATGCCCCACACTCACACTTGTGTTCCAAAAGAGAAGCTTTGTTCCAACTTTTCCATGTCATCCTCTTCTTGGCTATGTTGCATTTTCCACTCGACAGAGAATCATTTGTTTCAGTGTTCACCTTCTGCTAGAGTGAGCTCCTCCACCTGTGTGGGAAATGAAAGACTTGCATTGCCATCTCCCCACATTGGTGATGGGAAGGTTGCACTGGTGAAGGGGGTTGTTCTTATTTATGTCTGAAGACCCAACTGCAATTATGTTTGTAATCACAGGTGTTTAAAGATATTTATTAAAAATAAATAAATAAAAATTTCATCATTGTTTGCTAAATTAAAAAAAAAAGATGCTCTGCTCTGTGAATCATCAGGGAAACACAGATCCACACTAGAACAGAATCCTAGAGCTATCAGCCTATGTGAAGTGAGACATGGTTCCAGACAGAGGGCTCTGCCTGCACCACTGATGGGAATGTTCATGCCAACCCACTGGGGCATGAGTGGACAGTTTCTGACCAAGGCTGAACTAGGACATTAGCAGTGCTGCTCCCACTTTTCAGACCTGTAGAAATGCGAACAAGACCTGGACCCAATGGTCACCACAATGTTGCTTCTACAAGCCACAGATCAGAGTCTTCTCAGTACTTGGGAATGCTGGGGGTGTTGGATGAAGGTCTTGTCCCCCCACGGAGCCCTGTCCAGAATAGAAGAGCTCAGACCCATTCTGTGCCACAGAAGGTTTCAGTCTCAGAGATTCATGTCAGGCACACTGAGCTCATTTCAAAGAACAGTGGTGACTCCTTTTCTTCACAAACTCGCCTCATCTGAGTGATGGTTAGGGGACAGAGATCATCCAGGTAGGGTGATAAGCAGAAGAGCTGTGAAGGGGGGATTCAGATGGATGAGGGTTTCGTCATGTTGTTAAGCACTTAGTGGAGGGCAAATTTTAAAATGATACGAAATAGGAAAATTGGTATAAAAATTCAGCTTGGGTAAAACGGATACAGGATACAGTAATGCTTCACAATACTCATTACTATTGTAGAAATGGAACCTGGAGGAAAAAATCTTCCCCACAAGGCACATTAAATGTCTAAGCCCAGAGGATTTTGCTTAAATAGACTTTACAAAATTGAATAAAGGTAATATTTTAAGTTACATAAAGTCTCTTGAAAAAGTAAAATGCTATGCACCAGCTTATTCTGTAGGGCTAATGCTGTATTTATACCACCTGACAGCGTGGCTTGAAAGGGCAAAAATTAGGGCAGGTTTATTTGGTAACACAATACCTAGATCCTCACACGATATTAGCAAATAGAATAATGCATTATGGTAAAGCTGGGCTTATAACTTTGATTTGAAGTTGATTTAATATTTAAGAAATATAACGGGCCCGGAGAGATAGCACAGCGGCGTTTGCCTTGCAAGCAGCCGATCCAGGACCTAAGGTGGTTGGTTCGAATCCCGTTGTCCCATATGGTCCCCTGTGCCTGCCAGGAGCTATTTCTGAGCAGACAGCCAGGAGTAACCCCTGAGCACTGCCGGGTGTGGCCCAAAAACCAAAAAAAAATTTTTTTAATGAAATGTGTAATTCATTAGTAATAGACAGAAGGGGAAATCATCACATGTTGGGGGCCGGAGAGATAGCACAGTGGAGTTTGCCTTGCAAGCAGGACCTAAGGTGATTGGTTCCAATCCCGGTGTCCCATATGGTCTCACGTGCCTGCCAGGAGCTATTTCTGAGCAGATAGCCAGGAGTAACCCCTGAGCACCGCTGGGTATGGCCCCCCCCCAAAAAAAAAATCATCACATTTGATGGTCACCACATTTGATCCACTTTAAACGCCTATTCATGTGTAACTCTTGGCAGGACAGGAATAGAAAATAACTTCCTTGTTCTTATGAAAGGTTTTCTACCCAAAAAAGTAATAATTATCTTTTGGGGGGGTGTTTAGGGGGGCCACTCCTGGTGGCACTCAGTGGTAACTCCTGGCTCTGCACTCAGAAATCACTCCTGGATCATATGGGATGCCGAGAATCGAACCCAGGTTCGTCCCAGGTCGGCCGCATGCAAGGCAAATGCCCTACTACTTTGCTGTCTCTCCAGCCCCCAAAATAATAATTTTCAACAAGTATCAAAAGATTTTCCTGTTAAATAAGGTGCAGCCATATATCCAGGCTTATTTCCACACAGGCTGCAAACACTGTCCTGAAGGCCTTAGCAGAGAAAGGGGAGGAGTTGCAAGCATGCAGCTTGATGAATTGCAGATGACTTAGTAGTTTGTTTAGTAAAACCACTTATCCCACCCAGTGTTTATAGATACTGAATTTGGCAAGACTTCTAGATATAAGATCCGTGAACAAAAATCAATTCCATGTCTGCCTATCATCAACTAACTGGGGATGGATCTTTGAAAAAGATTACTATTTATGGAAATGAAAGAGTCATTGCCTAGAAATAACTAACGTGTGCAAAATGACCAAAAAAAGTCCCCCACAAAACTTTATTACAGGAAATTAAAGAGTAATTGAAAGAAATTTACTATTTGTATGCCTGGAATTCAAATATTGGGTAACTTTCTGATGCTTTCCTCTCTCCATCCTCTGAAATCTCAGTGAAGTTTTGAAGAGAAACTTTTATAGATCCATTATAAAATTTCTGTGACTATGCAAAGATCCATAAATAATTAAAAAGCCCTAGAAGAAATAGAAGTTGGAAGGGCTTACTATCAACTGTCAACTTTCTATGAAGCTCTACTTTTTGGTACAACAGAATAGACTTATGAGGGCTGGAGACAAAGGACAGGAATTAAGGTTATTTTGCATGTGGCCCACTTCAATTCAATCTTAGGCACCAAATTTGGCCCTCTGTGGGGTCAGATCCAGGATTAAGCCCTAAACACAGCGCCATAATGCAAATGGAAATTACCTCTATGCTAGAGGGAATTGTATCAGCATGAGAATTTTGAGATTTAGGTTTTGTGGCCAGACTTTCATTCTTTTGTTTGTTTTGTTTTGTTACACCCAGTGGTGCTCAAGGGTTACTCTGAGCTCTGTATTCAGCAATTACTCCTGGCAGGTCAGAGGACCCTATGGGTTACCAGGGATTGAACCCAGGTCTACCACATGTAAAGCAAACACCCTACCTGCTGTGTTACTGCTTCAGCCTCAAAGCTTTTTTTTTGGTTGGGGGGCACACCTGGTGACGCTTGGGTTACTCCTGGCTTGAAATTGCTCCTGGCTTGGGGGACCATATGGGGCGCTGGGGAATCAAATCATGGTCTGTCCTAGGTTAGCACATGCAAGGCAAACGCCCTATCGCTTGCGCCACCACTCCAGCCCCTCTCCCCAAGGCTTTCATTCTTCAGTGGTGGTATTACATTCACTAAACTCGACACTTATGTTCCGTTATTTTCTGTAATGTTTTATAGTTTAGATAAAAATAGAAAATGACTTGCTCTTCAAGCCCATATTCTCCCTTGAACATGTATCTCATATGCTTGTCTCTGTTTCTTTGCTTGCTTATTTCCACTCTGTGGAAACCTGTGATCTCTTTTACACTTTACATTTTTCCTCTGTCTCTCCTTATATCTTTCTAAGCAAGTTTTGTTCAGCAAATACTATCTTGCTTCAGTTCGAAAAATAGAAAACAATATTAGGGGCTGGAGAGATAGCATGGAGGTAAGGCCTTTTATGCAGAAGGACGATGGTTTGAATCCTGGCATCCCATATGGTCCCCTGAGCTTGCCAGGGGTGATTTCTGAGTGTAGAGCCAGGCGTAATTCCTGAGCGCTGCTGGGTGTGACCCAAAAACCAAAAAACCAAAAAAAAAAAATATATATATATATTTATTATATTATATATATATATATATTAAAGAAAAGTTTGGGGGCCCAGAGAGATAGCACAGCAGTGTTTGCCTTGCAAGCAACCGATCCAGGACCAAACGTGGTTGGTTCGAATCCCGGTGTCCCATATGGTCCCCCCGTGCCTGCCAGGAGCTATTTCTGAGCAGACAGCCAGGAGTAACCCCTGAGCATCGCCGAGTGTGGCCCAAAAAACCAAAAAAAAAAAAAAGGAAAAGAAAAGTTTGTGAGGGCCTGAGAGATGGTATAGTGGGGGAGGGCTCTTGCCTACATATGGCTAACCCAGGTTTGATCCCTGGCATCCCATAAGGTCCCCTAGCACTGCCAAGGAGTGATTCTTGAGAGCCAGGGATGACCTCAGAGCATTACTGGATATACCCCCCACACGCTCACAAATAATACAAACCCAAACAAAAAAATTGGGGTAACCTGGTAAGATGGCTCAGAGAAAAGGACCACATACTTTGTTTGCAGGATCTTGGATTTGCTCCATGGCATTGCATAATGCCCCACACTTTCACCTTTACTACACCTTTCCAAAAAGATAACCACAGCATTTTTTTTATTACATCTAACCTGTTTGAGAAAATCTCTTCTAGATACATTCGTCTCTCCTTTCTAGTATCATTATTTGCTATTATAAAATACAGCTTTAACGTGGAATCAATGTCTAATACCTTTTTTCCTTGCTTTCTATCTTCCCAAGCAACTTATCACTATAATAACTGTTCTGGCATCATATGTCCAGTTTTTCCCTTTATCCTCCCTTTTGTTTTGGGAATGAGGAGGTATCTCATGACTCAGGTTCTGTGATTATTGTGGTTGCACTTTTACTTCTTATGACATTGACCCAGGATGCTTGGCCCCTGAGACTTTGGGGTCCCCAGGACACCTCTGCTGCTTGAGTGTCCCCGCTAGGCAACATAGTGTGGCTCAAGCAAAATCTGCTTCTGTAGGGCGTGAGGACGGGGGTATAAGCCACAACCCAGCTGTGTGGCCTACCAGAGGCCAGTAATTGTGTCACTGTGACCCGAAGGATGGTCTTTACAGTCATACACACACAGCTGACTCCCTCCTTTCAGATCCTGCCTCCAGCTGCTTCCACATTTCCACTCACAAGTGGAACACACACCCTCTGACACAGACACCCTCCTTCACACACATTGTCCTGTACACACCCTCTTTTTTCACACACACTTAAACCTCCTCCACATACTCCCACCTATGTTTATATACTCACACCTTCTACTCACTGGACCTTTCCTTACACATACACACCCTCACCCTCTGCACTCTTTTGTTACACTCACATCTTCTGTCTCTACACATTCACCCTTTTCTTTTTGGTGGGGCGGGGTGGGGTTGGTTTTGGAGGTCACAACCGGCAGTGCTCAGGGGTTACTCCTGGCTCTATGCTCAGAAATCGCCCCTGGCAGGCACAAGGGGACCATATGGGATGCCGGGATTCGAGCCACCATCCTTCTGCATGCTAGGCAAACGCCTTACCTCCATGCTATATGCTATTTCTCCACCCCGACATTCACCCTTTTTTCATTTACACTCTTACACACTTTCACACCTTCATTCTTTGTGCATTTACACCCTTTTCCTTTATTCTCTCTTCTTTTTTCTTACACACTCTCCTTTCTTTAGTCTTCCTTTTTACATATATACTTACCTTATACCTCTTTATACACTCATATACCCTCCTTATACTTCACTCTCTTCCTTCACACACACACACACACACACACACACACACACACACACACGTTTTCCTTACTAAGAGCCTGAGCTATTGACTAGCAAGCCCAGATTTGCCCCCAAGTTCCGACCAGCAGCTGGATCCCAATGAAGTGGCTGTAATCTCCTTAATGGGCTCTTGGCCATTGGTCCCAGCTCCCATTATTGTCGATCAATGCAGCTGGGGGATGGAGGCGGGGTGTCCGTTCCCCCCCTCCCACCCCCTTCCTACTCAGCCAGCAACCTGCCCTGCCCTCCTGGGGCTAGACCCACCTGGGGTAGGGGCTTCACTGCTGGGCGGGGATGAAGGAAATCGGGCACCCTTCATTCCCAGCACCATCCTGAACCAAGGCTGACTTTGTTCTGCCTTTGTTTTCCTTTGCCGTTCTGCTTTACTTAACTGATGAGCTATTGTGTGGGAGCCAGAGGTGCGGGAGCCAGTTCCTCTGCCTTTGAGCATCCTTCTGCTTTATTTTCCCTCTCGGCTTCCTCCGGTCATTAAACAGAGATTGTTGTTCAGTTGTGCCCTGGCGCCCCTCTCTCTCCCTGCTCCTCTCTTGCTGTTTAACCCTCTGGGCTCCTTCCCCTCCCCCTGTTGTATCAGACCGATGCCACAGACAAGGCAGTGGAGGGGCGGATCACGGAGGCTCTCTCAGCTTTCCAGCTTGCCTGCAGTCTTAAGTGTGCAGCCCCCAACAAACTGGGGCTTGGCGCCTCTGTGTCCCCGCCCTGGCCCTCGGTGTTGGTGCCCTTTATGGAAAAGTTTTCTGGCTGGAGGATGACTCTGTCCCCGGGTGATGTGGCCGAATGGCTGGATAGTAGCACAGAAGAGGAGAAGAGCCTGCTGGCATTTCTGGGTACGGTAGGCTGCGCGGCTTCCCTTAACCCTGTGCTGTCTGCACTGCCTGCCTGTGACAGCATGACCCCCCACTTTGTTAGTCCACTTTAGCCTTTCTTTTTTTTTTCTTTCCCCCAATGGAGGCATGAGGCATGATGTAGCTATGTTTGAGTTGACTGCTGTCAAGTTGGGTTTGTGTCTGGAAGCTAATGCCGCCACCACCTCCGCCGGCTGTGGATAGAACGAGATGGGGGTTTCTGCTCTGCTCTAACAAAGAGTGGGGCGCGGCTGTCACCTGGCCAGCCATGCATATCCAGAAACTTTCACATGCCCAATAGGTGAAGGCCCTCTGCCCCCCTCCCCAGGGTGATGCTGAGGCCAGTGGGGGGGGGGGGGGGTTTGTGTGTGTGTGTGTGTGTGTGTGTGTGTGAGAGAGAGAGAGAGAGAGAGAGAGAGAGAGAGAGAGAGAGAGAGAGAGAGAGAGAGAGAGAGAGAGAGAGAGAGAGAGCCAACGCCAGCCAGGGTACAGTAGCTTTGTGCAAGGTGTGAAGTATGTGAATCTGCTCACAGGCTGTGTGCACTTTCAATGAGTGCGTGATAGGGGGGACCCTGAGCTGCTTGGTACCACTGGTGTTGGTCCAAGTGTTTCTAGGTAAAGCAGTTGTGCATCATGGAGTCAGGCTTAGACATGTTCCTAGGAAAGTTGGGGTTTCAGTCCACTGGGATTTTCAATGCAAGGGGCCATGCTTGGTACTTCTAGCCATTCTGTTTATGAATATTGTTAGCTGAGTGGTTGCCTTCAAGTTTGCCTTATACTGATTCGACTTTACTCACACACATCTAAGCAGTCCCTGGGTGGAAGCACATTCACTCTAACTGGGCAGGGTCATTGTCTGTGGAGATTATCCTTCCAGAATGTTTTCGGTAGCCTCTAAAGAACCTTCTGCTGTTCTGAAGATTCCATCTAGGGGGAGTTTGGGACTTGGGGATCATCTTTTAAATTCTTACTGATTTTTTTGTTTTGTTTTATCTAACTCAATTATGTTGTCGGTCAAACAGGATTTTTTTTCCCAGGCAGTTGAAAGTAAAACTAAGCAGGTCTTCCCTGATGCTCTAAAGGTCCATAGATTTTGATCCCATGCTTACTTTGTCTGTCACAGACTCAATTCTCTGAGGACTTAGGGGTAACTCTGAGCCATGCATGTACCTCTGAAAGCCCCATTTCTGATGCTTGTTATGCTTACTTCCTTTGCCAGCCCCATACACGGAGACAAGCGGTGCAAATGCCGTGAGACCAACCCACCTCTGATATTTCACTGAGTTCTGATGAAAGAATCAAAAATAGGATATTTGTATGAATGGTAATTCTGGAACTTCAAGATGAATCTCCGGGGGGTGGGGGGGGGGAGATGCAAGGCAGGAGTGGTGAGTGGTGACCCTGTCCTGCCTAAAACAAACTTGATCCAAAAAAGGTGGTAGATAAAAGTCTATGAGTGACTCCTGTAGTCCCCAGGTGAGTGGGGGGACTGTCACTGGCTCTGCCTGGCCAGACTCAGCAGGCAGCAGACCTGACTGTAAGGAGATGAGCCATCTCACCATGGGCAGCCTCCCTCCCCCACTCTGTGCATAAGCAAGCTCTGCTAAGCATTTCCAGGGTGCCAGCTCTCCCATTTGCCTCATTGGAGGAGCCAACTGGAACAAGGCCTTTGCTCATGTCCTAAGGTCTTCCTGAAGTGGGGACTAGGCAAGGTTGATGCAGGGAGCTGTTAGACTCTCCCTTCTGTGGGGTCAGTAGGTGGGATTATTTGGGCGTGAGTGAGATCCCCCACCCCCACACTTGGCCTTGCATGCCTCTGTGCATTCTGGTCTTTCAACAGCAGTGGACTTTACAGCCGCCCCTGTCAGCTCTCAATCGTGATTGTGTTCGGAACCCGGACTTGGGCAGAGGAGTAAAAGAGAAGGGTGCTAGGAGATGCAGAGTGGAGTTGGGAAGAAAACACAGATAAGTGATTTCTCAGAAGGAGTGGGAAAGAAGCTGAATGAAGTTGAGGAGCAAAAGGGACAGTGAACAAGAAGCGAGAAAGATTTCACACTAACATCGGACAACCGGGGAAAAACAAATGTAGCCTGCACAGTGGGCAGCAGATCCAGCCAATGTAGCTTTGAGGCTTTTGTATAAGGGAATTCTGAAGATCTCAGGTCTGGTCTGGGACTGAACTAGTAGGGGAGAATAGGGAGCAGACTTTCCTGGAGTGGGAGGTGGCAGGAGGGCTTTGAGTCAAGTCAAGTCCTGGGGAGGCTGGGAAGTTCCTGGAAGAAGTCCTGAGGGAATACAGGAAGGTTTGGGGTGAGTCATACTGAGATTTTTAGAAAAAGTTGTGTGAAAGCCAAAGCCCAAGCACTAGAAGCTACTTGATAGCTCCTCTGGATGGGAGGTAGCACCAAGCCCTTCCAAGCTTTAGGGACTGTTTGGGAATTAGTAAGGTTAGATCAAGAGTGACCGCTTTTGACTTGGATTGAATAAACTAGTTTGCCTGGAGCCGAGAATTGGTCTTATGCCAGGAAACTTCAGGGGTAGGGTCTCCTTGTATTTAGACCAAGACTTTTCCTTTCCATGCCCCCCATATTTTGATGGGCCTATGCAAACAATATTTGCCACTCTAACACCATTTTTACTGTGTTCTTTTGACTCTAACCCTTAAAAAAAGACCTTAAACTTTTGATGTTAACTTAAACTAATATGCATGTGTATGAAAATATAAAAAAAAATACTATGCCTTCAATGTTTAAGGAGTCACATAAATCTCATGGCTTTAGATTGCTTTATATACTGCTAAGAAATGTTATAATGTACTACAATCGGGGGACTTGTGGACAAAGTAATTGTACATGGGTTCTGCCTTATTTTTCTTAATGTTCTTTGACTGTAAGTTCAATATATAGGCGTCAGCAAGGGGATTTCTTTTGAGAACTCTATTTATGGGCGTTTGTCCTTCCACTGTAACTTTACCTTCTCCTCTTTGCATCATTGTTCTCATAATTAAAAATAAAAAAAAGTAAAAAGTTAAAAAAAAAAAAAAGAGAGAGAGTGACCGCTTCTGGGGCCAGAGAGATAGCATGGTGGTAAGTCTTTGCCTTTCATGCAGAAGGATGGTGGCATCCCATATGGTCCCCTGTGCCTGCCAGGGGCGATTTCTGAGCATAGTGCCAGGAGTAACCCCTGAGCGATGCTGGGTGTACCAAAAAACAAACAAACAAAAAAGAGTGACCCCTTCCAAACAGGGCCCAGGTGCACCTGAATATGCACCTGATGAGCTGAGCCCAAAAGATGGACTGAGCAGCAGAATGGGTGGCAGATTGGAGGGCTGAGGAATAAGATGAGTCAAAGATTATTTTTGAACTTGGAAAGATGGTGGTACCCCCTCAGCAGGAGTAGGGGTGTTGGGCAGAGGGAGCCTTTTGTTCCAAGGAAGAAGGAGGAGGATTCTCTTGGACTAGATTTGAGTCCAAGTTCTGAAAAAAAATAGAATCTTGGGGTTGCAGATGAAGTCCCAAGTACAAACAGGTTTATGGAACCTAGAGAAGAAAAATGTCTGTCCATCTGCAGTCTGCTTACTTGGAGACACTCAGGAATGCAGGCAGGAGCTGGTCCTTGGTGGGAGTTGGCAGTGGGAGTACAGGGGTGGCCATATATTTATAGAGCACCAGCTGGGGTGGTAATACGGATACATGGATAACAGAGGGGGAATAAGGGGCACAGGGAAGTCTGAAGGGGCAGTGGGGTTGCAGGCTTGGCAGAGTTTGCAGTATTGCTATGTGCTGGGGTAGAAGTCTGCTCTGCTCACTGGAGTTCCTGGGCACAAAGCTAAGGAGTGTCAGGAAGGATAGTTGGCTCACTTGTCCACATCACAGGGAGGAATCTAAGGAGAGAGTATCCAGAGGAGACCCTACAGGGCAGGTTACAGCATATGGTGAAGGCTCTTACCCAGCATAGTTTGTGCTGGAAGAAGGCAGAGGGGAGCCCACTTTGAAACTGGGAAGACATGGGCATGCTCTGAGGGAAGGGGCAAGGCAGATATATGAGGAGCAGGAGACTATCCACAGATCTTGATATTTTCAGATATTTGGGTGAGTTGGTATTTAAGGGTACAAACACCTGTCTGAGGAGTTGAATTTAGAGGCAAAGGCAGAAATTTGCAATGAAGCGCGGGGTGGGCAGCAGGCAAGTGTCAGAACCTGCAGTGTAGGTGGCGATGACTTTGATCTAGTTTCTTTCCTCTCTCCTTCGAAGTAGAGGGGGTTTCTTCCCTTCCCCCTTTGAGCATACCCAACTATGGGCACTAAAAGTCAAAATACTGTGATCTATCCAACACTTTCACATGTAACTTTTCCAATGTCTATTTTATGATTTTATCAGGTTTTTGTCATTTCTTTGACCCATCAAATTGAAGCAGATACCATTTACTACAATGGAAAATGTCATTGAAATGAGTTGTTTCAAGATAACTGTGATGATGAGTTTTCTTTTGGTGAATATGAAAAGGATTGAAAAAGTGTTGGGTGAAACTATGATTCTGATGATAGTCATATGATTCTATCAGTAAATGGAAACACACACATACACACACACACAACTGTGATGATAAGTTTGCTTTTGGTGAATATGAAAAGGATTGGAAAAATGATTGTTGGGTGAAACTATGAATCTGGGCCCGGAGAGATAGCACAGCGGCATTTGCCTTGCAAGCAGCTGATCCAGGACCAAAGGTGGTTGGTTCGAATTCCGATGTCCCATATGGTCCCCCGTGCCTGCCAGGAGCTATTTCTGAGCAGACAGCCAGGAGTAACCCCTGAGCAGCGCCGGGTGTGACATACACACACACACACACACACACGTCTGAGCAGACAACCAGGAGTAACCCCTGAGCAGCGCCGGGTGTCACACACACACACACACACACACACACACACACACACACACACACACACGCACGCACGCACGCACGCGCGTGCTGGAATGATAGTGCTCTGGGAAGGGCGTTTGTATGTGATTGATAATTTGATTTTATCCTCATTATATTATCATCCCCAATCCCTAGCAGGAGTAACCTCTACATTTTTGTGTGGCCTCAAGACAAGCAAAAAAACAAAAACAAAAAAAACCTACTTTGCAGAAACTTAGAAATTAGTATGGTTTGGAGGTGGAGCTGTAGGCGGGGCATTTGTCTTGCATGAGCCAACCCGGGTTTGCTCCCTGGAGCATTACCATAACTACTTACTCCTGTATAGAGAGCCATGAATAAGCCCTGAGCACCACCACTTGTGCCCCCAAAACAAAAACAAAACAAACAAAAAATTAGCACAGTTTATGTACATGTTTTATATAAACTGTATATGGAATGTAAGGAAAAGAAACTGAGTTTGCACTATAATTTGGTTTAAGTTAGTCCTGCAGCTTGTAAGAGATCTTTGGTGCCTGCTCTCTGTGGGCATCATCTCTGATAATGAGCATGTGGGAGTGAACAGCAGCACATCACAAACCAGTTGCCCAAAGGAAGGAAGAAAAATTGTCCTGTCAGGGGCCGGAGAGATAGCATGGAGGTAAGGCTTTCATGCAGAAGGACAGTGGTTTGAATCCTGGCATCCCATATGGTCCCCTGTGCCTGCCAGGGGCGATTTCTGAGCACAGAGCCAGGAGGAGCCCCTGAGTGCTGCCGGGTATGACCCAAAAATCACACACACACACACACACACACACACACACACACAAATTGTCCTATCAGTTCAGCCTGATATGCTAGGAGATAAGCCATTTGTTATCACATGGGACCAGAGAGATAGCATGGAGGTAGGGCGTTTGCCTTGCATTGCAGAAGGATGGTGGTTCAAATCCCCGCATCCCATATGGTCCCCGGAGCCTGATGGGAGTGATTTCTGAGCGTAGAGCCAGGAATAACCCCTGAGCGCTGCCAGGTGTGACCCAAAAAGCAAAACAAACAAACAAACAAACAAAAAAACTCAGAAAACCAACCAGGTTTGTACCTACCTGCTAATTGCTTTACTATGTAGCCTACTCTTGAAAATGGCGTATAATTTCAAAATCCATAAATAATACATTTACCCACTTATAAATGCACAGTTGTGACATGTTCCTAATCAAGCAACATTTAAAAATAACATTAAAATTTTACCTATAGTTTTAAAAAAAAATTAAAACCTATAGTTTTCACCTTCAAATAAAGCATTAGTTATATAACCTCATATATTCTAGTGACCGTAATTTTATCCAAGAGAATTTTCAAATGCAAAGAGTTACTATTTTTGGCATTTTCCAGAATAACACTGAATAGGTGCTTATGAAATACATCTTGAGTGAATTAATGCTATTCAGATTCAGATATACAAGCATTTGTGATTATGTCATTTTCAAATATCCTAACATCTGTCAGTCTCCCTCTACCTACCCCCATATTTTCCACTGTTCTCTCTCTTTCTCTCTCTCACTCTTTCACTCAATCTTTCACTGCAAGTGCCAGTTTAGGTATGTTGCTAGCGTTTATAATTATTAGTAGTTTATAATTGGTATTTCTGGAGAGATAGCACAGCAGTAGGGTGTTTGCCTTGCACACAACCTATCCAGGAAGGACAGTGGTTCTAATCCTGGCATCCCATATGGTCCTCTGTACCTGCCAGGAGTGATTTCTGAGCGTAGAGCCAGAAGTAATCCCTGAGCGCTGCTGGGTATGATCCAACACCTCCCCCAAATAATTGGTATTTTCAAATTCTAGAATTTTTATTTATTTATTTTTCATTTTGGGGCCACACCCAGTGGTGCTAAGGGGTTACTTCTGGCTTTGCATTCAGAATCACTCCTGGCAGGCTCAGGGGATTATATGGGTTGCTGGGAATTGATCAGGGGTCTGTCCCAGATCAGTCACATGCAAGGCAAACGCTCTACCCACTGTGCTATTGCTCCAGCCCCAGAAAGTGAATTTTTAATTGACTCAGAATTGGGCCCAAACACAGGGAGCCTTATCCTGTTGTCCACATTGGACTCGGACCCATTAAGGAATGAAGGGGACATAAGAGAGGAATCAGATTCCTGACAAACACCAATGCCCCTTATGTGTCTGGAAGAGTAGGAGTTGGGCAGCAGGGGATAAAATTCCCAGAGAATTCCTCCAGAGGGTTCTGATAAGGTAAAACTAAAATGGTGAACAATAGTCATATGTCAAGATAGGGAGGAGGTAATCTGGAATCAAAGTATTTTAAGATCACTGAATTATTCAAGAGGAGGCTAGAAATTAGGATTCACTTTAGACTCTTAAGTACATATGTTAGAATGTTAAGGGACAACTATTAAAAGAAGAAAAATAGAGTACATAAGTTTCAAAGGCAACAGAAAAGAAAAATGCATTTAAAATTTTTGGTCAGTGAAAAAATCAGGGAGAAAAAGTTTAGGTGGGAAATGTAAAACAGTAAGCTGGGACAGAAAAAAAAAATAAATCGAGGAGCCAGAGAGATAACATGGAAGTAGGGCATTTGCCTTGCATGCCAAAGGACGGTGGTTCGAATCCTGGCATCCCATATGGTCCCCCAAGCCTTCCAGGAGCAATTTCTGAGCATAGAGTCAGGAGTAACCCCTGAGCGCTGCCGGGTGTGACCCAAAAACCAAAAAAGAAAAAGGAAAAAACGGGGGGGGGGGGGCAGAGAAATAGCATGGAGGTAAGGCTCTTGCCTTTCTTGCAGAAGCATGGTGGTTCGAATCCCAGCATCCCATATGGTCCCCCATGCCTGCCAAGAGCAATTTGTTTGTTTGTTTGTTTTTTGGGCCACACCCATTTGATGTTCAGGGGTTCCTTGGCTAGCGCTTGCAAGGCAGACACCTTACTTCTAGCGCCACCTCACCAGCCCCACAAGAGCAATTTCTGAGCGTAGAGCCAAGAATAATCCCTGAGTGCTGCCGGGTGTGACCCAAAAACCAAAAAAAAAAGGGGCCGGGCGGTGGCGCTGGAGCTAAGGTGCCTGCCTTGCCTGCGCACGGACCGCGGTTCGATCCCCCGGCGTCCCATATGGTCCCCCAAGAAGCCAGGAGCAACTTCTGAGCGCATAGCCAGGAGTAACCCCTGAGCGTCACAGGGTGTGGCCCAAAAACCAAAAAAAAAAAAAAAAATTGAGTACCAACATACAAAAATTTAAGTGGTAAGTTAATATTGATACATACAATTATTTACATGTATTTATATACAAAGACCCAGGAGAGTTCACAGTAACAGGATTGAAGAAAAGTGTGTCCCACATATACTAATTCAAGGAAATGGAACCTAGTCCGAAAAATGAGGCCAACTACAAGTGGATGTCAGAAAGCAGAGCCAGAATCCAGAACAGTTCCACATTGAAAGAAAGCAGAGCATCTGGTAATAAGCTCCAAGATTCACAGAGAAAAAAAAAAAAAAATTGACAGATGTAAGGAGAAGATGGATAAATCCACAGTATGGTCTGCGGAAGATGTGAAAGCATTCAGGCTGGAGTTAAAAGACATATGTCAAATCCTGTCCAGTAATTATATAGTTGTCTTATGTAGGCTTAGAATCTTTATGAAACCTGACAGGAGACATGGGCATTAAATAGGTCTCAAAAGTGTTCATCTTCATGTAATTCAGAACATAGTCTCTTGATTATAGTTGAATTAAATTAGAAATGTAATATCTTTTATTTTGGGACCATACCCAATGATGCTCTGGGGTTACTCCTTACTCTGCACTCAAGAATTACTCCTGAGGTGCTCAGGACCATATGGAATACTGGGGATTAAATCCAAGTCAGCCGTATGCAAGGCAAATGCCTCCCTGCTTTACTATTTCTCCAGTCCAAGTTCAAAGTTTAAGAAGAAAAAAATTCTTTTTTGGGGGTTGGGTGGGACATACCCAGCAGCGCTCAGGAGTTACTCCTAGTTCTATGCTCAGATACCGCTCCTGGCAAGCTTGGGACCATATGGGATGCCAGGATTCAATCACTATCCTTCTGCATGCAAGGCAAATGCCCTACCTCCATGCCATCTCTCCGGCCCCTACATATAATTCTTTAGTCAAAGAAATAAAAAAAAATGGGAATATATAATACCTAGAACTAAATCTTCTGAAAATAGTGCAGGTCAGAATGTATATTATTGGGCCGGAGCGATAGCACAGTGGTAGGGCATTTGTCTTGCACGTGGCTAACTCAGGATGGACCTGGGTTCAAGCCCCAGTGTCCCATATAGTCCCCCAAGCCAGGACGATTTTTGAGTGCATAGCCAAGAATAACCCCTGAGCATCACCGGTTGTGGCCCAAAAACAAACCAAAAAAAAGTATATTATCAAAGTAATTATTAAATGAAAATGTATAAAATATTTTCAAACAATTATGAAATGACACCTATAGCCTTAATATTAAAAATTAAGGGGCTGGCGCAATAATCAGCAGATAGGGCACTTGCCTTGTATGCAGCCAACTCAGGAATGATTCTGGAGTACAGCTCCAGGAGTAACTCCCAATCATCACCACGTATAACCAAAAAATATTAGAATACGTTTTTGGGGCCCGGAGAGATAGCACAACGGCATTTGCCTTGCGAGCAGCCGATCCAGAACCTAAGGTGGTTGGTTCGAATCCCGGTGTCCCATATGGTCCCCTGTGCCTGCCAGGTGCTATTTCTGAGCAGACAGCCAGGAGTAACCCCTGAGCAATGCCGGGTGTGGCCCAAAACCAAAAAAAAAAAAAACAAAAAACAAAAAAATACGTTTTTGGCTATGTAAGAACCTCAGGTTAAAAGATGTAGACCTGGGGCCGGAGAGATAGCATGGAGGTAAGGCGTTTGCCTTTCATGCAGGAGGTCATCGGTTCGAATCCCGGCGCCCCATATGGTCCCCTGTGCCTGCCAGGAGCAATTTCTGAGCCTGGAGCCAGGAATAACCCCTGAGCACTGCTAGGTGTGACCCAAAAACCAAAAAAAAAAAAAAAAAGATGTAGACCTGAGCCAGAAAGATAGTATGGAGGTAAGCCATTTGCCTTGCATGCAGAAGGACAGTGGTTCGAATCTCAGCATTCCATATGGTCCCCCGAGCCTGCCAGGAACGATTTCTGAGCGTTGAGCCTGGATAACCCCTGAGCATTGCCAGGTATGACCCAAAAACAAAACAAACAAAAAAAAAGATGTAGACCTGGGGCCAGAGAGATAGCATGGAGGTAACGCATTTACCTTGCATGCAGAAGTATGGTGGTTCAAATCCCGGCATCCCATATGGTCCCCCAAGCCTGCCAGGAGCTATTTCTGAGCATAGAGCCAGGAGTAACCCCTGAGTGCTGCCAGCTGTGACCCCCCCCCCAAAAAAAAAAGGTGTAGACCAGGAGAAATTTGGAGCTAACTTGTTCTCTGCTAACCCAAAATCAACAGTCTCACATAGGATAAAAAAAATTTAAAAATGAAAAAGGCTTGGGCTGGAGATATAGCACAGTGGTGTTTGCCTTGCAAGCAGCCAATCCAGGACCTAAGGTGGTTGGTTCGAACCCCGGTGTCCCAGATGGTCCCCCGTGCCTGCCAGGAGCTATTTCTGAGCAGACAGCCAGGAGTAACCCCTGAGCGCTGCCGAGTGTGGCCCAAAAACAGAAGAAAGAAAGAAAGAAAGAAAGAAAGAAAGAAAGAAAGAAAGAAGAAAGAAAGAAAGAAAGAAAGAGAGAAGAGAGAGAGAGAGAGAGAGAGAGAGAGAGAGAGAGAGAGAAAGAAAGAAAGAAAGAAAGAAAGAAAGAAAGAAAGAAAGAAAGAAAGAAAGAAAGAAAGAGAGAGAGAGAGAAAGAAAGAAAGAAAGAAAGAAAGAGAGAAAGACAGAGAGAAAGAGAGAGAGAGAGAGAAAGAAGGAAGGAAGGAAAAGGAAGGAAGGAAGGAAGAAGGGAGGGAGGCTTAAGATTAAAAAGAAAGAAAGAGAAAGAAATGCTTAAGATTAATGAATTAAGCACAGGAAGGAAGGAAGGAAGGAAGGAAGGAAGGAAGGAAGGAAGGAAGGAAGGAAGGAAGGAAGGAAGGAAGGAAGGAAGGAAGGAAGGAAGGAGGAAGGAAGGAAGGAGGAAGGAAGGAAGGAAAAGAAAGAGAAAGAAAGAAAGAGAAGGAAGGAAGGAGGAAGGAAGGAGGGGAGGGAGGGAGGAAGGAAGGAAGGAAGGAAGGAAGGAAGGAAGGAAGGAAGGAAGGAAGGAAGGAAGGAAGGAAGGAAGAGGGCCCAGAGAGATAGCACAGTGGCGTTTGCCTTGCAAGCAGCCGATCCAGGACCTAAGGTGGTTGGTTCTAATCCCGGTGTCCCATATGGTCCCCCGTGCCTGCCAGGAGCTATTTCTGAGCAGACAGCCAGGAGTAACCCCTGAGCGCTGCCGGGTGTGGCCCAAAAACGGAAGGAAGGAAGGAAGGAAGGAAGGAATGAAGGAAGAGGAAGAAAGGAAGGGGAAGGGGAAGGAGAAAGGAGGGAGGGAGAGAGGGAAGGAAGGAGGGAGGGAGGGAGGGACAGAGGGAGGGAGGGAGGGAGGGAGGGAGGAAGGAAGGAAGGAAGGAAGGAAGGAAGGAAGGAAGGAAGGAAGGAAGGAAGGAAGGAAGGAAGGAAGGAAGGAAGGAAGGAGGCTTAAGATTAAAAAGAAAGAAAGAGGGGCCAGGCGGTGGCGCTAAAGGTAAGGTGCCTGCCTTGCCTGCGCTAGCCTTGGATGGACCGCGGTTCGATCCCCCGGTGTCCCATATGGTCCCCCGAGCCAGGAGCAACTTCTGAGCACATAGCCAGGAGTAACCCCTGAGCATTACCGGGTGTGGCCCAAAAATAAAAAAAAATAAAAAAAAAGAAAGAAAGAGAAAGAAATGCTTAAGATTAATGAATTAAGCACAGGAAGGAAGGAAGGGAGGGAGGGAGGGAGGGAGGGAGGGAGGGAGGAAGGAAGGAAGGAAGGAAGGAAGGAAGGAAGGAAGGAAGGAAGGAAGGAAGGAAGGAAGGAAGGAAGGAAGGAAGGAAGGAAGGAAGAGGGCCCAGAGAGATAGCACAGTGGCGTTTGCCTTGCAAGCAGCCGATCCAGGACCTAAGGTGGTTGGTTCTAATTCCGGTGTCCCATATGGTCCCCCGTGCCTGCCAGGAGCTATTTCTGAGCAGACAGCCAGGAGTAACCCCTGAGCGCTGCCAGGTGTGGCCCAAAAACAGAGAGAGAGAGAGAGAGAGAGAGAGAGAGAGAGAGAGAGGGAGGGAGGGAGGGAGGGAGGGAGGGAGGGAGGGAGGGAGGGAGAGAGAGGGAGGGAGGGAGGGAGGGAGAGAGAGGGAGGGAGGGAGGGAGGGAGAGAGAGGGAGGGAGGGAGGGAGGGAGGGAGGGAGGGAGGGAGGGGGAGAGGGAGGGGGAGAGGGAGAGGGAGAGGCAGGCTTAAGGTGCTTGCCTTGTACCCACTGACCCCACTTCAATTTCCAGCACCCATATGGTCCCCTCAGCACCATCAGGGGTCACTTCTGGGCACAGAGTCAGGAATAGACTCTGAGTGCCATGGAGTGTGGCCCTCCCTTATACTCTACTCCCACCTTCCAAGAAAGAAGAAAGGTGTTAAGATGGGGACTAATCTAGGGAGGGTGAGCAGGCTGGCATTCTAGAGAGTAGTTAGAAAGGCTGCTGGAATCTGCAGGAGAAGGCAAAATGTCCTGGGCCTGGGTGATAGATGACATGGAAGTAAAAAGGACAAAAGGAAGCCAGCAGACATTAGCAAGAGAGACTTGGCTGTGTTTGCTGGCTAACAGTCTGATCAATACTGGAGCTCCTTGCTCTGCTCCTGGGGAATGTCTGATGCAGGTATGCTTGTGGGAAGTCCCATGGCATCTTCTGTTCTCATCTTTACATTACTCATGCAAATATTGGTATATCCTTTTTCTTTTTGCCCCAGTGCTTGATAAAGAGTAAGTTTCTCTTAGAACCAAGTCTAAACTAGTCTTAATAGACTGTGGCATAATAAAGGGCCAATTTTTTTGGGGGGGGGAGTCTTTTTGTTTCACACCCAGCAGGACTTAAGGGTTCCTCCTAGCCCTGCACTCCTGGCAGGATTGGGGGACCATATGGGATGCTGGGAATCAAACCTAGGTCTGTCTCAGGTCAGCTGTGTGCAAGGCAAACGCCCTACCACTGTGCTATTGCTTCGGCTCCATCACTTTTAAATTCAAGTAATCAGTAGCAAATATGCTGTAGGGCTTTGTTCTGTTAAAAAAAAAAAAATGCTCACTAAGGAAACTGTTAACCTGATTGCCTCACCTCTCCTTGTTTCCTGACTAGAATGTATTTATTTGCACCAGTCTTTAGGATTGAACATTTTTTTCCTGGAGCTCTGTTTTCCCTGAATTTGTTCTTTAAGAGTGAGATTTTATTCCCTTTAAAATATGAAGATCTTGATGCCTGTTGTTCTAAGGTCTCTGAGTTATTTTTAGGAAAAAGGAAATTGCCATCCTTATCATTATTTGTCTTATTTTTCCTCTCTGACAGCTCATTAGATAAAACACGAGCCTAGCCCAGAGTGCCTGGTGTTGATGCAGGACCCGGTTCTGGGGGGTTCCAGAACCCAATCTACCCTGTTGTCTGTGAGAGCAAATGTGGACTGAGTTCTTATTGGTAAATGGGGATGATCAGTCCCATTCCAGAAGATTGTGGCAGGGTCTCAAGAAAGCACAGCAAGTATCTGTCCTCCACCCTCCCTATTGTTGAGCCCCAAGTGATGATTCAGAGTTTGTTGAGCATCATCAAGGGCCCTCACAGTAATGATTGTGGGTTTTTTTTTTGGGGGGGGGGTTATTATCTAGATGCAGAATGTGCTTTTCTTGGAAATGTGAGACCAGGTCTTTCTGGCTGAAAAATGACTTTAGAAATGATAAGAACTACTTATTTTTGTTGAGGAAGTCCCCTCAGACCAGACCAGCACATCCCAACCCAGCCCAGCCCAGCCCAGTCCAGCCCAGCCCAACTCTGCTTAGGGCTGTCCAGGATCACACCTGGTAGTGTTTAGGGGCTTCTAGCCAACCTGAGCAATGCTAAGGAAACCATGTGCTCAGAATTGGACCAGGACATGAACCCTAATTGTTCTTCTACCTCCTAGCTCCACAAAAATCATCTGGGCTCTCTTTTCTGAGTATCTTTCATGTGGAGCCATGATTTGAAGAATTGGAATTCTTATTGGTATCCAGATTTTAGACCAGAATCCAGGGGCTGAAGGCTATCAAAGGTAGCAAGCCTGTGATGGCTCCCGCAGGACTCACACTGGTGGGCAGGTGTAGAAGGTTGTAATCTGTGAGGCACTGCACCACAGTGACATGGGGATGAGTGAGGGTGGCCCTGGGACAGTGGTTTCCAGGTCCAGACTGTCTGCACTCAGTCTTTCCTGCAGCATGAGTAGGAACTGCAGAGAGAGCCCCCACTAAAACCAGCAGAGAAGCCTGGGAACCCCGAAGAACTGGGGGATCCCCACAGAGGAAAGTATAAGGGTTATTTCTCTCTCACATTTGCCTCGGCTTGTCTCTCCCTGAGGCTCTTCACACCCCTCTTAATGGCCTCTCAGAGTAGCTCACAAAATTACAGTGTCACTATTCCTGCTTTTGGTGTACAAAGTTATGGCATCTTCACCACCACCAGAGTACCAAGACCCCTCCAGCACTGTACTCATGTCCCTTCTAGACACTTCTTTTCTGCCAAGTCTGCTTGGACACCTCAGTTCTTTGATCCTGTTTATTCCCTTGCCTTATTTCTCCATAGGCACAGGTGAGTGAGCTCATCCAGATTTGGCCTCCTCCCTAGGACTCATAACTTCTGTCTCTTATTACCATGACACCCTCCACCTGCTGCCACGTAATGGCTTCATGGTGCCCCAATGTGCCTGTAGACCTCACCTGTTTATCCAATCCTCCTGTGGTGTTGCATCATTTCTGTCATGTGACTGTTGTTCTAAGTCCTACACCAAACATAGGTGGGCATAGGCTCCTTCATGTTTATAACATTGTGTTCTTGGGATAGACAAAGAGTGGAATGGTCTGGCTGTCTGGGTGCTGTTTTGAGGGAGGTGACTCTTCTAGTCTTTTTATTGATGCTGAGTCAGCTTCCTTTCCCAGAATGGGTCGTGAGGGGCTCTACAGCACTTGCCCACCAATACTGGCTCTTTCCAGGCTTAGGGTAATAGTTACTATCACGTGTGTGAGGTCACAGTTCATTGTTCTTCTGATTTACATCTCTTTGGAAATAAATGATGCTGAACTCTTTTCATGACTATTGATTAGCCAATCATAATAGTTCTTTAGAGAACTATTTGTTAGCTCCTCCTTCCTCTCCTGTTTTGTTTGTTTAGGGCCACACCTGGCTGTACGAAGGAAACCTAGTGGACTCTGGACCCTATGAAATGCTGGGTACCAAACCTGGATCAACTGAATGTTGAAGAGTCTTCTTACCCGCCATACTATGGCTCCAGCCCTTTTCCCCTATTTTTTTATGAAGTGGTTGAGCACTGGAAGTACCTTGGATATTCACCTGTTATCAGATGTATGGTGTGAAAATATTTCCTCCCAGTCAGTAGAATCGTGTTCTCTTTTAATGTCTTCTAAAGCTTCAAACGCTGTCACATTCACAGCATTAAGAGAGAATGGGTTTTCTTTTCTTTTATTTTTTTTTTTTTTCTTTTTTTTTTTTTTTTTTTTTTTTTTTTTTTTTTTTCTCTTTTTCTTGGTTTTGGAGCCATACCCACTAATGCTCAGGGCTTGCTTTTGGGATCACTTTTAGTGGTGTCAGGGGACCAGGAATTGAACCCATGTGCAATTCAAGCAACCTACCCACTATACTATCTCCCTGGCCCACAATTAGTTTTTTCTCATTAGTGAAAAACTCGAGTCTCTGATTTATTCTACCCCATTTATTGTTACCATATATACAACTTTCAAAAATTAGATTTTTCATCAGAACCAAACAGTACCATGAAACTTTAGGGATTTGAATGGGTACCCAAACATGGTTTGGTGTGCATTTAATTTCTAGTATGCTTTGTTGAAATGTTCCTAATATTTGAGCTTTGAAGTGAATTGAACATTCATCTTGTTTTGTTTTGTTTTGTTTTGTTTTGTTTTGTTTTGTTTTGGGTCACACCCAGCTGCGCTCAGGGGTTACTCCTGGCTCTATGCTTAGAAATTGCTCCTGGCAGGCTCAGGGATTACTCCTGGCTCTATGCTCAGAAATCACTTCTGGCAAGCTTGGGGGATCATATGAGATGCCGGGATTCGAACCACCATTCTTCTGCATTCAAGGCAAATGCCCTACCTCCATGCTATCTCTCCGGCCCCAAGAACATTCATCTTTTTTTTTTTTTTTTTGGTTTTTCGGGCCACACCCGTTTGATGCTCAGGGGTTACTCCTGGCTAAGTGCTCAGAAATTGCCCCTAGCTTGGGTGGGGCCATATGGGACACTGGGTGATCAAACCGCGGTCCTTCCTTGGTTAGCGCTTGCAAGGCAGACACCTTACCTCTAGCGCCACCTCGCCAGCCCCAGAACATTCATCTTTTGACACAGAATCTGTATCACCTAAATGTGATGTCAAAATTTTTAATGTGGCCTTTGCATAAATATTATCAATGAAGCATTCACATTCATTAATGCTTTCTGATTCTGAACACAAAATGACTAGAAATTGGCATGGGTGACTATTAATGGAAAATATTTAGACACTGTACATACTAAATGATGTGTCTGAATATGCCATGTTTTTCTGGCCTGACAAAATGAAAGAATTTTGTTTTCAGAAGGATATTTTTATTTCTGACACCATCGCCAACCAAATTCAAACTTTATAAACATCATCCTACATTTTGTTCATCTTCTTGTTTTGTTTTGTTTTGGTGGGGGAGTCACACCCAGCAGCACTCACGGGTTACTCCTGGCTCTACACTCAGAAATTGCCCTTGGCAGGCACAGGGCACCATATGGGATGCTGGGATTTGAACCACCATCCTTCTGCATGTAAGGCAAATGCTTTATCTCCATACTATCTCTGCGGCCCCAATTGGCGGCATTTTTGGAGGTTTTGGAACCTAACCCTCCATAAATATGACAAACATGTCCCTCTTTCCAAATACAATGACATCCAGAATGGTTACAATCACACTGATCACTCAAAATTCTGGGAATAAAGAAGCTTCTCTCTCGAACAGATTCTGCATTTATCTCAGTGACAGCATTGTACCCCATGACTTTGGTTACCCCAGAAAAGGCTTAGGTGCTTCAATGCAGGTCTGAGCCTCCTTGTGTTCTCTGAGCTGACTCACTGACTGTTCTTGTCCTCTGCCATTTTGCCCCATTGCTCGTCCATAAAGCTTCTGGATGAGTCCCTCATGGCCTTCACTGGGATGCTCCCAGCCTTGCCCCCCTCCTCTCTCTTCCTTAGAAGTGACCACACAATCAGGTTCTGAATCCTGCTGGCTTCAAATCACTAAGCTGGCGCTGGCTCTACCTAGATCCCTGTGGGTTTCTCTCTGCTCTATACCCCCCAAGCAGTGTCCAAGGCCCCCACAACCTTCTCTTGCTGCCTACTGGGGGTTTCGGTAGCCCATCTTTCCCAAACTTGTGTATTCAAGTGTCTGGACTTATTCATTGGGTCCTCTGAGGTCTTATCATTTATCACCATATTAGTAACATGACCAGGGCAAAACAAGTGACATAGGATCTCAGGAATTGGGGGGCTGCTGGAAAAGCCCTAGGCCAGTGTTTGGCATGCTCTTCTGGAGTTGGGATGGAGGAACTCTACCTATTACTGCCCTCTCTACCTGTCAGCTGGGCTAGAACAGGGAAAGGCTGGGTGCATGCAGAGTGTGTGTTCTGGTTTGGCCATGGGGAGTCAGCAGAGGGTTATAATTACAGGAACAGGATTCTAGCAAGTGGAAAGAATGGCAGCCTGCAGCCTGGTGGGGGAAGGGCACAAACTCTAATTTGGGCCTCCAGGCACTGATAAAGATTTTCTTCTCAAGTCAGCAGAAATGCTGTGTTAGAAGCCTTGCAGCCACTTTCTGTGTGCTGGGAGACCCCTGATTCCACAGACTAATCCCTAGCTGTCACCAGCACCATCACCTCCTTTATTTCTGTTCGGACTTGTTCTCATAGATTCTCCTCTCAGCTCTAAAGGGCTGGAAAGAGACTTTCTGGAAACACAGTTGTGTGGCTGCTAGGGCCACTGCTCTACCTTATTGGAAAAGTGTGCTGCTGTGGGACCTGAAAAAGTCTCTTAAGTGGATCCCTCATTGTGATTGGACACTTATGGTGGTCATGGTACCAACTTCAAGAATAAGATTGTTTCGTCTTCTCTAACACAGTAATGTTCATTAAGCTGTGATGTGTCCTCTCTGATCCAGAAGGAGAATCTAAAAGGAGGAGAGTGTGAGAAAGAATCAAATTTGTTAAAACTGAAATGCTGCCCCTCATTTTACCCAGTGTAATCGCAGATATGAAATGAGGTCTTACTGAACTCATTGTCTGAAAACTAAGATTAGATCTTGTCAAGAAACTGAGAGAAGAGCTTTCTTCTTTTCCTTAAAACATTTCAAAGTATGGGCAACTATTGGCCAGATCATCTCCTCCTTGCTAATGGAAGTGCTCTCTGTTCGCTTTCTCTGTCAGCTGTCCAGAGGATGAAAGAGATTGCCTTGGTCACTGTTGAGTGTCTTCTGGTTGCAGGTGATTGGCGGAGGAAAGGGGTTCCCCATCCGCCCCTCTCCCTGCTCACCCTTTCACAAATCACCTGACTCAGATAGTAAAGTCATGGTCTGGAAATCTAAAGGGCTCATTCATACACGGGGTGAGCTGGTTGGCTTCAGTTCAGTGCTTTGTGCCATCCTGAATTTTAGCTAATGACATTGCCATTCTTTTTTAGAATTGTGCCTTAGCAGTCACGTGTGCCCAGTTCCAAATGCAGCACTGTACATTAAGGCTCATTTAACCATTGGCAGTTGGGGAGATTTAAGAGACTTGCTGGTCATTCTTCTCAAATCCAATAATAGTGGGCAACTCCCCTGTGCTGCGGGCAGACACGATGCTCTGCTGTCAGCCTCACAGCCATTACAAAGATTTCATCTTGTCATGTTTTTCTGGTCAAGATGCCGAGAAGATGCATTTAGTCATGGGAAGATAATCAGTGTCCAGCATGCAGGGAGATGAGCAGGGCCAGCACGCCTGAGGAGCTGCTGCGGGGCAGGGGCGATTAATTAATTTGTTGTGTAATCTGGGTTTGGTGTAAAATGGTGTCCTTTTAGCACAGACAGACTCTAAATCTTGGGCAATGATTTTTTTGCTGAAGGTTGGTGGCGTGTAGCGATCATTTTTGTCACGGAGGAGGGCAGGGTTTGGGCGTCTGCTAATAGCCTGAAACTTAGCTGATGAGGATGTGCAGTGCTGAGGATTGATTGAATAGCCGCAGTCCAGTGTATTCCTTTCTCGCTGCCTTTCTCTGCAAGCTGGAGAGAGGGAGGGGGCCAAGCAAGGCAGAGCGCTCAAGTGAGCCAGAGGAAGACGCGGTCTCTTAAGTGGAAGTAGCACGTATCCCAGGGGCCCGGAGACCCGAAAAGGAAGTTTAAAAGGCATCTGTCTTTTCAAAGGAGAACAGCAGCGACCAAAATGCCAGGTTCCAGAGTCCCGGTTTTCTTCTCCTCTTTTAAGATCTTCAAGAGAACACAGGATACTTTTTTTAGGTTTGGGATTTGAAGTTTTTTTTTTTCCTTGTCCATGTTGAGATTGTCTCATGTTCTCTGAGAAGCTGGATCCCTTTATGTCTTTCCATTGAAGGGAGATGGGAAGCAGTTGTGATAAAGGTATAATATATATCTGTCCTCTGTGTGTGCGTTTGTGCAATCTATTTAAACTGTGCAAGTCTGTGATGTAACCTTATGTTAGCGTAGAGTCATTCCGATGGAGGCTTTCACGATTGTTTGCAAAAGATGCAGCTTTTTAAGTCTGAGCAGATTGAGGATGCCAGAACTGACTCTCCCTAAGGGTTGGATCGTCAGCACAAGGAAAAGCAGTTCTATTTTTATATCTGCATCGGCATATATGTCCCTTCAGCCTTTCAGCCGTTCCGTGTCTCCTCTATTTGCAGACTGGTGAATCAGCTTCTCTGCCCAGAACTGAACTTCGACCTGTTCAAACACCACCACATTCTGTGCAACACTAGACTGTATTGTGTGCACGCGAGCAGAGCCCACTGGTCTCTGTTAACTCTTAGGTTGCCGATGAGACAAGAAGTTGACTCATGACATGTGAGGAGCATATACTCAGTGGACTTCTAAGTGTTAAGCATCACTTGCCTTTTTTTTTTTTTTTTGTGCACCGAAACAGTCTTCACCATGTCCCCCTTGTGTCTAATTATTCCACTGGCCCCAAGACAGGGCACAGTGACTGAAGAGAGAAAGCATTCACCTTTAAAGCAAATTGGGTTGGATTAAAAAAAGGGAAGCAGTAATGTTATTGTGAAAGATTCTGCATTTGGAGTTCTTGATGATGTTTCTCTCATCTTTCCCAGAGGTGCCGGCAGAACGGTCCCCCCGCAGACGGAGTATCTCAGGGACCAGTACATCTGAGAAGCCCAGCTCCATGGACCCTGCAAATACCTCACCCTTCAAAGTCCCAGTAAGTTTTCTTTGCTCCCAGAGTCTGCTTTGCACTTCTTCTTAAACTTAGCGATAGTTACTAAGGAGTCCAAGCACTTGGCGCCTCAAGAATTGCCTGTCATTGCTGGGGTGAGAGGACAGGGGTATCAGCTTGTGAATACTCACTGTAGCTGCTGTCTCCTGCCAGCAGTGTGCTTTTGAAGGGGGGGGGTACGTAATCTTACTCATGCATAGTTCCAAAACTCGTAACAAAATATGTTCAATACAGATTCACTGAAGACATGTACGGAGTGGCCTTTTACCAAGACACAGCTGGCAGAGGTTCATTTCTGATACCAGTTGGGAGGACATGGTGGCTTTGTTGTCAAGGGGTGAGGGTATATTATCCGTTTTGGGATTAGAGTTTTGGTTTTGCTTATTTCTGAGAGCAACTAGAGAAGAATTAGGAATGATGTGGCATATACTATAAAGTTGCAAAGCCAGTGATGGGAGAATCACATAGTTGTGAGTTCTGATCCTGAGAGGGCCATGTGTACTTTATTGACTTTTAGAGGAGCAGCCGAGTTCTTTAGAGGCTCCTCGGAATGCAGCCAGGCAGCATTGAGAGCAGAGTTCAGGGCAGACAGTGGCAGGGAGATGCAGGGGATCCCCTCAGCTTGGGTGGCAAGTTTTTGAGTCCTTTTGATAGCCTGGAGTTGACCTATTCCATTATCTCTGGGTTGGATAAGAAATATTCTCCCCACTGAATTGTTTGTATTCACGAGAAAGTTGACTTCAGGTTTGTGGGCACAATGAAACAGTAGACTCAAGTAGAAATAGACCTTTCTGTTAGGGAAAAGACTGGCCTTGTACTCTTTAAAAGTTTCAGTGCCTTTTTAAGTGGAACTAAGAACTTAATATATCACCTACTGAACTTGATAGTGTCACCAAAATGAATATTTTATTGTGGATCTTCCCTAAAGAGAAGGGGAATAATCTGCTGTTGGATCCCAGAGGCTTGCAGAGTTTGTAGATGCCTAACACTGCCAAAAGTTTCACAGATTTTTTTATTTTAATGTTTAAATATCACAGGCAAGTGTTAGATTAATATTCTGACCCAGTATTTCTGACAGGAATCTTAAATGATCTGACTTTTTTTGGGGGGTCACGCCCAGCAGTGTTCAGGGGTTACTCCTGGCTCTAGGCTCAGAAATTGCCCCTGGCAGGCTCGGGAGACCATATGGGATGCCTAGATTCGAACCACTGTCCTTCTGCATGCAAAGCAAATGCACTACCTCCATGCTATATCTCCTGCCCCATGATCTGATTTTTTAATCTTTTATTAAATTTCTCTGTTCCATGGGAATAACTTTCTTTTTGTGTGTGTTTTTTTTTTGTTTGTTTGTTTTGTTTGTTTTTTGGGCCACACCCGGCGGTGCTCAGGGGTTACTCCTGGCTGTCTGCTCAGAAATAGCTCCCAGCAGGCACAGGGGACCATATGGGACACCGGGATTCGAACCAACCACCTTTGGTCCTGGATCGGCTGCTTGCAAGGCAAACGCTGCTGTGCTATCTCTCCCGGCCCATGGGAATAACTTTCTCCACCCTTGAAAGAGAAAGTTTGGGTTTGTTTGTTTTGTTTTTAGTTTTCTCTTCTCTCATTTTTCTTTTATTTTGTTTGCTTTTTGGGGGGGGCCACACCCGGTGGGTTACTCCTGGCTCTGTGCTCAGAAATCGCTCCTGGCAAGCTCAAGGGACCATATAGGATGCCAGGAGTCAAATTTAGGTCTATCCTAAGTCGGCTGCATGCAAGGCAAATGCCCTACCACTATGCTGTTGCTCTGTCCCCTTATTTTCCTAACAAAACAGCCATCAAATGTCAGGTCCCCCATGCATAGAGGCTGGCGGGAAGGGTTGCGTGTAGAAGTGCCTTAGTTGTGGTAGAATAGAAATGTGATGTATTCGTTTTTCAGGCCAGTGATTGGCTAAAGAAGCATGAATGCACAGCCTGCTCAGAACCTGAGGCACAACATTGAGCTTTCAGATACAATACAAAGTAGTTGGGGCACAGTGCTCACTTTCCCTTTTCAGTAACTCATTCATAGGAAGAGGAATGGATTTTAGGGACAACACAGCAGTGCATGTGCCAAAGCTGACATGACTCTCCAATCACTCATACATTGTTCATCTCCAGACCATTTCCCCGGCTTAGCAATGATGAGGGATGCAAGAGCTTCTGATTACCCCATTGCAGTTCCAGAGTCCCCTATACTTACCTTGTTAGTGGACAAAAGCACACACTGATGTTGGCTCTTAGAAAGGTACAGCAAGGAGAAGTAACCTGAGGAGTTTCTGGGGAAATGGGCTGCTGTGTAGAGGTGGGTAGTGTGTATGACAGTCATGCTTGTGATGCTGTGCTCCTGTCACGCTGTGTGATGTCCTGGGATCTAGGATACACGGCAACTCAGAAATTTGTCCCAAAAGGCTATTTTGTGCAGTGCTTAACAGTCCTTGCTGATGTACTTTGCTGGGAAACCAGAAGAGGTGGGTTGATTCAGGCCCTACCAGGTTCAAATGGTTCTTGGAGATGGGGCCCCATATTTCCTGAATTTCCCCTCTCATACCATTGCTAAGTCACTCCCAGCCCAAAATGTATCACTGCTAAAAAGCAGATCTAGCTTGCGATCAGAAAAAAGTATTCTTGCTCACTACAAGAAAGTGGTGCAGAAAGGAACCCGGGTTTGGATGCTTTACTCTAAATCAGGGGTCTCAAACTCGCGGCCCCGTGGGCCGTTTGCGGCCCTCCGTACAACATTTTGTAGCCCCGCCTTAGAGGAATCTTTTTTTGTTTTGTTTTGTTTTAGTTGTTTAGGTCACACCCCCCAATGTTCAAGGCTTACTACTGATGTTGCCTCCTGCGGCCCCCAGGTAAATTGAGTTTGAGACCCCTGCTCTAAATTAATAGTGGGTTTCTCAGACTATCATTCCCGTGTTATGCTTTGTAAAGGGGTGAGATGAGATTGAAGTAAGAATAGTAGGTTTTTGGGATACAGGTGTCTTTATGATGATGAAAACAAGGGTAACTACTTACCCCAGATGGCTCCCCAAAAAGACCAGGCCCACCCTCTTTCCCCCTTCATTTTCTGCCTTGCTCAAAGCACATGACATCAACTTCAGCAAACGTTAACTAAGTTACTGACAGTGACCTTTTTTGTTCGTTTAATGGGGGGTGGGAGGGGCATACCTGGCAATGCTCAGAACTTACTCCTGGCTCTGTGCTCAAGGATCAGTTCTGGTGTTTTGAGGATGGAAGCATGCAAGACCAACTCTGCTATACTATTTCTCTCTGGCCCTGAAAATGGCACTGTTACTGAAGGTTTGCTTTGGGTGAACTATCAGCAAAATCAGTCCCTAATTACTGATTCCTTTGTGGCATGACAGTTGGTACTAGGGAAACCAAAATGGACACAGAGATCTTTCCACTCTGAGGAAAGTGAGCCTTGGGGCTCAAGGCTGACCACCGACCCAACTGACAAAGAGATAGATAAGCTTATTGGCACCAGTTTTTCCCAGTGACCTGCTTGAGGTCAGACTTTGCCCAAAAGCCATTAGCTGAGCTGAGCTTCTTTGGTCCATGAAAAGCATTGACAGAGCAAGAAGAGACTCCAGGTTGGATACTCCTCAGGGCGATGGTGCTTTCATGGAATCCAAGTGGAACTGAACTGCACACAGGCAAAACCTGTGACACTGAGGGGGAACCAGGCTTTTGGGAGCAGGACTGAGTGGCTTATTTCTCCAGCTTAACCAAATCTTGTTGGCTGTCTAAGTGCTAGAGATTTGTTTGTTGACGTATTTGCCTTGGTGCTAACACGACACCAACCTGGGAAGTACTGAAATGTTAGTTGACTTTACCAAGTGACTCGGTGTCTTCTCATTATTATTGTCTCAACTCACATTGCTAGTGATGAGTCTATCATTCAGCAGAGCCCCACACCCCCAAACAAAGGGCAAGGCAGGGGACTTGTATGACCTTAAACCAGGGGGTCCAGCAGGAATATGTTGTGCTTTTTGTCCCTTACTCTCATCAGGGATGATTTTGTTCTTCCTTCACTCTCATAGCCTTCATTCCTAGTGTTTGTAAGGCATGACTCTCCTTAGCAGTCCGTGTATCTCCTCCTCAGCTTTGTGCCCATGGGACACTCGGTGGTTCTTGAGTGGTTAGAACAGACAAGAACAATCCCACAACAAGAAGATGGAGCATATTTGCCATGTCTTCTGTCGGTGTTCCCAATGCTGTCTCTGCCAAGGTGGTCACCAGGTTGCTTCCTAAATCCAAGAGATAGTTTGAGACATACATGGTTTTGAGTACAATTGCATCTTACCCTGCAACAGAGATTTGAACTTGGGGCTGTGATATTTTGTGTATATATTGTATCCCAGGTGATGTGAGGCCAACACAATGGTTGAGCCACATCCAGCAGCACTCAGGGCTGACTCCTAGCTTTGTGCTCAGGGATCACTCCAGGTGGGGCTTGAGGAGCCAAATATGGTACTAGGGATCAAACTGTATTAATCCCTGCAAAGCCTTACCTTGCTCACAGCTAATACAGGTTCAATCCTGGCATCTCATATGGTCCTGGAACCCTGCTAGGAGTGAATCCTTTGTTCAGAACAAGAGTGAGCCTGGAGTACTCCTGAGCATAACCAAAAGCCAAAACTTAAAAAAGAGTTATGAGGGGCCGGAGAGATAGCATGGAGGTAAGGCGTTTGCCTTGCGTGTAGAAAGACGGTGTTTTGAATCCCAGCATCCCATATGGTCCGAGCCTGCCAGCAGCAATTTCTGAGCATAGATCCAGAAGGACCCTGAGCACTGCCGGGTGTGACCCAAAAACCAAAACCAAAAAAAGAGTCATGACTTGTTCCTATGGCTATTTTTCTGCACCTTAAGTATAAGGAATGTGTATATGCATGTGTGTGTACACTCCCAACTATAGTTTGAAGGGTCTCAAACTCAATTTACCTGGGGGCCGCAGGAGGCAAAGTCGGGGCGATCCTTGAGTTCAAAGTCAGTAGTAAGCCTTGAACGTTGGGGGGTGTGACCCAAACAACTCAAACAAAACAAAACGAAAAAAGATTTCGCTAGGGCAGGGCCACAAAGCAAACGGCAGGCTGCGAGTTTGAGACCCCTGGTTAGGTGAACTATCAGTGAATCGTTCTATTGATCTATCTTTCTATATGTTCACAAGGTTCATGTATATTCAGGTTTGGATTAGTAGTGCCTTCAGCCATTTTATTCATTTTAAATCATTTTAAATGAATCTAAATCAGCTATTTTAAGACATTTTTTGCCTCTTTTTAAATATCTTTCTTGGACAAAGCATTCCCCCTCCCACCTCACCCTCGGCTCCCCCTTGTTACATTTTAGTTTCCCTTTAAAAAAAAAACAAAACAAAACACCTGGGTGTGTTTTATCCATTGTTGAAACTTTATTTCAGTGATATTATAGAAGTGGAAAGGAAATCAAGAAAAGTTCTCCAAGTTCCCAAATTTAATGCAGTGGGGAAAACTCATATGTGGATACCTCTCACAGTAGCATGTTGCCTAAGCTTGGGCTGCCGGCTGCTTTCCTTAATATACTATTCATAAAACCACAATTGCTGTTGATGAGTTTGGTGTTGCCTCTCCTTTGCCGGTGCCTGAGGTGAGCTTGTGATCTGGGTCAGGTGCTGGCCTGAGCGGCCTCGTTTCCATAGCACAGTGCTCCAGACTGTCTGGCCCTGTGAAGGGAACACAATAAGTCCAGCTGCTTCATTTGTATTAACTGCAGGCTTGACTCTGACAGTGCACAGGGCCAAAATAGACCCAGGTACCCAGAAACACCATAGAACCAAGGCAGCCGCTTCCTTCTACTCTCCTGGGATCTCTGTGCAGTGACCAAAGAGCAGCCCCAGGTAGAGTGGCAAGAGACAAACTCTTGTCAAAAGACAAAAATCCTCTACGAGGGTTTGTCTTAGAAAGTCCAACAGAGCGTTGGGAGATGAAGCAGGCATTAAGTCCCATATAGAAACATTGGTATGCTCCTAAAGGGCAGCGCTGCTGGTCTCTTTCTTAAACAGACTCTTTGGAAGCTCTGCCCTAAGATCTTGTTTTTTTAGGTTTGATGAGATAAAGCTTTGTGCCCACATAGTGAAGACAATGTTGATTGTGCAATTCTGGACAGCAGCCACCTTAGGAACTTCAAAGAATAGGAAGGCTGTAAGCTCAGGACTAGAATAAGCCTTTAAATTTGGTTTATTTGGGGAAGGTGGGGCCAGGATTCACTCTTGGCAATGCTTAAGGGAATCATATGCGGTGCCAACGGTCAAGGCACCGTTATTGGGATCCAGCACCATCTCTCTGGTTCCATGCTGCCATTGTATTTGCTCTACACTAGTTGTCTCACCTCTGCTAGGTCCTTGGTCCATACTCCCTTCTCTTTGCTGACCACCATTACTGAGTAAAAGTCTGTCCAAGCATCTTCCCAGAAGTGAGTCTTTTTGGTAAAGAGTGAATTTCTGGTCATCTGTGAATGTGTGTATAGAGTATGACCAGGTCCTCATACCAAAATCCTGTCAAGAGAAGAGAAGAAACACAGAGATCAGAAAAGAAAAATGAGTTAGCAGAGAGAAGATATATATGAACTATGCCTTTCAATCATATGTAACAGAGGGGGCATCATTTTAAAATATTTTCATAATAAATGTTCTAGAAAGTAGAAAAAATTGGTTTGAACTGTACCAACTAACCCCAGTCACTGCACTGTCTCTAGCCCAGGATCTAATGTTCAACAGGCTCTTAGGTTTCACTGGAGTCACCTCATGGTCACTTTAGAAACCCTTCCCCAGGCCAGGCCTCATCTCATTCCAGATCTCAGGCATCTTGTGTCTTATCTAATTAAGTCAATTTGCTCTATAGCTGGTGTTCCTGTCCACAATGTCCACCCACTGCAAAGACTTTCTCCATACCAAACTCTCATCATTAATCGATGGTTTTTTGTTTGTTTGTTTGTTTGTTTGTTTGTTTGTTTGTTTAATCGATGGGTTTTAACGAATCAACATTGTGTGTTGGATTGTAAAGACCCGTGAAGTACCAGAATTTGAGGTGAAATGTAGAGGGTAAAAGGCATCAGTCACTTTCTCCAGTTCCCTGTGAACAGAATACTGAGAGTGACCACTGGACAGCCTGTTTTAATTTGCTTCTGCTTCAGAGTCCATGCAGTCAACAGGGATTGTCAGCCAGTGTAGAACCTGGCTTTGTGGGGACACCCCCCCCCAAGTTGTTCAATACCTGTCATCTATCAGAAGTGCACATTCTTGGCATTTATAACTAAGTATCTATGGCCAGGAGATGATATAGTTGGGTTTTTTGGGGTTTTTTTGTTTGTTTGTTTGTTTGTTTGTTTTTTGGTTTTTGGGCCACACCTGGTGATGCTCAGGGGTAACTCCTGGCTATGCATTCAGAAGTCGCTCCTGGCTTGGGGGATCATATGGGACACTGGGAGATCGAACCACGGTCCATCCTAGACTAGTGCTGGCAAGGCAGACACCTTACCTCTAGCACCACCACGCTGGCCCCGATGATATAGTTGTTAAGGAACATGTTTGTGCCTGACCTGGGTGTAAGCCCCAGTACCATAGTCCCTGAACACTGGGGTTGGCTCAGAGATCTGGGCACTTAGGAGCCTAAGCAGGAGGGGATCCTTGTATTGATCCAGATCACACCAGCCAGCTCAGCCGAAAATCACTGGTGCATACCCAGGGCCTCCCAAGCACTGCTAGGCAAGATAAAGAAGACAGAAATAGAGAATGTACCTATCATAGATGAGCTATTAAGCTGCCTGTATGGCCTTGTATGACTAAAAGATGTTTGAAATTCTTTAAAGCTTTTGGTTTTTTCCTTAGGGAAATCAAATTCTTGAAGATTCTTAGAGGTTTGCGAATAAAATAGCACTGTGGAATAATGACCTGCTTGTTAATATCTGGGTGCCTCATTTTGTTGTTGTTGTTGTTGTTGTTGTTGTTGGTTTGTTTTGGGACTGTATTCCATTCACTCGGGTTATTCCTGACTCTGCTCAGAAATTACTTCTGGCGGGCTCCAGGGACCATATGGGATGCCCGGGATCTAACCCTGGTTGGCTACGTGTAAGACAGATGCCTTAAGGGCATCATTCCAACACCCCTGTGCTTCAATTTGTAATGGATAAGGAAAGTTAATTGCATTAGGAACACTACAATTAAAGAATAGAATTTTTGCTACAATGACAGAATTTTCCTTCCCTCCCCCATTTACTACTGAAACAAACAAACAAAAAAAAAAAAAACTGAGCTTCTCCTCTCTTGCTGGAGGCCAGAAGATTGAAACATTTTCCTTTCAGCCTTGTGCTCACCATCATTTCCATAATGTGGATCTGTAGGGGTATTTTGTTTCTACATAGACAGAAAGAATGGTATCTTGGGCCCAGAGAGATAGCACAGTGGTGTTTGCCTTGCAAGCAGTTGATCCAGGACCAAAGGTGGTTGGTTCAAATCCCGGTGTCCCATATGGTCCCCCGTGCCTGCCAGGAGTTATTTCTGAGCAGACAGCCAGGAGTAACCCCTGAGCAATGCCGGATGTGCCCCCCCCCCCCAAAAAAAAGAATGGTATCTTTTTTTTTTTTTTTTTTGGTTTTGGTTTTTCGGGCCTCACTCTTTTGATGCTCAGGGGTTACTCCTGCCTAAGCGCTCAGAAATTGCCCCTAGCTTGGGGGAACCATATGGGACGCCGGGGGATCAAACCTCGGTCCTTCCTTGTCTAGCGCTTGCAAGGCAGACACCTTACCTCTAGTGCCACCTCGCCAGCCCCAGAATGGTATCTTTAAAAGCAACTCAGAGACTCAAGGCCCTCCCTACCTGTAGTGCTGTTATTCTTAGAGTCCTAGAAATTAGGTGGAAAACTTCAATTAAAATCATCTAGTCCATCTCCCCTGACAACGGCAAGTGTCTTTCGCATACTGTTATCTGAGGCTTTTTCAGGTGCCCTCAGTAAGCTCTGACAACAGTCTTGCTTTGGTGTGGGAGGAGGGTGGTTTTCTTTCTCAAATTTGACCCCTCACTCTCAATTTCCTTCCCCTTCTAGCTGGCTTCCTTCATTGTCCCACCTTGTGACCTGTGGAAGAGAAGTGTTGACTTCAGAGTGGGAATGTAGCTTTGGGGGACATGCCAAATACTCCAATTTTCTCAGTGACCACCATATTGGGATTTGTTCTGACAATTTTGAGGCTGTTCCTAAGTTTCCTTCATCATCTACTGTGTGCTAAATACTATAGAGAAACAGAAATGAGCCCACTCAGGATTGCCTCCAGGAGCTAAGGATCAGTTAGGGGGCTATCAGATGGACAGAGAACTAATTCTTGGTCAAGACAGAAAAAAAGTACTAGTTAGGAACGTGGAAGGCCTTAGCAAGCTGACTGTGCAAGAAAGAGCCCCAGATCCTTGGTTAACCTGGTAACATCTGGGTGCTTGCTGAGACCTTCCTCTTGTCCTGGAAAAGGTGCTATGTTTGCCATCATTTATCACAGCAGGTCACAAGCTGCATCTACACTGTAGCCTAATTGGAAAAATTAGAATTTGGTCTGTGATCTCAGATACACGCTACCATCCCTGGCTGTTAGGGGAAGAAAATGAGAAAAAGGCAGACTATAAAGTGTTTTCAGATTTCCTATAAAGCTAAAATTATTCCAAATATAAAGAGGGCAAGTAAGGACTAATTTTCTTTCCAAGAGCCTATCCTCACTCTGCCTCATTAACAGCTTAGCCATTTTTGTGAAATTCCAGCCATATGTTCACATAAAGCTTTGTTCACAATCTTTTAAAGCAAATTGATTCTTAATAGACCCAAACAGGAAACAACCCAGATGTCCATCTCTTGGCAAATCAATAAAACTTTGGTATGTATGTTGAGAGAGAGAGAGAGAGAGAGAGAGAGAGAGAGAGAGAGAGAGAGAGAGAGAGACTGACACATGCAACAAATAGATTAATTTCAGAGATAATAGGATAAGGGAAGGAAGACTTAGACTTATGTATCATCTTGGAAAAGATAAAACTATAGGAACAAATAGGATTCATGGTTTCTAGCAGCTGAAGGTAAAGGAAAGGATTGTATGGAAGGGGCATAAAGAAATTTTGGTGATGATAGAAGTGTTCCATGTCTCAGTGGTAAATAGTTGTTGGGACTCATCAAAAAACACACCTTAATAGAGGCAGTTCTGCCTTTGGTCAATAATAGCTCCATAATTCTAATATATAATATATATATATATATAATCAAACTGCGATATAGTAAATTTGAAAGTGATATGGGAGAAGAAATTTAATAGAATAATTATCAAAAGAGTTTTGGATACCCCATACTGAAGCCCTTCTCCCTGGCCTGGGGGGTGCTGGGAGGCTTGGCAGGCCCCCAGCCGTCCTTGTCTTTTTCCCCTGACTCTAGGCCTTCCCTGGATGCCAGCTCAGATGGCCAGAAGTGGGTTCAGGTGGACTCTTAGTAGTCCTCAGGCTTCCCCCCTACCTCCGTACTCCAGGGAGGAGGTGCATGGGGACGAGGGCAGGCAGACATCTGGCTTCCGGTTTTCTCCTTGATTCTGGAGACCAGCTCTTGCCAGGTATGGGGTTTGGGGAGGCCCCATACCGGAGCCCTTCTCCCTAGCCTAGGGAGTGCTGGGAGGCTTGGTAGGCCCCCAGCCGTCCTTGTCTTTTTCCCCTGACTCCAGGCCTTTCCTGGGTGCCAGCTCAGATGGCCAGAAGTGGGTTCAGGTGGGCTCTTAGTGGTCCTCAGGCTTCCCCCCTACCTCTCCCTACACTAATGGAAATGCGCTTTGGGAGGATGGCAGGCCGTTTTAGTACTGGTTTATGTTGGGCCAGTCATTGGAATTTTTTTCTCCTTGTTTTCCTATTGATAGTATTGTATGCATATATTTTATATATCCATAACATCCATCTTGTATTGTGACCTTGTACTGCCCTACAAATCTCATTTCTAATATTTTACTGCCTCAGTCCCAACCCTTATTTCCCCCCATCTTCCCATGTAGATGCAGCTCATGACATGAAGCTCACCACATAGAGTGATAACTGCAGTTAGAGAAATAACTACACTGAAAACTATCATAACAATGTGAATGAATGAGGAAAAAAGAAAGCCTGTCTCGAGTACAGGTGTTGGTGGGGTGGGGAGTAGAGAGATCTGGGAAATTGGTGGTGGGGATCCTGTACTGGTGAAGGGGGGTGTTCTTTACAGCTACAATTATATTTGTAATCACGGTGTTTAAATAAAGATAATTTATATATAAAAAATAGAATAAGGTCACACACACCCTTTAACTTGATTGTTAAAAAAAAAAAATAGGACCCGGAGAGATAGCACAGCGGGCGTTTGCCTTGCAAGCAGTCAATCCAAGACCAAAGGTGGTTGGTTCGAATCCCCGTGTCCCATATGGTCCCCCGTGCCTGCCAGGAGGTATTTCTGAGCAGACAGCCAAGAGAAACCCCGGAGCATTGCCGGGTGTGGCCTAAAAACCAAAAAAAAAGAGTTTTGGATAGATGATGGAACTCAGTGTCAAGCACAGGCTTTGCATGTTTGAGCTTTTGGGTTCCACCTCTGACTCAAGAAACAAAACAAAAGAGAGAGTGAGAGGGGATGGAAAAAGAAACCTGAAATCTAGGCTGGGAATGTTCAGCAACAGAACACTTGCTTTGCATGTTTGAGGCCTTGGATTTGACCCCTGGCGCCACAGGAAAAACAAGCAGAAGAAATCAGACAATGTGCTCTCTTCCCCTCCAGTCCCCTCCCTTCTTTTTTTGAGTCACACCCGGCAGCGCTCAGGGGTTTCTCCTGGTTCTATGCTCAGAAATCGCTCCTGGCAGATTCTGGGGACCATATGGGATGCTGGGAATCGAATTTGCATTTGTCCCAGGTCAGCCACATGCAAGGCAAACACCCAATCACTGTTCTATCTCTGACCCTGTAAACTTTTTTTTCTAACAATTATAGCATGTTATATATTTAGATTTTTAACATACATTTTACTTTTTTTTTCCTTTTTGGGCCACACCTGTGATGCTCAGGGGTTACTCCTGGCTATGCACTCAGAAATTGTTCCTGCCTTGGGGGACCATATGGGACACCAGAGGTTCAAACCGAGGGGTTTTTTTAGCACGTGCAGGGCAGACACCTTACCATTTGTGCCACTGCTCCGGCCCCACATTTTACTTTATTTTAAGAAATAATAGCATCGGGGGAAAAAAAAATAACATCAGGGCTGGAAAGATAGCATGGAGTTAGGGTGTTTGTCTTGCATGCAGAAGGATGATGGTTCAAATCCTGGCATCCCATATGGTCCCCCAAGCCTGCCAGAATCGATTTCTGAGCATAGAGCCAGGAGTATAACCCTTGAGTGCTGCCAGGTGTGACCCAAAAACCAAAAAAACAAACAAACAAAAAATAATAGCATCAGTAAAATTTTTATTTTAAAATAGTAGCATCAATATAAATATTGGTATTAAAATAATACTGGGCTGGAGATAAATAGGATAAATAAAATAGGGCCCGGAGAGATAGCACAGCGACGTTTGCCTTGCAAGCAGCCGATCCGTGACCAAAGGTGGTTGGTTCGAATCCCGGTGTCCCATATGGTCCCCCATGCCTGCCAGGAGCTATTCTGAGCAGACAGGAGTAACCCCTGAGTACCGCTGGGTGTGGCCCAAAATCCAAAAAAAAAAATAATAATAATAATAATAATAATAATGCTGACATGAATATTAAATCTGCTGAATGAGAATGTGTTTAATATGTTAATTTCTGTGCTTTCTGTGTTTAAAAGTTTTATAATCAAGTTTGACTTTGTTTAATGCAAGAGAATCACTGGCTATGTCTCAAAAATGTAGATCACTGCATTCTAGACAACAAAGATTGATTCATCAGCTCTGGAAAAACAATTGCAATCAATGATGGAGCCTTTTCTTTTTCCCTGTTTCTTAAATTTGAAAGGATCAGAGTGATAGCACAGTGGGTTGGGCATTTGTCTTGCACACGGCTGACCCAGAGTTGATCCCTGGCATCCCATATGGTTCACCGACCTTGCCAGGAGTCATTTCCGAACACAGAACCAGGAGTAACCCCTGTGTGCTGCCGGGTATAGCCAAAAACCAAAAAAAGAAAGATAAAATAAAAACCCCACAAGAGAAGAAATGATCCACATAAGAACTACCAGGCAGATCTCTTCCCAGTTCTTTGTAATTACTGTATTTTCTGACGTATAAGGCGACTTTTGAAACAAAAAAAATGTCAACCGAAAATCGGGGGTCGTTTTATACGCCAAGTATATCCCGAAAAATGTTTCAATATGCTGCTAAATGAAAATTGTCTGAATATTGCCATAAAATGAATTTTCCAATTCGATCCTGCACCAATCACTGCAAGGCTGCTCGGACCACCTCTCTTAACTCAGCCAATCCAAGCAGGCTTTTTATGCATGCAAATTAGACAATGTTCTGGACCCAAATCTTCACTGTAAAAAGCCTGCTCAGATTGGCCACAGTCAGAGAGGAAGTCTATTACAGTATAATCTTTGAACCTTTGCTTGTTGTGATTGGCTCACTGTGGTACATACAGTTGCAGCACAGGAACGTTCTGTCTGATACAGCGAATATAGGCCTAAACCTATGTTTTAACTGCAAAATTAGGGGGTCATCTTATACGCCGGAAAATATGGTAACATTCTCTTTGAGAGCCACTGTCCGTGTTTGCACTTGGAATAATTGGATGAGAAAAGGAGGAAATTTAGTATGACACTAGAAAGTGGAATGGAAACTGATTTTCCCTTTTCTTTGGTCCTTGTTCAGTTTTCTCAGTTGGGTTTTGGTTCCCATGGATTTAGCATCTGGATCTTAAAGCCATAGAGCCAGAAAAGAAATTGTTTATATACAACACCTCCACTTCCCAAGTGAGTCCCTTCCCAAGCAAACTGTTGATGATGCAGGATTCAGAGATTTGCTTCCTGATGGAATTGAAACTCAGCCTCAGGTGAGACAAGCCTCAGCTGGTCCTTTTTGCCTGGCATTGGCACTGTCTTGGGGCTCTTTGCCTGCACTCTAGAGAAATGACTCTAAGAAGGGCACATCGCTGGGAGTTCTGTAGCACTGCCCAGGATCCCTGAGCAGTGACAGATAAGAAAAAGTCTGAAGTAGGACCAGGGCTGGGGGCCAAGCACTGCCTTAGCTCCCTGTTCTTCAGGGAACCATGCCTCTCACCACTGCCACTGAGGCTTGGGAGCCTGGTTGCATAGCAGCGGTTTAATTCCAGTCACCACGCAGACTCCATTCGCCTGGTGCAGCCTTCAGGGCTTCTTCCTCCAGTCCACAGCCACTGCAATTATTGCCACCACCTTTGCAAGGCACTTTAGAAAGGCAGCACTGGGCGCATCTTTCACGGGCCATGCTCAAATGAAGCCAGATCCAGCCATGCACCAGTAGTCCAGGCTCTCAGAGTGAGTCATTTTAACTTTGTCAGTAGCCATGGTGGGGTGACCCCATTTAAAAGCAACAAGTTGGGGACCAAAGTCATAGTATAGTGGGGAGATGATTGTCTTGCATGAAGTCAAACCAGATTCCATCCCCAGCATCCAATACTCAGGAGTAATTCCTGAGTGCAGAATCAGGAGTAAGCCCTGAGCATTTCTGGGTGTGGCCCAAAAACAAAGAAAATTGAAGAGCTATTGATCATTTACAGAGTGGAACATCTGAGTACTAGCATTTTGGGGGGCAAACAAAAAGGAAGATCGGGGGATGATGATCCTACAACTCTTCCTTGTAGTTGCTCTTGGAGTTTAGGGTTGCTTCTAGCTACACCCTCTCCTTGGCACATTTCACAGAAACCTGCTACCCTAATTTTAAGGGAAGTGGAGAAACGCGTCTACCTCATGACTGTCATCTCATTTTAATTTCATGTTTGCATTTCTCCCCTTAAACTCAGTTGCCACATAGGGATGGAATTTCACTAGGGATTTCCATTTCACTCCAGTACAGTTAGAGGGAGATGAATCCTCCACTGTCATGCTAGTGGGTTTTTTTGTTTGTTTGTTTGGTTGGTTTTGTGTGTGTGTGTGTGTGTGTGTGGTTGTTGCTTTTCTCATTTTTCCTCATTCTTTGGCTCCTTGGCCCCTCTGTGCCTTGGACTCCCTTGATTAGACACGTATAGAAACATCCAGTCTCATGCCTGAATGGGAGAAAAAGTCAGTTTGAGTGCTTGGCAGATGTGGAGAAGAGCAGGACTGGGGAATTGAGAGAATGTGATTACAGGTGGAGTTCCAGTCTAAGGTACTCCAAAACAGGAGCCCGTTTCTCTGGCTTCTTGCTGTTGGTATATGATTTACCCTGAAGGCGTTGCTTCCATCATCTCTAGAGAAAGAAATGACTTTCTCACTATGGTTTTTAAAATTCATTATGAAAGTGATGTTTCCCTACTAAAGCTAGTAGAGAAACTTAAAAAGGGAAAATAAGTCCTATAAAAAAAAAACTTGCATGAAGGGACCAGAGCAATCATAAGGTAGGGATTCATATGTGGATATCTTGGGTCCTATCCTCAGCAACTCATATGTGACCCCAACCTAGCCTGCCCTGCCCCCCAACCCCAGGAGTTATCCATGAACACAGAGTAGGAGTAAGCCCTGAGTACTGCCAGGTGTGACCCCAAACCCCTTCTCTCCCCAAAAAGTTTCTTCATGATCCCAATTATATAATAAATACTTTTTTATCACTTTACTAGGTAGTGTTGGAGTAAGTAGGGGCTGGAGCCATAGCACAGTTGTAGAGCGTTTGCCTTGCATGCAGCAGATCCAGGAAGGGCCTGGGCCTTGTTTGATCCCTGGTATCCCATATGGTCCCCCTAGCCAGGAGCAATTTCTGAGAGCATAGCCAGGAGTAACCCTTGAGTGTCATCTGGTGTGCAAAAAAAAAAAGGGGGGGGGGGAGGGGGGGGAGGGAAGGAAGGAAGGAAGGAAGGAAGGAAGGAAGGAAGGAAGGAAGGAAGGAAGGAAGGAAGGAAGGAAGGAAGGAAGGAATAGAGAAGAGAGGGAGAGAGAAAGAGAAGGAAGTAAAGAAAGAAGGAGAGAGAGAGAGAAGAAGAAGAAAAGAAGAAGAAGAAGCAAGCAAGCAAGCAAAGCAAGCAAGCTAGGTTTCAGTTCTGGATTTGGTGGCTAACACTTTCAGCCAGAGGTCCCATATGGGACCAGTTCCTCACTCACTCTACCATTGCCTCTGCCTTTTATTTCTAGGGATTCTTCAGCAAGCGCCTGAAAGGCTCCATCAAGAGGACCAAAAGCCAATCAAAGCTTGATAGGAACACCAGCTTCCGACTCCCATCCCTGCGCAACACCGAGGACAGGTAGGGAGTGCCCGGCCTTGATAAGGGAGTAGAGGCAGAAACCATGTTTGGCTTCTCTGGGTCTGCATGAAAGGCCACTGCAAGGATCCAACTCAGCTGTAGGTCCTGCTGCAGGCCTCACTGCACTCAGTCTTTCAGCTTCCGAGCTGCCAGAGGGACTCTGCTCTGACCCTTGGCCTAGCCTGTGTAAGAAGAGTCATTTCTGGCTCCACTAAGTGGTTGTTGTCATCTTCTGGTTCTGGTTTGTCCTGCAAAAAGCTCTTGCTAAATATGACCCGAGGAGGAACTGCATTAGGCCTTTACTTATGATACTCAAGCTTTGGGTGTGTCTCACCAAGAGCAACTGTGAGGGATAATGCTTGTGTCTGACCAGCTCTAAGCCTGTGTCTGAGCTTTTAACTTATAGTTGTATGTATATGTTTATTTTGGGGGGTTTGAGCCACTACTCAGGGTCTCTACTTAAGGCTTACTTGTTGCAGGACTAAATGGCATGCCCGAGATCCAACCTGGATCAGCCACATGCAAGACAAGCAAGCACCCTCCCTGGTCTAGAATCTCTCTGTCCCATGTTTAAGTTTATTTCATGCCTAGTTTATTCCCAGGTCATAGATTTCTGCATCCTTGCTTTCTTCTGGGGTGTCTCTTCCTTCGGTAAAGAGCATCTGGTGGCTTGTAGCAATGCCGCCTTTCCCCTTAAGAGCAAGGCTGGCAGTTCCTTCCTTGTGTACATGAGAGCCTGATACTTGGGAAGTAGGAAGATCTGGAGTGGCCATTAGGAGCGAGCTGACATCTTAGACTTATGGGGAGAGTTGATGGACCCCACACTAGCTAGCAGCCATATTTAAGAATCCCTACCATGCCCTTTCTCCCCTTATTGTCCCAGCTAGGATTCACTATCATTTATTCAGGAGCATTCACATAGCCCTGTCTGTTATCATCCATAATGGAAATGACAGTGTCTCTTAGCTGATGATTGGACAACCACCAAGTGTGTCAGCCCTGCAGTACTCCTGAGTCATGAACCGGAATGAAGCAGAGATGACTCTGTGCTACATGCGTGCCTTGGTCACAGAGACCTGGTGTCACCTGGTTCACCTGGGTATGAAATACTAGGCAGGTGTTGGTTGCCAGAGGCTGAAAGTATAGGGCCAGAGGAAGTGGAATATGAGGAGATGGCCGGAAGATTTGTTTTTGGAGTCGGGTGGACTGTTTTCTGTTTAGATGGTGGTGGTAACTACGCAATAACATATACTGAAAATGGGACAGTTGAAATGGGCGCATTTTATAGTCTGTGAATCACATCCCAGTAAAGATATTTGGGGATGTGGGGAAAAGGCTTTTAGGAAGTTCCTATAACGATGTTTTTTTATGTGCACACTGCCTTCCCACACACATTTCTAGGACTTTATTCTTTATTACTGTTGAGAGGGTTGGGGGGGGGAGTGGTCTGGGAGCAAGCATGACTTGTACTCTATTTGTTTGTTGGACCAGCCACCAGTCTTTGCTACTTTATTTATTTATTTATTTATTTATTTATTTATTTATTTATTTATTTATTTATTTATTTTTGGCCACATCCAGCAGTGCTCAGGGGTTACTCCTGGCTCTGCACTCACAAATCATCCCTTGCAGGCTTGGGGACCATATGGGATGCCAGGATTCGAACCGGTGTCTGTCCTGTGTTGGCCATGTGCAAGGCAAACACCCTACCACTGTGCTATCGCTCTGGCTCCCATTGCTGCTTTATTCTTTTTTTTTATTTTTTTTTTTTTTTGGTTTTTGGGCCACACCCGTTTGATGCTCAGGGGTTACTCCTGGCTACGCGCTCAGAAATCGCCCCTGGCTTGGGGGGACCATATGGGACGCCGGGGGATCGAACCGCGGTCCTTCCTTGGCTAGCACTTGCAAGGCAGACACCTTACCTCTAGCGCCACCTCACCGGCCCCTGCTGCTTTATTCTTAATACAAAGAGTTAATCAAGAATCTTTGAGAGGGGGCCAGAGAGATAGCATGGAGGTAAGACGCTTGCCGTGCAGGCAGAAGGTTGGCAGTTAGAATCCTGGCATCCCGGGCCGGGAAGGTGGCGCTAGAGATAAGGTGTCTGCCTTGTAAGCGCTAGCCAAGGAACGGACCGCGGTTCGATCCCCCGGCGTCCCATATGGTCCCCCCAAGCCAGGGGCAATTTCTGAGCACTTAGCCAGGAGTAACCCCTGAGCGTCAAACGGGTGTGGCCCAAAAACCAAAAAAAAAAAAAAAAGAATCCTGGCATCCCATGTGGTCCCCTGAGCCTGCCAGGAGTGATTTCTGAGCACTGCTGGGTGTGACCCAAAAACAACAACAACAACATGAAAGACAAAAGGAAAATAAAAGGGAGTAGGAAAGACATCAAAGATAAAATAAGATCATGGGGGGACATATAACACTAACAAGAGACAAAAAAGAGAACCTTGAAATTAAAAAATATACAAACCGGGCCCGGAGAAATAGCACAGCGGCGTTTGCCTTGTAAGCAGCCAATCCAGGACCAAAGGTGGTTGGTTCGAATCCCGGTGTCCCATATGGTCCTCCATGCCTGCCAGGAGCTATTTCTGAGCAGACAGCCAGGAGTAACCCCTGAGCGCTGCCGGGTGTGACCCAAAAACCAAAAAAAAAAAAAAAAAAAGAATAGAAGAGCAAAGGGGAAAATAAAATGGGTGTGGAAGTTGTTAAAGAAGTGATACGGGCCCAGAGAGATAGCACAGCTGCGTTTGCCTTGCAAGCAGCCGATCCAGGACCAAAGGTGTTTGGTTCGAATCCTGGTGTTCCATATGGTCCCCCATGCCTGCCAGCAGCTATTTCTGAGCAGACAGCCAGGAGTAACCCCTGAGTCGTGTGTGGCCCAAAAACCAAAAACCAAAAAAAAAAAAAAAAAAAAAAGAAGTGATATAAGAAAATATCTCCAGGATGAGTGTTTGAACATTGTACAACTGAAACTCAGTCACAAACAGCTTTGTAACTAATGGTGATACAATCAAAAAACTAATTAGTTTTAAAAAATAACATGAAAAGAGAAAGAAAATGTCCCCAAATAAGAACACACAGATATTCTGATTGAAAAGGCCAAGAAATCCTCCTGGTGCTTGCGCAATGAAGGAATAAAAAACAAAAGAGCACACACACATACACACACACACACACACACACACACACACACACACACATACCAGGTTACATGAAGAACTAAGAAAATCTTAAATGCATCACACACACACACACACACACACACACACACACACCAGGTTACATGAAGAACTAAGAAAATCTTAAATGCATCTAGAAAGAATGATGGGTCCCACACAGAGGTTGGACATAAGGGAGCATCTCACTGGGGAGATGGTATTCAAGCTGTGTCCAGACTTTCTCCCCAGGCAGCCTCCCGCTGCCAGGCCTGAGAGCCTGGATTTTATCATAGTTACCTTGACAGGAGAATCTCCATATTTTGGAGCAAGGGAAAGAAAGACCCCTACTAAAACTGGATGGTCTGTGGATCTGTTTAGCCATGGGGCTATAGGCAGTTCATTTTGCAGGGCCTAAGTCAGTGGAGCCACTTAGTACAATGTTCTTGTACAAGATCATAAAAAGATCAAGGAGGCAAGGTCAGTGGGAAGGAAGAGGCACAAAGCTGAGCTAGGAGGAGCAGGTCAGAGGTGGAAACATTTTGATGTCACTAGTTCTCATCATTCCAAGCTCTAATGAGATAAAACCACTCCAGTGGTTTCCTACCATCAGTGTCAACAGCCTTGTCACAGTGAAGCTGTGTCGAGGAAGCATGTCAGGATGGGACCTGATGCTGGACTATGTCTGCTTTGTGTTCTCATCTATACAAAGAGAAGTGTCATGCTGTTAACCATGCCAGGGTTCCAAATACCCATATCCTTGCTCACCCCACTCTACAGATGGGACTTAGTATCTCCAGGTACTCAAGCCCATCACCTGCAAACTGCTCTCAAACCAAAACCTTCACAGTCATGTCCTTAGCTCAGAGATGTTGGTCATGTTTTTGAGATTGGTAGCTTGTCTTTTTGAGATTTTCTAAAGCAAGCAGGACTTTCATCTGACATGGAATTCTGGAGCAGACACATCAGCTCCTTGACTTTCATCTAAAGGTCAGCAGTTGTTTATCTCACTAGTTTCAATGTATGTAAAGATGGTATATAGACAGCTGGAGAGAGAGTATGGGGGTCAAAACACTTACCTTGCATGGCGGCCAACCTAGGGTTGATCCAACCCAGGATGTGATCTCTTGAGTACCTCAAAATGGCTCCCAAACAAAACACATCAAAAGAGCTTATAGGGAGCCGGAGAGATAGCATGGAGGTAAGGCATTTGCCTTTCATGCAGGAGGTTATTCGTTCGAATCCTGGCCTCCCATATGGTCCCCCGAGCCTGCCAAGAGCAATTTCTGAGTGTGGAGCCAGGAATAACCCCTGAGTGCTGCCAGGTGTGACCCAAAAACAAAAAACAAAAAACAAAAAAAAGCTTTATAAAGTCCCACAAACCCTTCATTACTACTTTTTTTTTTTTTTTTTTGGTTTTTTTGGCCACACCCGTTTGATGCTCAGGGGTTACTCCTGGCTAAGCGCTCAAAAATTGCCCCTGGCTTGGGGGGGGACCATATGGGACACGGGGGAATCGAACCGAGGTCCTTCCTTGGCTAGCCCTTGCAAGGCAGACACCTTACCTCTAGCGCCACCTCTCCAGCCCCTCATTACTACTTCTAACTGTACCAACTACTTCTAACTATACCAACAACTTCAAACTATAGCGTACTAACAAAACAGGATCTTGAATGATGCTTAACTAGTCTTTATTTGTTTGTTTCTGGCCCACAGCCAGCAGTACTTAGGGGTTACTCCTAGCTCTATGCTCAGAAATCACTCCTGGCAGGCTCAGGGACCATACCGGATGACAGGGATTAAACCCAGGTCAGATAGGTAAATGCCCTACCTTCTGTGCTATCTTTCCAGCCCCACATAACTAGTTCTAACTAGACAGCAACTTTCTTTTTCACCAATTTTAAAGGCTCTCATTGGTGTGTGTGTACTGCTTGCAATGTGTCCTACAGTACATCTGTGTTAAAGAATTGTCCAATAGCAAAAAGAACTTCCTCTGCTACCCTAGCTTTCACAGTCCACACCCTACCTGTCCCTTAGCAACAGGTTCTTTGTTTTTCCTGTCTCAAGAAATCACGTAGACACCTTAGTACAATTCCATCATATGTAGCATTTCTTTTCCACAGTAGTTGCATGTCTTCATCCTTCGTCACCCACCTAATTATGTACACCACCTCATGGAAGATTCGATGAACGTGGTCATGAGCCCCTTGAGGCCCCAGAACTATCTTTTCGATTGTGAACCAAAGACAGACAAAGACTATCACTTTAAAGTGGGTAATGATGAAAATGAGCACCAACTGTCTTTGAGAATGGTCAGTTTGGGGGCTGGTGCAAAAATGAGATGCACATTGTTGAAGTAAATGCTATGAATTATGAAGGCAGTCCAATTAAAGTAGCATTGGCAACTTTGAAAATGTTTGTATAGCCAGTGGTTTCACTTGGGGGCTTTGAGATCACACCACCAGTGGTTCTGCGGTTGAGGTGCAGTTTTAGGCCTGTGCGTATCAGTGGGGAACACTTGATGGCTGTAGAGGAAATTGCAGAGTCAAAGATAAAGAGGAAGAGGATGTGAAACTCTTGAGCATATCTGGAAAGCAGCATGCCCCTGGAAATGGCAATAAGTTTCCTCAGAAAAAAAGTAAAACTTGCTGCCAATGAAGATGATGACGACAATAATGATGATGATAAAGATGAAGATGAACATTTTGGTTACAAGGAAGCTGAAGAAAAAAACCCCATAAAGAAATCTGTACAAGGGGCCAGAGAGATGGCACAGCAGTGGGGCATTTGCCTTGCATGTAGAAGCCTGCCAGGAGTGATTTCTGAGCATAGAGCCAGGAGTAACCTCTGAGCGCTGCCAGGTGTGACCCAAAAAACCAAAAAGATAAAAGAAAAAGAAAAAGAAAAGAAAAGAAATCTGTACGAGGGGGGGTAGAGAGATAGTACAGTTGCAAAGCATTTGCCTTGATGCAGCCAATCCAGGATGAACAGTGGTTCAAATCCCAGCATCCCATATGGTTCCCCTTGCCTCCAGCAGTGATTTCTGAGCACAGAGCCAGGAGTAACCCGAGTGCCGCCAGGTGTGACCCAAAAAACAAAAAAACGAAACAAAACAAAAAAATCTCTACGAGATACTCCAACCAAAAACATACAAAATGGAAAAGACTCAAAACCATCAACACTGTAAGGTGATACTAATAGCCCTAAAAGGTATTCCCTCAACTTCCTTTTTTCCTAACTCTCCTCTTTTGGTATGTAATAGCCCACCTAGATTAAAGGAACATCCCCCACCCTGGTGGATTTGGTTATGGAAAATAAAGAAAGCAGTCCTGGCTTGGAAGGGGCATCTAGGCAGCACACGGCAGAGAGAGATCATGAACAGAAAACAGGAGAAATAGTGTGGAGGTAGGGCATTTGCCTTGCATGCAGAAGATGATGGTTTGAATCCCGGCATCCCATGTGGTCCCCCGAGCCTGCCTGCCAGGAGCGATTTCTGAGCTTAGAGTCAGGAGTAACCTCTGAGTGCTGCTGGGGTGACCCAAAAACCAAAAAAAAAAAAAAAAAAAGGCAGGTTGACTCCAATAAATCTTATCTTAACTGTTTGGTGTATTATTTCTCTGCTACTACCCTGCTTCATTAGACCCGTGTGCCTAAGGGGTTATAAACATGGTGCCTGGTGCTGACTCACCAACTTGTGGTTATTTTTATTTTACACAACACCAAGATCAAAAGATCAAGAAGCAGTTTTTCACATAATTGGCTTCCACTCTGGGAAGAGAGCCACCCTTTTCTATACTTGATTGCATTGATGTCTTCTACAAAACTGGGTCCTTTTGGCACTTTAGAAGATTTTTTCCTGTTTTTAAAGTTAGAAGAGGACCGGTAACCCTGAGAAGCCTCTCCTTGGATCACTCCCACTGGCTCCATCATCCTGTTTCCTCAACTCCTGCTGCCCCAGGAATTGCCTCTGTCTCCTCTGAGACACTTTTCCCAGTGCCCAAGACTGGAGTAAGGTCGACCGTGTTCATGCCCTGCCATGTGTCAGTGCTGACTAGGAGGGGCTTTGCACTGTGGCTTTATCACTGATACTTTGGCACCAAGGAGGAGTTTTGGATGTCGTTGCCGTTGTTGTAATGGAAATATTTACTTAATGTGGAGTTGGAGGGATAGTTTAGCAGGGATAGTTTAGTTGGAGGGATAGTTTAGTGCTTACCTTGCATGCACTCAAAACCAGGTTGGATCCCTGGCATCCCATATAATTCCTTGAGCATCACCAGAAGTAATTCCTGAGTTTAGAGACAGAAATAGCCCCTGAACACTGCCAAAGGCAAGCAGACAAAACCAAACAAACAACAAAGGAATGATTGCTTAATGATCACATTTAGAATTTTTACTTGAGGGAGCTGGATAGATAGCACAATGGCAGAGTGTTTGCCTTGCATGTGGCTAACCTGGGATGACCTGGGTTTTATTCCCGGCATCCCATATGGTCCTCTGAGCCTGCCTGGAGTGATTACTGAATGCAGAGCCAAGAGTAACCCTTAATTACCACTGAGTATGGCTCCAAAAACTTAAAAAAAAGAACTTTTTACTTGGAGGGGGAGGTTGGGCCATACCTGGTGATGCTCTGGGTTTATTCTTGGTTCTGTGCTCAGGGATCACTCCTGGTTCTGTGCTCAAGAGATCATGTACAGGGGCCAGTGAGGTGGCACTAGAGGTAAGGTGTCTGCCTTGCGAGCGCTAGCCAAGGAACGACCCCCCGGCATCCCATATGGTCCCCCCAAGCCAGGGGCGATTTCTGAGCGCTTAGCCAGGAGTAACCCCTGAGCATCAAATGGGTGTGGCCCCCCAAAAAAACAAAACCAAAAAAAAAAAAAAGAGAGAGAGATCATGTGCAGTGCCTGAGATCAAACTGGGTTCAGCCACATGCAGAGCAAGCACCTTACACCCCTTACAGTTTCTCTTTGACCCACACATTTAGAAATCAGATTCAAGCTTCAAGGTGTGTACAGTGAATAAAAATGTACCTAAGTACCCTAAAAGGAAATAAAATTATAGTGCAGATAAAATCATGACAAGGACAACCTAGATCCATTGGAGGGGGTAGGGTGGGCAGAAATCCAGGTCCAGGGGCCCGGAGAGATAGCACAGCGGCGTTTGCCTTGCAAGCAGCCGATCCAGGACCAAAAGGTGGTTGGTTCGAATTCCGGTGTCCCATATGGTCCCCCGTGCCTGCCAGGAGCTATTTCTGAGCAGACAGCCAGGAGTAACCCCTGAGCACCGCCGGGTGTGACCCAAAAACCAAAAAAAAAAAGAAAAAGAAAAAGAAATCCAGGTCCAGGAAAGAACGTTCTGGCATAGCAAATTCCTAGAGGGACAGGTGGGGGTCTGAGACTGGAGTCATCAGAGAAGCGAGTGGAAGAGCCTCGAGAGCAACAGCACCATGGCGACAGGCCCTGCCCAAGCACCTTGTTTGTGTCACCTGAGAGCTGGCTGCAGCCAGGAAAAGAGAAGGTAGATTCCCTGGACTGGAAGCTGACTTCATGTTTGCCTGTCCGTGTCTCTGTTGTGATGCAGACCTGAAACCAGTTCTAGGAAGGAGCATGTCTCCAGCAGCAGGCAGACCCTCTTCCCAGGCTTCTTGTCTTCTGAGCAAACCGATGGGTTTCCGAGCTGCAGTTCCAAAAGGGACTTGTTAGATGGGACACAAAGCACCACTATGCTTTGGGGATGCACTGCCAGGTGGCTGTATAATTGCTTCATGTAGGTAGATCTTCTTGTGTTGGAATAAAGGAGCACTGGGTTGGAGAGTATTTCCCTAAGGACTGTTAAGCAAGAAAAGCGCATCTTGGAAGCCCTTCTTTTGGACCCTCTTTGTCCACCATGGGAGTGAGGAGGTTTTCTACTTTGAGCACCTTCTCCAGGGATTGTGATTTTGAGTGGGTGAGAGTATTTTGTGTGTGTGTTTTAAAGAAAAGAAATGGGAAGGAGCGCCTTCTCTAGGGATTGTGATTTTGAGTGGGTGAGTGAGAGTATTTGTGTGTGTGTGTGTGTGTGTGTGTGTGTGTGTGTGTGTGTGTTAAAGAAAAGAAATGGAAAGGAGCCTTTTACAGCCTCCAGCTGGCTCCTACCTGGTGAAACCGGAGCTATTGTAAGGTCATTACAGTAGAAATCTCTCATTTGATTACTAGTAGTTGATGTTCTGGGTTATTGGCTTGTCCCTTAGGACAAAAAAGCAAGTGTATGTTACCTATATGGCTGTCATTAAAAGAGGTCACGGACATCATCCCTTTTAAGTAGTCTTTTATCAGTGGGAATGTGACATTGACTTTTTGACCTTAAATAGATGATTCAGTCGTGTGTGTGTGTGTGTGTGTGTGTGAGAGAGAGAGAGAGAGAGAGAGAGAGAGAGAGAGAGAGAGAGAGACAGAAATCCTATGGGACCATATGGGATTGCCTCAGTCCTTTCTGACTGCAGGAAATTTCAGTTGTGTTAGGAGAGGACTGGAAAGATTCTACCTTGAGTGTCACAGTATGAGGTAACAGAATGGAACTAGATGGCTGGACCTCTGAGTGTCTTGGTGCTTTTTTCCAGGAAGTGAGCAAAGCTACTGCTTTGGTGAGTTTTACAGAAACTAATGTTTTTTTCCGAGGCTTTTCTTCTGTCCCTGTCTCCTAGGCACCCCTGATTGAGATCCATGGATTTGACACTGCTATTTTGGTCAGTAAATATAGTCAAGGTGGATCTCTAGTCCTGATTTTGTTCAGAATCTGTGTGCATGGTATTCCCCCACCTCCCCACCCTACACCCTACTGGTGAAGGGAATAAAACTTCAGCACTATGAGGACTGGAGTTCAGATTGGAAGCCTTTGTCAGCAGTGAGGGAGCCGCATCAGCCTGACTACCTGGCACATGTGGGCCAAGTGTCTAGCTGAGAATCGCAACTTTTCTGACTTTTCTGAGGTTGCTTCAAGAACGCTGTATTTGTCTATTTATTTAGTTCTGAGTTTTTGAGCCATACCGAGTGTTGCTCAGGACTTCCTCCCAGCTTTGTACTCAGGGATCACTCTTGGTGGGAGTCACAGGGACTCTTATGTGGAGCCAGGTTTGAACCTGGGTAATTCACATGCAGGGCAAGCGCCTTCCTACTATACAATCTCCAGCATTTTATTCTTGATTTGTACTTAAACTAGTGACATGCAGCTACAACCAAAAGCCTGCTTGAAAAAGTCTTATACATTGAGATGGAGATTGGAGCATTTTTGCAAGGCAGGATCTTACCCTGAAGTTTGGCACTGTGTGTGTGTGTGTGTTGGTACGCATGCACATACATGTGTTTTCTGCCAAATTAAGGAAACACAATGAAGATCCAAAAACATCTATTTGCCTTTTTGTCACTGATAGTAAAGGATAAAGTTTTGTGTGGGTGGTGTTGGCATCAAAATAGTTTCTCATTTTGTTCTTGGTGAATAAAATAATGTGTAAGATGACCTAAAACATTACATATTTCTCCAGGCCCCATATGTAATGAGAACCAGAACAGTAGCTGTGGTGGAGTTAGGGGCTTCCTTGAGATCAGTAGAGTTAGAGTGTGTTTCTGTGCTTTATTGAAAAGGGAACAAAATAAAGAGTTTATGCAAACACAGGCACATTGATCCAGTCCATGTTCATCTTTTCCTAAGCCGTTTCCATACCCTGCTGGTCAGCTTCCATTGCACCAGCCCTTCAGTCCTGTTGGCCAAATGATGCCATCTTGAATGCTTTTCCCTACAGGTCCCGGGGGCTACCTAAGCTCAAGGAATCTCGTTCGCATGAGTCCTTGCTGAACCCCTGCAGTGCTGTGGAGTGCCTGGATCTAGGGCGCGGGGAGCCCATTGCAGTGAAGCCCCTTCATAGTAGCATCCTTGGGCAAGACTTCTGCTTTGAGGTAAGAGAAAGTGCAGAGGCAGAGTCAGGACTGAATGAACAGCAAACCTATTTTCTGCCCTGTGACTTGGACGTTCATTGGTCATGTTGTGATCCTAACTAGTTTTCCCTGTCTGGAAATCACCTACTTCCAGAAGGTGGGAACATATTGACCCCACTGAGAGAAGCACATAATTTATTTCTTTTTTGAGGGGTTGCATATTGCTTTGTGCCAACTTTGCTTTCAGTTACGTCAGCTTTCCATACATTCTCAGCAGAAATCACAGGAACTGCAATCAATTATTAAACTGCCATGTTAACTTTTTGGTAGCAAAAAATATATCTCCTGCTATCATACTATTTTACTCTATTTTTTTTCCTTTTTTGGTTTTGTTTGGGGGCCATGCCCTGCAGTGCTCAGGGGTTACTCTTGCTTCTGCCCTTAGGAATCACTTCTGGCAGTGTGCAAGGAAGCTGGAGACCAAATTCGGGTCAGCCGTGTATAAGGCAAGCACCTGCTGTACTATGACTTTTGTGTTTTAAAGGATGGTACTAACTGTAAGCCAATTGAATAAAGGACTAGAACTGAACAGACTGCTTGCATACTGGAAGAAAATGATTGCAAATGGTTCACTGGTGGTCATTCTTTCCCATTCTACCTAATACACTAGTATGTAGTAAAGCCCTTACCCCCAGATTTGATGAGCTAATTTGAGAGACTCGCCCTTAGTTCAGCAACTTTTTAATCATCCAGAACTCCACATTGTAGCTTGGGAGTCTGAAACTGACTTCTCAGTACCCTAGTTCTCATTCCAGGAGACGAAGACTGTCAAAGTGCATGTGGATGTGGACAGTGGTGTCCAGAGTCAACTGAGGCTGTGCCCCTTGGGGTTGAATGCATTCCTGGGAAGATGCGTCTCTCCCCCTACCTACCCTCCTTTTCCTGACCTCTTTCTTTCTCTGTATGAAGGTTACCTACTTTAGTGGAAGTAAATGCTTCAGCTGTAACTCTGCTTCAGAGAGGGACAAGTGGATGGAAAACCTTCGCCGAACAGTACAGCCAAATAAGGTAATAGCAGTCATGGGGGGGGGAGTCTTGAAATGTTTGCTTTGAAGCAGTAGATAGAAGTGATGACAGTGGATCTTTATTTTCAAACTGTTTCTGGTGGTAATTGGTTGGGGCTCCTCCCAGCTTTGTGTTCTGAGGTCACTCCAGCATCACCGAAGAACTGAACCCAGTCAGCCTCCTGCATGTAGAGCTTGTGTTCCAGCCCATTTAACTATCTTCCTAACCACAATATTGTTTCTTTAATAGTTTCTAAAATGTATTTAACATAATATCCCATATGATCATGACTTGACCAGTGGGGAGAAAATGAGAAGAGTGAAGCGACTTGCCCAAACCAAAATACATGATAGAAATGGGGCTAGCACAGTACAGAGAGTACTTGCCTTGCATTCAGCTAACCCAGGTTTGATCCCTGGTACCCTATATTGACCCCTGAGCATAGCCGGGTGTGACCCAAAAATCATAAAAGAGAAATGGGGCTAAAACACAGCTTTCTTTTTTTGTTTGTTTTGTGGCCACACCCGGTGACGCTCAGGGGTTAACCATAGCTCTGCACTCTGAAATCGCTCCTGGCAGGCTCGGGGGACCATATGGGATGCTGGGAATTGAACCCAGGTCTTTCCATCTGTTCAGGGTCAGCCACATGCAAGGTAAACACCACTGCTGTGCTAGCTCTCTGGCTCTCGAACACAGTTTTCTTTTTTGTTTGTTTGTTTTTTGTTTTTTTGTTTTTGTTTTTGTGGGGCCACAACCGGTGACACTTGGGGGTTACTCCTGGCTATGTGCTCAGAAATTGCCCCTGATGTGGGGGACCATATTGGATGCTAGGGGATCGAACCGTGGTTCGTCCTAGGCTAGCACACATCTTATCGCCTGTGCCACCACTCTGCCCCCCAACACAGTTTTCTTAACTTGTGTTTTTACAAACTTATCTAGTTATCTCTAGATTAACTATAGGATAACTAATATTATTGGATTTTGCGGGGGTGGGGTCTCACCTGGTGTGTTCAGTCTTAGGTGATGGTCAGTGACCCACACTAGATGTTGGGGATCAAAGCTGGTTGTGCCTTGTGCAAGGCAAATACCCTTCCCACTATATCCTTGCCCCCAGGGATGTCTGTTTAACCCTGAAAAATAGAGCCTTTAGATTTGGCCTCATTAAAACAGGCTTAAGATTGGAATACATTTCGGGGTGAGTTTGCAGTTCCCATGAGCACTGCAGAAGCAGTTGTTCTTCTTTACCTGCATCCTTAATAACCAGGTTGCTTTCCTGGGGTTCACCTCCAAACTCAGCTCTGTTGCTTCTTATAGGACAATTGCAGGCGTGCCGAAAATGTTCTTCGTCTATGGATTATTGAAGCCAAGGACCTTGCCCCGAAAAAGAAATATTTCTGTGAACTGTGCCTTGATGATACCCTCTTCGCTCGTACAACCAGCAAGACCAAAGCAGACAATCTTTTCTGGGGGGAACATTTTGAATTTTATAGCCTTCCACTTCTTCATAGCATCACGGTTCACATCTATAAAGATGTGGAAAAGAAGAAGAAGAAAGACAAGAATAACTATATTGGACTCGTCAACATTCCCACTGCCAGCGTGACGGGACGCCAATTTGTGGAGAAGTGGTACCCCATCAGTACCCCTACTCCCAACAAGGGCAAAGCGGGTGGACCTTCTATTCGGATTAAATCCCGTTTTCAGACTATCACCATCCTGCCCATGGAGCAATACAAGGAGTTTGCTGAGTTTGTCACCAGCAACTACACCATGCTGTGTTGTGTCCTTGAGCCCGTCATCAGCGTGAGGAACAAAGAAGAGCTGGCATGTGCTTTAGTGCACATTCTTCAGAGTACTGGCAGAGCCAAGGTAAGGCAGAGAGAAGTAGTCACTGCCTTCCTGGATAATTAACCCAGGGACTGTGGAGGTCCAAGTTGGAGGCATATACTCTGCTCTACCCCCAAAACAACAGAATTCAGAGGGCTGCTGGTACACCTTTGTTCTATTAAGAGCTGGGGATTAGAGCAGTAGAGAGATGGGTCATTGAATATGTTTGCCCTGGTCCATTGACATGAAACAGACCATCTGGATTGACTGACAAGGTGGAAATCTGGGCCTTATCCCTGGTGTGTCTGGGTGGTGGTTGGCAAGAGGATAGTGTGACTGTTTCTATCGTGTGTGTGTGTGTGTGTGTGTGTGTGTGTGTGTGTGTGTGTGTGTGTGTGTGTATTTGACAGCTTTTATGGAAGGACATTTAGAGAAGTGTGAGAGGAGAGAAAGAAATCTGTGTTTGAGACCCTGGCCTTCTCCAGAGGGGTAAATGTCTCTGTGCTGTCAATTTGAGATCTGTGGCCCTAGGCACTGAGGGAGATATTCCAGAAGGACCATAGTCTAAATCTGCACTACCTAGGAATATTGGGGAATTAGTGGCAGTGACGTGAGAGCCTTAACTCACATCACCCTGGGAAGAAGTCAGAGTTCAGGAAGATGGCAGAAAAGAGGCATGCTGGGAAGTTGGCAAAGGAAAGATGTGCGGGTTGTATGAGGTCCAGCTGTCTCTGGGTAAGAGGTTCCAGTGAGTCTGGACAGTGTACCTCACCTCCATCTCTGAGGGACCCAGGGACCCACTTCTGTGGACATCAGTCCTGGTGAAATGGCCTTAGCTTTAGTGGCCTTCACAGCCAGCATAACAGATTTGGAACCAAACAGTAAGGCAGTGTTTATAAGGTTCTTTATACTGACAGGAATCTCTTAATATGCATTTGGCAAGAACTTTATATGCCTACTTTCCTAATTATCGCTATTATGTTTCACAATTATTTTGAGCTTTGGGGAAGTGTTTAAAACACTTCCAAGCATGTAGTAAGAAGCTTGGAGTCTCATCTTCAATTATTTTTTCTGCTTTTCATCACTCAATTGAGGATAGCATACAGGGTTTTGTTTTGTTTTGTTATGTTTTGATTTTATTTGATTTGATTTTTTGGGCAACACCCGGTGACACTGAGGGGTTACTCTTAGCTTGGCATTCAGAAATCGCTCCTGGCTTGGGGGACCATATGGGATGCCCTGGGATCAAACCAAGGTTCCTCCTAGTTTAGCCATGTGCAAGGCAGAAGTCCTACCACTTGTTCCACCGCTCTGGTGCCAGTGTATAGGTTTTAAAAAAAAAAAAAAAAAAAAAAAGACCAATTTTACTGGGGTGCACTTATGACAGAACGTCATTTTAAAGTGAAAAAGTCAATGAATTTTGACAGCATCTACATGCATGCAATGTCCCACAAATAAAACAAGTTTCCTCCTGTCCTCCACATCATAAGGGCATAATTCTTGGACACTGCTGAATTGCCCCCAGAATAACCCAGTTCTGTTTAAATGCTGCCTTTTACGTTTCCTCTGTTTCAGGCTTTGGATATTTTTAAATAGTGAATAAATAATATTCAAATTATATAGTATTAACACATTTCACACTGAACAACAATAAATAATAAACTTAATGTTAAAATGCTATTGTGAATGAATCCTAGTAGGGATCCATCACAGCCCTCTTCCCACTCCCTGACTGCCCTCGAACCTGTCCTGTTGTATGATCCAGCCCTGATTCTGGCTGCAGTCATCAGATCCTAATGAAGGGTTTTGTGTGTTTAGGATTCATTTTGTTGTCTCTTTCCTACTCCATTCCCAGCATTTGCTGAACTCTAGTATATATTCTATAGTCTCAGTCTGTGTTTGATTCCATTACATGGAAATAAAAAGTATGTTGTACATACTGCCGAAATTCTCTTGCAATTAAGGCTTCCCCCTTTACTATAAGACTATAATTTTATTTTATCCTTAAAAGTATTTTATTTTATCCTTTTAAAAATGCTATTGGGCGGGGCCAGAATAATAGCACAGTGGTAGGGTGTTTGCCTCGCATTTAGCTGATTTAGGATAGACCTTGGTTTGATCCCCAGCATCTCATATGGTTCCCTGAGTCAGGCCCGATTTTTGAGCCATAGCCAGGCGTAACCCCTGAGAGTCACAGGGTGTGGCCCCAAACAAAAGAAAATGCTATTTAGAAAAAAACACCATCTCATAAAGGCTTTAATTTTCTTTACAGACCTTCCTCCATGGATGCGTGAACAGCTAGGGAGAGATAGTGACATATTTATTTATATACACATAAACACAACTACATGCACATCATGCATGTATGTACATAATGTATACCTAACACATATATACACAACCATACTAGGAAATTAGTTCAGTGGGTGAGTTTATTCTTATGCTCATGCTGTGGCCCAATTTGTTCTCCCTTGAATCCTTAGATAGGTAAGGACTGTGAGGTCCTATGAATGTAGAGGTGAACAGGAACAGATGCCATGTCATTGTGGGGTGTGCAGCAGATATTTATCAAGCGATTCCACACATAAATGAGTAGTTACACTACAAGAACAGAGAAAACCATGTCCATGGTACCAGCATGGGGAGGGGGGTGGAGGGACCTAGATGGTGGCATTCCAAGCTAATGCTGGTCTAGGAAGGCTTCCTAGAGGAAGTGATCTACGTAAACTAAAATTGAAAGAATCCAAGGAATGATCTCCTCGGGGCTAAAGGAAATATACCACTGTTGAATAATATTATGTATAAAAACATATTAATTATTGAGTCCTGGATGGCGGTGGATGATGGTGAGATGGATGGAGAGGCCTTTCTCTGCTAGCCCGGGCCATGCGCCTGTAACCCCCTCCAGATGGCTGGTCTGCAGGGTTCAGGGTAGCATTGAGGAATGATCCACAGTCAGTCAGGTTTCAGGAGACATGAAGCTTTATTCAAGGCCCTAACCACCACGTGTGGCTCCTAAACTTTAAAACCTTTTAAGCCATCTCCATTATTAGCCCTGCGTTCAAACCTATCTCTTCTTCCTCCATCCTGCTTCTAGATGAATCCCTCTCCCAATCCCTCAATCCCTTTTACACTCCTGAGGCAATCCTTTTGTTAGATACCAAAGACCCCTCCCAGAAATGGCCAGATCTTACCATCAAGTAAGATTACACAGGAAGATGGGGGTGGGGTGACATCTCCCTCTCCTTGAATAATTAATGAAGAAGGGTAATAAACTTTTGTATTCCTGATACCACACTGGTATAAAGCTGTGTCCTGAACAGATGGCAGTCTATGCCTCAAAGGGCTTCATGTGTTTCTGGGCCAACAGCCATATTGGAAGCTGGAGAAAGGGGATAAGGAATAACAGCTAAGTGTGGTCCCCATGTTCTACCCCCAGCCACTCATACACCCAAGATTGGCAGAAACAGAATTCTGACCATGCTCAGGAGCCTTCAAAGTTTAGGTCTTGGGGCTGGAGATTTAGCACAGTGGTAGGGTGTTTGCCTTGCAAGCAGCCTATCCAGGATGGACAGTGGTTCGAATCCCAGCATCCCATACGATTTCCCGTTCCTGCCAGGAGCAATTTCTGAGTGCAGAGCCAGGAGTAATCCTGTAGGCGCCGGGTGTGACCCAAAAACAAACAAACAAAAAAAAAACCCAAAGTTTAGGTCTTATCTCTTCTACAATACTCCAAAACAAATCATGAATATTTTTCATATAAAAACCAAAATCCTGGGGCCGGAGAGATAGCACAGTGGTGTTTGCCTTGCAAGCAGCCGATCCAGGACCTAAGGTGGTTGGTTCGATACCCCGGCGTCCCATATGGTCCCCCGTGCCTGCTAGGAGCTATTTCTGAGCAGAAAGCCAGGAGTAACCCCTGAGCACCACCGGGCGTGGCCCAAAAACAAAACAAAACAAACAAACAAAAAAAAAAAACCTTCAAAGCTCTGGTCTTATCCAAAGTACCTTGGAAAATCCTTTTTTGGGAGAAGTGGTGGAGATTGGGCCACATTCAGTCCCTGGGGAGAAGGGGAGCTCTTCCTGGCTCTGTGCTCAGGAATGGCTCCTAACAGTGCTTATGGGGGCAGGTCATATACCATGGCCAAACAGGGTGTGCCACATGCAAAGCCCCTGCTTTGGGTTAAACTCTCTCTCTCTCTCTCTCTCTCTCTCTCTCTCTCTCTCTCTCTCTCTCTCTCTCTCTCCTCTCTCTTCTCTCTCTCTCCTCTCTCTCTCTCTCCTCTCTCTCTCTCCTCTCCCTCTCTCTCTCTCCTCTCTCTCTCCTCTCCCTCTCTCTCTCCTCTCCTCTCTCTCTCTCCTCTCTCTCTCTCTCTCTCTCTCTCTCTCTCTCTCTCTCTCTCTCTCTCTCTCTTTCCCTCACCCTCCCTCCTCCTCCTCCCCTCCCCTCTCACTCTGTGATACAAACTCTGTAAAGGAAGTCTCTTTTGAGGGGAGGTTGGGCGCTCGGGTTACTCCGGTTCTTCTATCAGAAATTACTCCTGGCAGGCTCAGTGGATCATATGGAATGCCGGGATTGAACCATGGTTGGTTCCAGGTCGACCACATGCAAGGCAAATGACCTACTCTGCTGTGTTATCACTCCAGCCCTGTGAAGGAAGTTTCACTGAGGGTCAGCAGCCCCTAAAATTTTATCCTGAATTTGCTCTCTGTTGACTTCACATTCTTCCCCTAGGACTTCCTCACCGACCTGGTGATGTCTGAGGTGGACCGTTGTGGGGACCATGACGTCCTGATCTTCCGAGAGAACACCATCGCCACCAAGTCCATTGAAGAGTACCTGAAGTTGGTGGGCCAGCAGTACCTGCACGACGCCCTGGGTACAGCCTCCCGTACAACCCCAAGCCCAGGCATTGCACATGGGCTCTTAGAGAGGCCCTCCATCTCATGGTCTGATCCCCAGACAACCCCGCCAAGGTCCTGATTCCAAGGCCCACAATAATCCTAGTGTTGTTGGTTCTGAGAGGGACCTGTTTGTCCCCAAGTGCCAGGGACATGCATGGCCCAAGCAGTCCAGTTTCCAAATTGAGGGGACACTCGCTGGCAGAACCCAAGTTCTGTCCTACAGGCCCTTGGAATTTTGATGCAATTCACTCTCTAACCCATCTCACCCCACTGCTGCTCTGATCTCAGGTGCTCCCCATGCAGTGAGGTTGGGATAGAGCAGGACAGAAGCAACAGGAGCTCCTTGGGAACATTCCTATCCCCTCACTTCCCTCCATGAAAGGCCAGCACACTCCTGTGGGATGTTAGGACCGGGGGTGGAGGGCTGAGCTGTTATTTCAGTAGCAAGGCTGAGGGGAGAGAGAGAGCAGGTGAAATAAACCACAGCAACATTTTATATAGCTTCAGTGTTCAAATACTGATTATGAAGGAGAAATTTGACTTGTTTCCTCCCAACTCTATTGAACTCAGCATGTGTTTACATTTACTACACATGTACGTTTGCTGCCTATCACTGATTAAACAGTAAGGGATAAGGTTTTTAGTTTGTTGGTTTAGTTTGGGGCCACACTGGCAATACTCAGGAATTACTTGCTTCAGGCTCTGCACTCAGGAATCACTCCTGGTTGTGCTCAGGATGGGGGACCATTTGGGATGTTGGGGATTGAGAGTCTGGGCTGGCCATATATGCAAGGCAAGTGCTCTACCTACTGTTTTATTGCTTCAGCCCCAAAGTATGTTGAATAAATGAATTTGGGGCCTTGAAGGCACTAAAGATACAGAGAGAGAAAATAGTCTCTGTATCAAGAGAGGGAGGAAGGAGGAAGGGAAAGAATGGAGGTGGGAAATAGAGGAGAGAGATCCTTTGGTTTTTCAGAGAATTAAAGGGATTGATTCTGTTTGATAAACCTCTAAAATTTCCCTTCTGTAAGGCACTTAAGATGTGTGTTGTAGCTGAAGACGAAAAGTTCTATATGTAAAACTAAGGTTGGGGCTGGTCATAGCTCAGCAGTAGGGCTCTTGATCTGAGATTGTCAGGTCCCATATTGGAGAGACAGAAACTGGATGACACAGAGAAACAGGTCCTTATGTTTCTCAGGCCGTAGCAGTGGTCCTTCCCCTAGAGGACATTCTCTGCCTACTTCCTGGCCTCACTTTCTCTTTCCTTTGTCTTGTTGAGACTTTTGGTTGAAACTAGTGGGAATGTAGAAGAATAGTGAAAATGAATTGCCACCAAGATTAGGCCTGACTTCCACAGAGGGCTTATTGCAGTCAGGTCACAGATTAGAACTCTTGGTCCACTTGAGTGGTTTTCCCTGCTCCTCCACTCTGCCTCAAATAGAAATCTCCATTCTGTGGGCATAGACTTGAATATTTGTTGACCAGACATTTCTTAAAAATTAAATGCTCAAGTCTGTCATCTGGGGTGCTAAATGGAATTTCCAAATGACATCATTTCCAAAATGAAAAGTCTATATAAGTCCTTCAAGGACACTGACTAATTAAATAGTTGATTGGCTCAATGAGACATGAAAATTAATCTAGTGAACATGGGAAGAAATTTAAGTAGTCCCCATTATCATATTTATAACCCTGAGCAGGGCCAGGCTGATGAAAGACTTGCTTGCAAAGCATAAACACAATGATGGAGTCAACCTCCCTGTGCCCCAACAGATCCTTCTACCTTCTAACCCCTTTCCTCCCCTCCTTTTTTTTTTATGGGGAAGGAGGGTTGGACCATACCCAGCAGTACTCAGAGTTTACTCCTGGCTCTGCACTCAGGGGTCATTCCTGGTGGAGCTCAGGGTACCATCGGGGATGCCTGAGACCAAATCTGGGTCTCAAATGCCCTCCCCACTGTGCTCCAGGACCCTTTTTCTCTCCTTCTTAGCCTGTATACCTGTGACTTTCCCTAACTAATTTTGCTTCTGTGGTTCACTTTTCTGGCAGGAATTTTTTGTTGAAAGCAATTTAAGGAAGTTCATGTTGGGGGGCAGAACAATAGTACAGTGGGCAAAGTGTTCAGTTTGCACACAGCCTGCACAAATTCAATCCTGGCATCCCATTGGCTCCCTGAGCACAGCTGGGTATACCTACACTCAAAAAAGAATAAGAATGTCTTGGAGTGGTGCCAGAGCAATAGCACAGCAGTAGGGCTTTTGCCTTGCACACAGCTGACCCAGGAAGGACCTGATGTCCTATATGGTCCCCTAAGCCAGGAGTGATTTCTGAGCGCATAGCCAGGAGTAACTCCTGAGTGTTAACTGGGTTTGGCCCAAAAACTAAATAAAGAATGTCTTGGAGCCTGCGAGTGTAAAGTGTAAATGTGATTTTTCCCATAGTAGTCCTGAAGTTTTGCTAAATGTCTAGTTACCTGAAATCGATTTTTTTCATCAGACGATGATAGTTGCTAGGCATGAGTCTTTAAAATCGAATTGGGGAAGATTGCATAGCCAGGGAGTTAGCAGTAAACCTACAACCTAAATTAATCAGCTAACAGAGCTCCTTTTCTATTCCTTATTCTTTGTTCAAAAACTGGATGCTATTTCCAGATGCAGGAAGAATCATCAAAAAACTGAATTTCTGAACATTGAGTTAGAAGGGACTGGGGAAATGAGCTAGAGTCAACAGGCTTTGCATGCAGGAGCCTTGAGTTCCATCCCTAGCCCCATGAAGTTCCCTCAAGCACTGCAGGGAGAGACCCCCAAGAAACATGCTATGGGACCTTCAGCTAGGCACTGGCTGAACACTTGCTCGTGCTGTTTCTTGCTTTAGAAGGATGTGGTATGAGGACCCACTCAGAGGTGCCCAAAGACTATTTCTTTTTCTTTTTTAACTTTATTTACAGATTGATTTGGTTTTTTGTTTGGTTTTGTTTTGGTTTTGGCCACACCCAGCAGCGCTCAGGGATTACTCCTGGCTTCTGCACTTAGAAATCTCCGCTAGAGGCCGGAAAGATAGCATGGAGGTAGGGTGTTTGCCTTGCACACAGAAGGACGGTGGTTTGAATCCCGGCATCCCGTGGTCCCCTGAGCCTGCCAGGAGCTATTTCTGAGCATAGAGCCAGGAGTAACTCCTAAGTGCTGCCGGGTGTGACCCAAAAAAACAAAACAAAAAAAGAAAAAAAGAGAAAAAAAAAGAAATCTCCCCTGGCAGGCTGGGTACCATATGGGATGCCAGGAATCAAACTGGGTCCCTCTGGTCGGCCAAATGCAAGGCAAACGCCCTACCACTGTGCTATCTCTCAGCTGATATCAAAAGCTATCCCTGACTTTGTGCCTGAGCAGAGTCACTCCTGGAAATGCTCAGGGAACTAACCATATATGGTGTCAGGGGCATCTACCTGGGGTCAGAGTGTGCCAGGCAAGTGCCTTCTCCCCTTACTGTGTCTCCAGCCTTCTGCATTATTTCTGATCCCACTCGCCTCTGTAGACCGTTCATTCTGCTGATGCCTTCCCAGTGAGTGCCTAGGGCGTCCTGTTCTAAGGGAAATCCCATCTCACAGTTGGTCATGGGCTTGGTCAGCTTCAACTTTTACCAACTTCCTGGCTCACCATTTTGGGTAGAAGATGCTCTTCATGCTGCTCTTGTGCCTTCATTTTGCAGCAACTATTGTCCACTTACATGAGCTCAGAGCCAGAAGTTCATATAACACGGCAGATTTGAAGGTGTTCTGGGGAAGCACAATTCCACTGATCAGACAAACCTGAAGAACTCCAAGATTCCTTAGTGCCCTGTAAGCTCATTTCTTCTAAGAACTAGGCCTGCTCTGTGACCGAAGGGTTTTTCTAATTGAAAGATAGACATCATGAACCACTTTCTACAGAGAAACTAAATATGGGGCCCCAACTGGCAGAGAGGACATGGAAGAGGGTGGCCAGGATCAGGCTGGAGCTTGAGCTTTTGGGGTCAGCTGCCCTCAGCCCATCTGCCTGTGTTGCATGAACATGAACAAGGTTCAGATGGTCCCCAGCCCAGCTCTGGAGAATGAAGCTGTGCAGAGTTAAGCAATTCTCCCACTTGGGATGAGTAGAGAGTATTAGACAGAGACAGAGATGCTCTCTGGAACTTAAAGTTCACACCAGTGTTAGCTGTTTAAACCCTTGTGCTATTCCAGATTCAGGTTATTTATTCTGAAACAGGGGAGTTCATCAAAGCCTTGTACGAGTCAGATGAGAACTGTGAGGTTGATCCCAGCCGGTGCTCATCCAGTGAACTGATGGATCACCAGAGCAACCTGAAAATGTGCTGTGAGCTGGCCTTCTGCAAGATAATCAACTCCTACTGGTGAGCTCCTTCAGGGAGATGCTTGGCTGACCCTGGCTTCCACGAGATGAAGGGCTTGACCTCCAGCTTTTTGGAAGTGCAGAACTGATCCCCAGCTACCAGGAAACACAGGGCTGACTCCTGTGTCCGGGAGAGACAGGCTTGACCTGAACCTTCCAGGAAATGCAGGGCTGATCCCCTACTCCCCAGAAATGCAGGGTTGACCTTCAGCTTCTAGGAAAGGCAGGGCTGGTCTCCTGCTTCCCGGAAACACAGGCTGATACCTGCTATTCCAGGAGAGGCAAGGCTGAACCCTGGTCTTATGGGAGAAGCAGGGATGGACCTCTGGCTAAGCTCTCAGGCCTGTGACCTGCCTCTGCATTCCCGCAGTCGTTTCCTGGCCCTCTCTGCAGTGCTTTACCAGCTCCCTGGAACACTGATTATGCTTGTTCACCAAATGTTGCTCCAGGGCAAGCGTTGCAGGGTCAAGAGACTACAATCTTCTCTGTGGCTTGGTGATTGGGCCACACTGAATAGTGCCAGGGGTCACCTCCCCACTCCAAGCCAGGGTAACTCTGGTGATACTCAGAGTAGCACACAATGCTGGGATTGAACCAAGCCTCCTGTGTGCAGAACCCACAACCAACCCCTCAAGCTGTCTCACTGACCCCAGGGCTGTATTAGTGTGACATGAAGGGCACTAAAACTGCTGAGTCTGGCACTTCTCTCCCTGTCGCTGCTTTATGACACTAAATAAGCATCCATGACCCTTCTGAGAGCAATGGTGCATGGGGCCAGGGTGGAGTGTTCCTCCTGCTCTGAAATCTTGACCCTGTCTCTGTCCCAGTGTTTTCCCACGAGAACTGAAGGAAGTGTTTGCCTCCTGGAAGCAGCAGTGCCTGGCCCGCGGCAAGCAGGACCTCAGCGAGCGGCTCATTAGTGCCTCGCTTTTCTTGCGCTTCCTGTGCCCAGCCATCATGTCGCCCAGCCTCTTCAATCTCATGCAGGAGTACCCCGATGATCGCACCTCCCGCACTCTCACGCTCATCGCCAAGGTCATCCAGAACCTTGCCAACTTCGCCAAGTAGGTTCAGAGGTGCCCTTTATCTGATTCATGGGGCTGGGAATCCACTGCTGCCCCTCTCATGTTCCCAGATTTCTTCAGCAGAGGAGTTAACAGTGGTCAAAAAAAACAAACATAGACCATGTCAAGAGACAACTTAGGGCCCGGAGAGATAGCACAGCGGCGTTTGCCTTGCAAGCAGCCGATCCAGGACCAAAGTTAGTTGGTTCGAATCCCGGTGTCCCATATGGTTCCCCGTGCCTGCCAGGAGCTATTTCTGAGCAGACAGCCAGGAGTAACCCCTGAGCACTGCCGGGTGTGACCAAAAAACCAAAAAAAAAAAAAAAAGAGAGAGACAACTTAGATGTTTGCTGTGTCATTCAGTGTCTGGAGCCACTACAGTCTTGATGGTTGACAGTGTTTCCATCAATATAGAAAATAATAGGTTAAAAAAGAGCTGGAGAAAAAGGGGGTGCTGGAGAGAGACGGAGCTAATGTCACTTGCCTTGAGTAGGATTGACCTAGTCCAATACCCAGCACTATAGACTGTTCCCCAACTTCATTTCCATCTCTAGGATTATATGACCCCTGAAACCTCAAGCAGCAAAAGGATGGACCTGGTAATCCCTGGCACTGCCAGGCTGAACAGCACTGCATCCTTGGGCTGAGCCTGCCAGCTCTCTTCACTGGGTATCACCAGGAGGCCCCAGGTGATGGGAGCCTTTCTTTTTAAGAGAACAAAAAAAGTTATTTTTAGGGGATCCTAATCATGCAACACCATGATCTACCAAGTTTATAATACAGTTGTTTCAGGCATTCAGTGTTCCAGCACCAATTCTGCCCCCAGACCTTCCCTCCATTCACCTAGTTTCCCACCCACCACCCTAGCCTGCTCCCTTGCAAGCACAAAAATGTTTACTTCATATTGTTCTAGCAAAAAGGCAAACGGAGTCATCTAAACAGAGATCAATAAGGGTTGATTTGTAATAATTGTTATGCTCTCCATGGTATTACTAAAGTCATTGTCTAAGAGTGTACTGGGCTGTGGTTGAGCCTTCTGTTGAGCCTTCTGTGCTAGTTGAGCCTTCTGTGCTACTGAGTGTTCTGTTACCATTAGACTCTCTGGACTTGATGGTCTTCTATGCATCTTTCCCATTAGATTGACTGTAATCCTCATGGGCTGACTCAATTATGAGATTTTGAGGTGTTATGCATGTAGCTATACAGTCAGGATATATGGAGCTGGAACATATTTGGTGGCTTTGCAGTTTGATAAGGTTAAGTTGTAGAGCTGGGCCATTTTTGTCATATGGCTGTGGAGGTCGTAGCTTTAGGCAGAAAGGGGAATCTGCCCCCACCCCACCCCCCATTCTAAGAATCCCTCAATTATCAGCTCAGACCTCTAGCCAGGGGAGAATTGGTGACCATCATTTTCTTTTGGAGTTTAGTAGTGGAGTTGGGCCCATTTTTGCCAGGAAGATGACAGGTGTGGGCAGGGGCTGCTAGGTTTTCCAGTGGTGGATTCCAAAAAAGATTTGTAAAAGAAATTAGAGGAGCTGAAGTGATAGAACAGTGGGTAGAATGCTTATCTTTCATGCAGCTAACCTGGGTTTGACCCCCATCACTCCATATGGCTCCCTGAGCACTGCCAGAAGTAAGCCTTGAGCACCACCAGATGTAGCCCCAAAATCTAAATAAATAAATAAATCAAAATAACATACTAGAGTCCTTGTGAGGTAGATTGTTTTGTATGAATTCTAGCAGAATAGTAGTGCGCTGTTTTCACTTTGTGGACCTGGTTTGCAGAAATACACAGTTTTTTTTGTTTGTTTTTGGGTCACACTCAGCAGTACTCGGGATACTCCTGGCTCTACACTCAGAAATCACTCCTGGCAGGCTCTGGGGACCATATGGGATGCCGGGATTCGAATCTCTGTCCTTCTGCATGCAAGGCAAACCACCTTACGTCCATGCTATCTCTCTGGCCCCAAAAATACACATTTATTCATGAGAAAGTACACATTCATTCATATTTAAGAAAATCCTAGTAAAAATTATCTCTAAAAATTTTGGAGCAAATTTTGTGGGCTTTAGGGCTTTAGCCCTGAAGGTAACTAGAATCTAGAAAGGCAAAGAAGAGTGGAAGTAATGATTAGCCTGGGCAAAGGCTTGGAGGACAAGGAAGACCAATATCTATTTGGGAGACTTTGAAGAAATTTGCAATAGTCAAGATTTACACTGGTGGGGCCAGAGAGATAGCATGGAGGTAAGGCGTTTGCCTTGCATGCAGGACTGTGGTTCGAATCCCGGTATCCCATATGGCTCCCCAAGCCTGCCAGGAGTGATTTCTGAGCTTAGAACCAGGAGTAACCCCTGAGCTGCTGAGTGTGACCAAAAAAAAAAAAAAAAAATTGACACTGGTACAAATTTGACTGACCCTGAAAAGCTCTGCTGCAGAGCTTTAAACACCAAGAACCAGAGGTTGTTGTGTTGTTTTGTTTTATTGGGTGAGAGGGGGTAACACCCAGTGCTGCTCAGGGGTTACTCCTGGCTTTGTGCTCAGGAATCATTCCTGGCAGGCTCAAGGGATCAAACCCGGGCCAGCTACGTGCAAGGCCTTTTCCATTGTACTATGCTCCAGCCCCAGGACTAGGGGTTTGACTTGATCTAAAAAGAGCCTATAAAGCTCTTCAGAGTTTTTGAGGTTTTGTTTTTGTTTTGAGGCCACAACTAGAGATGCTCAGGTCTTACTCCTGGTTCCATTCTCAGGGATCACTCCTGTTGGGGCTCAGGAAAGCATATGGAGGGAGAGCCTGGATTAGCCACTTGCAAGGCAAACATCCTCCCCTCTGAACTGTGGCCCTCGAGTTCCGGAGATTTACTTAAGCGTGTTTTAACCTTGATCTCTTCTTATCATCCGATGTAAAACTTGGTTGAAGTCTTCACCTCTTCTCCCAGGACACTCCTTCTCATGTTGTCTCCCTATCCTTCAGATTTGGAAACAAAGAAGAATACATGGCGTTTATGAATGATTTCTTAGAACACGAGTGGGGCGGAATGAAACGCTTTCTCTTGGAGATCTCTAACCCAGACACCATCTCCAACACCCCAGGCTTTGATGGCTACGTGGACCTGGGTCGGGAGCTCTCGGTGCTGCATTCCTTACTCTGGGAGGTGGTGTCCCAGCTGGATAAGGTAACGAATGTGCTCACAACAGCGGAGCCAAGGTCACCTTACCTACCAAGGCCGAGCTCTGTTCAGTATTTCCAGCCAAAAAGTCTCTCACTTTCCACTGTCTGAAAGCGGCCTCTGTCCTAGAGGCCTGGGCAGAAATAGTTGTCATTTCTGTTAAATTAATGTGCCCTGCAGACCAGGAAATTCTCAAAAGCCATGCAGTATGAACATTTTTAAATAATGACCTAAGTAAGCTAAATGCATTTATATTGAAATAAGTAAAGCATTTGAAACTTGCCTAGAAACTAACATTAAATATGGGTACATGCAGCCTTATTTATGTAGAGCAGAGTGAGATAAAATCTAACAGCAATTTCTATTAAAAAAAAAAAAAACTAACACCATCTCTTGTCTTTCATTAACTTTCTCCAGATGATTTTTTGTGGGGGAGCCACACTCCGCAGCGCTCAGGAGTTACTCCTGACTTTGCGCTCATACTTTGCCCCTGTCAGGCTCAGGGAACCATATGGGATGCTGGGAATCGAACTCATGTCTGTTGGATGCAAGGCAAACTCCCTACCACTGTGCTATCGCTCCAGCCCCAGATGACTTTTTTTGTTTTGGTTTGTTTGGGAGCCACATCCATCTGTGCTCAGAACTTACTACTGTCTCTGTACTTTGGAATCACTCCTAGCTGGTTTGGAGAGCCAGATGGGGGGATGGAGATTGAGCCAGGGTGAGCTACTTGCTTCCTATATGCTGCAGTAACCCTGCAAGATGATTTTTCTATTTCACTGTTTACAGGGTGGCTTGATAGAGTAAGTGCTACTAGGATTATGTAGGATCTGAAAATCCTGATTTTTATGTTTGTTTTTTTGACACTCAGTAGTGCCTAGGGGTTATTCCTGGCTCTGCACTTAGAAATTGCTTCTGGCAGGTTCGGGGAACCAAATGAGATGCTGGGCATCAAACCCGGCCTTGTGCAAGGCAAACTATCCACTGTGCTATCACTTCAGCCCTGAAAATCCTGATGTTTTGTTTCTCTGTAGATATAAATTTAAATACGAAGCTGTTACTATTGTGATCATTCCTTTTCTAGGAGTTAAGAATGTTCTATATCATCTTTATAATAATATCCAATAATAGGGGCCGGCGAGGTGGCGCTAGAGGTAAGGTGTCTGTCTTGCAAGCGCTAGCCAAGGAAAGGACCATGGTTCGATCCCCTGGCGTTCCATATGGTCCCCCCAAGCCAGGGGCAATTTCTGAGCACGTAGCCAGGAATAACCCCTGAGCATCAAACGGGTGTGGCCCGAAAAACCAAAATATATATATATATATCCAATAATAAGTGGGCACTATGCCAGTCATTTTCTTCATTCTGGAAGTTTGTGAAGAGAAGATTTTGTAATAGACCCAGTCAAACAGATGTTGGCTGGCTTTATCATGATAAGTTCTTAGTGTTTTTGTTGGTTGCAAGTACATTATAAATGTGCAATAGTGTATTAGAATAGCTTTAGGAGATAGTTATTTTTCTGTCATACTTTGTTTTCCTCCATTTTACCCATTGTCCTTAAAAATGTTGTTCAGTAAAATCGGGGTCTAGGGAATGAAACCTATTAACATGGACCAGTTCCCAAGTATAGTGCATGTGTTAATTGGTACCAGAATATTCCTTCTTGTTCCTGTACCAAAGACATTCTCTTTACCTCTAGGAGTCTAGAACGTTCTAGATTACTCATGTGGTTTGAAGTAGCCACTGTGCTGAAGGAAATTCTCTCCGTAAGTCAGGGCCCAAGAATGTAGAGTACATGATAGCCAGTTCAGGTGCCATGTGCCCTTGTAGCAGGGTCAGGGGCTACTGGTTAGGAGGAAAGAAAGATGCAGAGGCAGCTCCTGAAAGGCCCTTGAGTGAAGGGAACCTCAGGAGAATAAGAATTCCCTCTAAAAAAAACAGTGACTGGGAGTTTCAAGAAGCTGGGGACTACCTGGGCAGGTAGTCTACTAAGCTCCTGACTCAGTGACATGGGTTAAGCTGGTGAATGAGGCTCAAGGTCTTTGAACACAAACAGCTTTGGCTGACTGTAGGTACATTTTGTCCTTCTTTGTCTCAGTGTGGGAACTAGGAGTATAGCGAGAACCAAGTCTCATAGGTTCTGCCACTCACACAACACAACTATGGCAGAGCTGGCCAGACAGTTATGGGATGGGACAGGAACTGGTGGCAAGCCCCTATACCTGACCTCTGCACGCAGCACCTCCTGCATGTCAGTATGCAATTCTGTTCCTTTCCCCCAGTGACCCCTGTCCTTGTGACCCCTGAGGTGACATCACACACTCCCCCATGTGAATGAGAAGCTCTAGAGCCCTCCCCTTGCTCCCCTCTCTATCCCCTGATACCCACAGAGTCAGTTTGCTTTGCATGACTATTTCCGTTGGAATGGCCTTAGGTGGTTGTTTAGAGCATGCCCATTTTTATTTGCATAACTCTAATTTCTGTTTCCTTTCTTTCCTCGATGTCTGCTGCACCCCGTTTCGCCTCCTCCATTCATCTCGACGCCATGGCTCTGCTGTTCCATAACACTGCATCCTGACCCGCACCCCCATATGCGACCACCTGTCCTCCCTTGCACCTCTACCCCTCCGCCACTGGCCGTGTCTTCCCCCACAACCATCTATGGTGGATCCGTGATGCATCTAATCCAATCAGGGTGAAAATTCCTTCCTACAGGCAACCGTGGCAAAGTTGGGGCCTCTCCCTCGGGTTCTTGCTGACATTACCAAGTCGCTGACGAACCCAACACCCATTCAACAGCAGCTTCGGCGCTTTACAGAGCATAACTCCAGCCCCAACATCAGCAGCAGCCTTTCCTCGGGGCTGCAGAAGATCTTTGAAGATCCTGTGGACAGGTAGGTCACAGGGATCCAGAGTTCCAAGAGAAGGGATGAAGACCCAGCAGATCTGTCTCACTACTGGGTGCAGTTTCCGAACTAAAGTCAGTTCAAGTAGCAATAGTACAATGGGAAGGGCACTTGCCTTGCATGCAGCCAGCCCAGATTCATTCCCCAGCATCCCATGTGGTCCCTGCCAAACCCACCAGGAAGAAGTATGCCCTGAGGATCTCTGGCTGTGGTTCAAATACAAAAAATGAATAAAATCTGGTTCCATTGTAAAGAAAAATCTCACCTCATATAAAGGCAGTTGTCATAAAAATACAATAGAGCCTGGCCAGAGTGGTGGTGCAATAAGGTGTCTGCCTTGCACACTAGCCTAGGACGGACCACGGTTCAATTACCCGGCGTCCCATATGGTCCCCCAAGTCAGGAGTGATTTCTGAGTGCATAGCCAGGAGTAATCCCTGAGCGTCACTGTGGCCGAAAAACAAAACAAACAAACAAAAACCAATAGAGCTATGATTATTTCTTATAAATGATCACTGAAACATCTCTATGCGGTAAGGATCCTGTTTGTTAACACAAAGAGAACCTGAAGCTTCATGGCACTCCAAGGGCCAGGCCATGTGGTAGTATCAATGAAAATTGTGCTATTGACAGAGAGTTAGTGCGAGGCTGTGCCTGACCCAGGCTTTGGTTTTTTTATTTTTCTGTTCTGAATTTTGGGTCACACCTGGTGGTACTCAGGTTTTGCTGCTGACTATGTGTTCATGTATCATTACTAGTGGGGCTCTGGGAACCCTATGGGTGCCAGAGACTGAACCTGGGTTGGATGCATGCCGAGCATGTACCCTCCTCACTGTACTGTCATCCAGTCTCTCCAGATTTGATTTCTAGCACTGTTCAGCAGTCTCCTGAGCACTGCCAAGTATGGCCCCAGTGACCCCCACCCCATCCCAAGCACTGCCAGGGTGACCTTGGAGATCCCAGACATGTTGGCCACTCCCTTTGGCCCCAGTGGCAGACACACATAGACACACACATTTTGGGAGGGTGGGCGTGTTAGGTCACACCCGAAGTGCTCAGGGGTTACTCCTGGCTCTGCACTCAGAAATTGCTCCTAGCAGGCTTGGGGGACCATATGGGATGCTGGGAATCGAACCACAGTCTGTCCTGGATCGGCCACATGCAAGGCAAATGCCCTACCGCTGTGCTATCTCTGCCCCAGTCCCCCCCCCCACACACACACACAAACACACATTTAATGGGGATTTTTCCTTCTCTGTAGCGATAGGCAGCGGCTGAGGTCACCTAGCCAGGACCCCCCAGACAGCTACTTCCGTGGGAAGACACTGCTGCTGGTGCAGCAGGCCTCATCGCAGAGCATGAGCTGCTCAGACCGGGACGAGAAGGAGACCGGGCTGCCCAATGGCCGAAGCGTTTCCCTCATGGACCTGCAGGACACACACGCGGCACCTGGGGAGCTGCCGGCCCTTGTGCTGGACACGCCACTGCGCCTGGCCGGCAGCCAGCTGTCCATCACCCAGGTGGCCAGTATCAAGCCACTGCGAGAGGCTCAGAGCGCCCCCCAGAGTGCCCCACAAGTGCGACGGCCCCTGCACCCTGCCCTCACACAGCCCCTGTGCTTCCAGAATCCCGTGTACCACCTCAGCAACCCGGCGCCTGCCCTGCCCAAGGCGTCAGCAGACTCCAGTCTGGAGAACCTAAGCACAGCCAGTTCCCGCAGCCAGAGCAATAGTGACGACTTCAAGCTCAGCGGGCCCAGCAATAGCAGCCTGGAGGACTGCACCAGGCGCAGCGCCCAGAGTGAAGATTTCTCCCGGCGCCATGGTCCCCTGGCGCTACCTCGGCAGAACAGCACTGGGCTAGCTCCAGGCCATCGAGCTGAGCACATGGGACCCGGGGCACGAGCCAAGGCCCCACATTCCCTGCCTCACGGTGCTTCCCTGCGCAGCACCCGCAGCGCGTCAGCTGAGCCTGCGCAGAATGGAAGCCGGTCCCGGCAGCAGTCATCCTCATCCCGAGAGAGCCCAGTCCCCAAAGTGAGGGCCATCCAGAGGCAGCAGACCCAACCTATTGGGGTGAGTACCTGCCTCTGCACATGGATGTTTCTCAGGGTAGGGGCTGGAAGGATAGTATAGCAGGGAGGGCATTTGACTCCCAGGTAGCCAATCTGGGTTCAATCCCTAGCATCCCATAGGTTCCCCGAGCACCACCAATAGTAACTCCTGATGCAGAGCCAGAAACAACCCATGAACATCTTTGGGTATGCCCCCCCAAAAAAAAAACTAAAAAGAAAAAAGAGAATTCAGGTATTTCCCAGGGACATGGGCCACTGCTGGAGGAGAGGGACCCCTGCTTCTAGGTGTCTCACCAATACTTGACAGGGTTTGCTCAGTGCACTGAGAGCAGAGAACAGTTGGTGTGGTTCAGGGCCAACCCCGCAACTGAGGGTAGAGGAAGGGCCTAGGCTTAAGCCCTCCTGGTTTGGAGCTTTGTTTGCACTCCTTCCTTCCTGGCTCCCTCTGGGCCTTCCTGGTCCCAGGTGCCTCTTCCTGGAAATGGTTAGAAAGTAAACAATTGTGCAGAGAGAAAAAGAGAGATCAGAGACTCAAACTGAGGTGCTGTAAACACAGAAATCTTTCCTCTCCCCTCCATCCCCTCTATCCCTTGCATACAGATAAACTGGCTCCTGCCACCCATGGTCTGAAGACATTTCCAGGCATCTCGTCTACCCCCCTGCCCTCCCCTTCTGTCACTATGTTGGGGAAGCTCACCTTAGTGGTTGCCAGGGCCACACAACAGGGGAACCAGGCAGGGGACCAGATTCACCAACAGGTGCCTTCAGGTTGGGTCCTTCCCTGAGCCATGCTATCCCAAAAACAAGAGAATGACTCACCAATCTGACCTCAGCCCCATGCTACTTTTGGAAGCACAGTAACATTTTAGTCTTTGAAAAAAAAATCTCACACAGACTGAATGTTATCTATAGTTTATATGGGATAAGATACATACATATTCAGATACAGATTTATATGGCACCAGTCATTGACTTTGATTCTGTGAAGGGGGTAGGTGCTAGGGGCGGGCACAGGACCCCTGCTGGGAGATGCCCACATGGAGGCCCCTTGGGGCTCCTGGATACATTTTTCTTTCATTGAAACCTCCACTTGTCCATTCTCAGGTAACTAATTCCTTTCCCATAGTGATGCTAGTGCCACAATTTTTGTGTGTGTGATCCACCAGTGACATATGCCCAGTGTCCATGTATTCAAAAATCAAACCAAAAAAAAAAAAAAAATGGGGCCAGAGCAGTGGCACAAGCAGTAGGGTGTTTGTCTTGCTACACGCTGACTTAGGATGGACCATGGTTCGATTCCCTGGCGTACCATATGGTCCCCCCTGAACATCACGATTATGGCCCAAAAACAAACCAAAAAAAAAAAAAAATCAAAAGAAATCAAGGGCCAGAGAGAGAAAATGGCTAGGAAGGTGCTTGCCTTACACACAGCAGACCTGATTTAATCCCGAGCACCATATATAGTTCCCTGAGCACTGCCAAGGAGCAATGCCTGAATGCAGAGCCAGGAGTGGGCCCTGAGCACCACTGGACATAGTCCAAAACAACAAACAAAACAAAAAAAGGAGTCAAAACCTTGGCATCTCCGAGGGGAGAAGGTGTAAACAATTGCCGACTTGAGCACTTTCATTTTCCCCACAGGTCACCAGTTCAACTCTAATCAGCCTCTTCATTGGAAGAAAAGTAGCATTAGGTTTATTTCCCTATAGGTAGATTGATCTTTTGATTTTTGGATTTTGGTTCTTGGTGGGGTTTTTTTTGGTTTTGGGTTTTTGAGCCACATCCGGCAGTATTCAGGGGTTACTCCTGGCTCTGTGCTCAGAAATAGCTCCTGGCAGGCACGGGGGACCATATGGGACACCGGGATTCGAACCAACCACCTTTGGTCCTGGATCGGCTGCTTGCAAGGCAAACGCCGCTGTGCTATCTCTCCAGGCCCGTATTTTTTTACTTTTAATACATAAAAACATAGCACATAGCCAGGAGTAACCCCTGAGCATCAAACGGGTGTGGCCCAAAAACAAAAAAAAAAAAAGTTTACAGCAGAGCCAGAGAGATAGCATAGCCGTAGGGCATTTGCCTTGCATGCAACGAATTCAGGACAGATGATGGTTCGAATCCCGGCATCCCATATTGTCCCTTGTGCCAGCCAGGAGCAATTTTTTTTTCTTTTTTTTTGTTTTTTTTTGCCACACCGGGTGAAACTCAGGGGTTATTCCTGGCTATGTGCTCAGAAATCGCTCCTGGCTTGGCTTGGGATGACATCTGGGACACTGGGGATCCAACCACAGTCCATCCTGGGTCAGTCATTTACAAGGCAAATGTCCTACCGCTGCCCCACCGCTCCAGCCCCCAGCACAGAACCAGGAGTAATCCCTGATCACAGCCAGGTATGACCCAAAAACCAAAAAAAAAAGAAAGAAAGAAGTTTATAGCACACGAGCCTTGAGGGAAGGGGAGGACACAGAAGTTTGTCAACTTGGCAGAGATGGAAGGAACAGACCAAAGGGCCTCCAGCCACCCAGGGTTGTTGGGGTTAAGGATAAAAATCCTCTCTCATACCTACCCAAGCAGGGCTCCTATATCCTGTGGCTCTCAGCCCTAGGCACAGACACACTCATGTATTTGGACTCCGCCCCCCCCCCTTTCTTTTTCTTTTTGGTTTTTGGGTCACACCCGACAGCGCTCAGGGGTTACTCCTGACTCTAAGCTCAGAAATTTGCTCCTGGCAGGCTCTGGGGACCATATAGGATGCTGAGATTTGAGCCACCATCCTTCTGCATGCAAGGCAAACGCCCTACTGCTGTGCTATCTCTCCAGCCCCATGGACTCCCCTTTTGTACTGAGCATTTCTGCTGTGGGAAAGTCCAGTCAGCAAAGGTTTATCTGGGTGAATGAGGGCTGTGGGTCTGCCTGGGAGTGGGACATGCATGCAGTCTCTAGGCAACGATTCAGATCTAGACTTAGCATCTCCTACTGCCTGCCTCCCTTGAACATGAGAGCACATGAGCACAGCAGCACAACTTTAAAGGTGCCCTTTGGTTGGTAGCCCCTGGCATGTGATTTTAGCTGGAACTTGAATCCTTCAGTTTTGTTTCTGTTTCTGTTTTGGGGCCATGCCCGGTGACACTCAGGGGTTACTCCTGGCTATGTGCTCAGAAATTGTCCCTGGCTTTGGGGGACCATATGGGACGCCAGGGATTGAACCGAGATCTGTCCTAAATGCCCTACCACTGTGCTATTGCTCCGGTCCCTAATCCTTCAATTTTGATGACTCAGGTGTTGGATTTTCTGCAGACTCTTCCTAGAGAGCTTAGTTCATTCTTTCTGGCTTAGGTTATCCCACCCCCACCCCACATCATTCTGTTTCTTGCTTACTTTTCTCCTCTCGTTTCCAGAAGCGTCTGAAGTTCTGCATAATCAGCATTTTTTTTTTTTGTTTTTTTTTGTTTTTGGTTTTTGGGCCACAACCAGCGATGCTCAGGGGTTTCTCCTGGCTGTCTGCTCAGAAATAGCTCCTGGCAGGCACGGGGGACCATATGGGACACCGGAATTTGAACCAACCACCTTTGGTCCTGATCGGCTGCTTGCAAGGCAGACGCCACTGTGCTATCTCTCCGGGCCCTTTTTTTTGTTTTGTTTGGTTTTGGTTTTGGTTTTGGTTTTTGGGCCACACCCGGTGGTGCTCAGGGGTTACTCCTGGCTATCTGCTCAGAAATAGCTCCTGGCAGGCATGGGGGACCATATGGGACACCGGGATTCGAACCAACCACCTTTGGTCCTGGATTGGCTGCTTGCAAGGCAAACACCGTTGTGCTATCTCTCCGGGCCCTTTTTTTTTTATTTTTTAATAATATTTTTTATTTAAACACCTTGGTTCAAGCATGATTGTGGTTTTCAGTCATATAAGAGGACACCCCCCATCACCAGTGCAACATTCCCACCACCAATGTCCCAAGTCTCCCTCCTCCCCACCCTGCCTGTACTCTTTTCTTTAATAAATTATCTTTATTTAAACACCGTGATTACGAATATAATTGTAGTTGTATGATTACAGTCATGTAAAGAACACCCCCTTCACCAGTGCAGGATTCCCACCACCAATTTCCCGGATCTACCTACTCCCCACCCCACCCACACCTGTACTCGAGACAGGCTTTCTTTTTCCCTCATTCATTCACATTGTTATGATAGTTTTCAATGTAGTTATTTCTCTAACTGCACTTATCACTCTATGTGGTGAGCTTCATGTCATGAGCCACACCTACATGGGAAGATGGGGGGAAATAAGGGTTGGGACTGAGGCAGTAAAATATTAGAAATGAGATTTGTAGGGTAGTATCAAGGTCACAATACAAGATGGATGCTATGGATATATAAAATATATGCATACAATACTATCAATAGGAAAACAAGGAGAAAAAAAATTCCACTGACTGTCCCAACATAAACCAGTGCTAGAACGGCCTGCCCTCCTCCCAAAGCGCATTCCCATTAGTAGGGAGAGGTAGAGGACCACTAAGAGTCCACCTGAACCCACTTCTGGCCATCTGAGCTTGCACCCAGGGAAGGCCTGGAGTCAGGGGAAAAAGACAAGGATGGCTGGGGGCCTGCCAAGCCTCCCAGCACTCCCCAGGCCAGGGGAAAGGGCTCCAGTATGGGGCCTCCCCAAACCTTATACCTGGCAAGAGCTGGTCTCCAGAATCAAGGAGGAAACCAGAAGCCAGATGTCTGCCCACCCTCATCCCCATGCACCTCCTCTCTGGAGTACGGAGGGAGGGGGGAAGCCTGAGGACCACTAAGAGTCCACAATCGGCACATTTTTAAAGGAAAATTCCATGGCATATTCTAATTGCAGGCTGTGTTGGGGACATGATCCACTCTAAAAACTTCAGGATTTCTTTGCAGGGATTGTTCTGTATGTAGGCAACAGGGGTTATCACTAGCTTTGTCCCATGCAAATTCCATTTGTAGTTTTGCACAAAGGATTGTTGCTATCCTTGGCAGCTGAGCTGGCCTAAATCACCGATGAGAAGGAGGGAAAGAGAATCAGAGGGAAACAATTCACAAAAGTGGGAAGGGATCTTAGCATTAGCCTCGATTTGGATCTCTCCTTTTTTGGGGGGGGCCACACCCAGTGACGCTCAGGGATTACACCTGGCTATGTGCTCAGAAATTGCTCCTGGCTTGGGGGACTATATGGGACGCCGAGGATCGAACCAAGGTCCGTCCTAGATCAGCAGCAGCTTCTTATGAACAGAGAGCCTGAGTCATTGGCCCAAAGGCCTCAGGGAGAGGCAGTTGTATATGTTTAGTAGACTCTTCATAAAGTAGATACTGGAGCCAGATGAGCAGCTCTCTGCCAGCTACCCCATGTCATAAGATCATGCCCAGAGCGTTTGTCTCCCTTAAGTTCTATCTATAAACTTCGGTGTCTCAGAGTTGCATTCTGTTCCTGCATTCTAGTGTGTTGGGTTTTTTTGTAATTTTTTGGTTGGTTGGTTGGTTGGTTGGTTGGTTGGTTGGTTGGTTGGTTGTTGGTTTTGGTTTTTGGCGATGCTCAGGAGTTACTCCTGGGTCTGTGCTCAGAAATTGCTCCTAGCAGGCACGAGGGACCATATGGGATGCCGGGATTCGAACCACCATCTGTCCTATGTTGGCTGCATGCAAGGCAAAGGCCCTACTGCTGTGCTCTATCTCCAGCCCTTGTCCCTGCATTCTGTCCTCTTGTAGAAATCTAGCTGCTAAAACCCCTTCTTGTTACTATTAAGCTGAATGCTTAATACAAATGCTGAACACTGAAGCTGTGTTTCTATGCTCTGCCTGTAAGCGCCAGTAGGGGGCAAGCGTGTATATGCTCTTAGCATAAGGATGTAGCTAACCCAAAATGTTGATGCTAAAGAGATGGATAGTACACTTGCTTTGCACATGCCTACCTGACTTCAATCCCCTGCACCCATAAGTTACTTTGAGTCCCACCAAGAGTGATCCCTTAATGCAGAGCCAGGAGTAAATCCTACACTGCCAGGTGTAGCCCAAGCCTTTCTCTCCCCAAACTTATTTAAGGAGATGTTAAATAATATCTTAGTGGTAAGAAGTCTGAGGAAAAAATGCCAGGGATGATGAATGATGACACTGATGAATTAAGTAAATTATTTTCTTCTCCAAACTTTAAAACTACATCAGACCCATAAATGGTGGGCTGGAGCGATAGCTCAGTAGTGGGGCATTTGTCTTGCATGCAGCTGATCCAGGGCGGACCTCAGTTCAATCCCCGGTGTCCCATATGGTCTCCCGAATCAGGACCGATTTCTGAGCACATAGCCAGGAGTAACCCCTGAGCATTACCAGGTGTGGCCCAAAAACTAAAACAAACCAACAGGGCCCAGAGAGATAGCAGAGTGGTGTTTGCCTTGCAAGCAGCCGATCCAGGACCAAAGGTGGTTGGTTCAAATCCCGGTGTCCCATATGGTCCCCCGTGCCTGCCTGGAGCTATTTCTGAGCAGACAGCCAGGAGTAACCCCTGAGCATCACCGGTTGTGGCCCAAAAACAAACAAACAAAGCCCATAAAGGGGTTACTATTATAAGCATGTTGCCTAAACTGCATTGGTAATTTATTGGAAGAGAGAAAAACAGAAGGAAAAGAATAAAACATACAAGATTCCAAAGCCAGAGGAGCACCAGGGGCTGGGATATCTGTTTTTGTTTTGGGGCCACACCCTGTGATGCTCTGGGGTTACCCGACAGGCTTGGGGGCCATATGGGATGTCCGGGATCAAATCTAGGTTCATCCAGGTCAGCAGTGTGGTAGGCAAATGCCTTCCCAGCTGTGCTATCACTCCAGCCCTGAGCTGGGAATTTGATCTGCAGGCTGGAGCCCAAGGTTTAATTTCAGCACCAAAAGGTCCACCCGGAACCCTTGGGAGCAACCTCAGCAACACCAGATGTGGCTCCCAAAGCAAAAATTAAGAAAAGAAATACCCTCGCATGACTTTAATATGCTTATCTTTGAGAAAATGACTCCCAAACAATCTCTGATGATCATTGAGCCTGTTACCAATTGCATTTCATTGACATGTTCTAAGTCTCAAAATCAGCAGATTTCTTTTAAAATACTTTCTATCTGGAGATTATCTGGGTTTTAATTCCAAAATCTATAAAGATTTCTTTTTTTTCTTTTTTTATTTAAACAACTTTATTACATACATGATTGTGTTTGGGTTTCAGTCATATAAAGAACACCACCCATCACCAGTTCAACATTCCCATCACCAATGTCAAAATCTATAAAGATTTCTAAAGGGAGAAAAATCCTCCTTAATTATTAGATCAAAGGTGTGTCCTTGAACTAGAAATCTATTTTTATAATAAGACTCTCTTGGGCCAGAGCAATAAAACAGCAAGGAGGGCACTAGCTTTGCACACATCTGACCAGGGTTCAATCCCCAGCATACCACCTGCTCCTCCAAGCACCACCAGGAGTGATTCCCTGAGTGCAGGAGTGTGCCCTGAACACTACTAAGTGTGACCCAAAAAGCAAAAATTTAAAAAAAATCTAAATAAATGAAAAGGCTAGCTTGGCTACTGAGTTTTGTGTATGTCCCTCCCACCCCCAAATCAGGTGGACCAGAATGAAACATTGTGGGAGGAGGGAATCACCAGCATTGTTTTTGAAAAAGCAGTAATATGGGCCCAGAGAGATAGCACAGGATAGCACAGTGGCGTTTGCCTTGCAAGCAGCCGATCCAGGACCAAAGGTGGTTGGTTCGAATCCCGGTGTCCCATATGGTCCCCCGTGCCTGCCAGGAGCTATTTCTGAGCAGACAGCCAGGAGAAACCCCTGAGCATCGCCGGGTGTGGCCCAAAAAACAAAAAAAGAAAAAGAAAAAAAGAAAAATCAGTAATATTCCTTAACCCAATTCCATAACCCATAATTAAAACATTCAATGCCAGTTTTTTGTTGGGTTTTCTTTTTATTTTAGTTTTGTTTTTTGGGTCATACTCACGGTACTAAGGGGTTCTCGGGTGCTCCTAGCTCTCTGCTCAGAAACTAATTCAGGCAGGCTTCCAGGAATTGAAACTGAGTTGGCCATATGCAAGGCAAATGCCCTACCTGCTGTGCTATGGCTCTGGCCCCTCAGTGCCAGCTTTTCTTTTTCTTTTTTTTTTTTTTTTTTTTATGGTTTTTGGGTCACACCTGGCAGTGCTCAGGGGTTATTCCTGGCTCCAGGCTCAGAAATTGCTCCTGGCAGGCACGAGGGACCATATGGGACGCTGGGATTCGAACCGATGACTTCCTGCATGAAAGGCAAACGCCTTACCTCCATGCTATCTCTCCAGCCCCAGTGCCAGCTTTTCAAGCAAATAAGATTAGCAACAAGGCCAGGGGCATTCTGTAGTTTTCAGTTGCCTTCCATCTTATTTGTTCCACCTCCTTCCTTGTGGAGCTGGGGAAAGAGGTGGCCCCTTACTCTGTAATTTAGGAACAAGAATATTTAAGAGATATTAAGTAAAGTAATGCACCAAATTGCTACTCAAGACTAGAATTCTTATCACTATACCGATTTTTTTTTCTTTTGGTTTTGGGGCCACATTCAGCAGTGCTCAGGGGTTACTCCTGGCTCTACACTCAAGAATTATTCCCAACCACATGAATTGCTGGGAATCAAATCTGGCTCAACTGCATACAAGGCAAGCTCCTTTCCTATTGTACCATGTCTGTGGCCCCACTATACAGATTCTTAACACATGGAATTCTGAATTGCCTAGAAAAGGGCAATTGACTATACTAACTGGATCAAAATGTTCTTTTTTTTTTTTCGGGCCACACCCATTTGATGCTCAGGGGTTACTCCTGGCTAAGTGCACAGAAATCGCTCCTGGCTTGGGGGGACCATATGGGACGCCGGGGGATCGAACCGCGGTTGCGATCTTTCCTTGGCTAGCACTTGCAAGGCAGACACCTTACCTCTATCGCCACCTCACCAGCTCCTGGATCAAAATGTTCTTGAAGCCTGGGTATCTGAAACTCTCTTCACCCAGGACCCCTTTCACCTAAGAAATGCAAATCAAGTAGTGCCAGAAGCTCCAGTGTTAAAAGTCATTAATGGTTAGCTATGTGGATCAGCTTACAATTAGGGACTGTAATTCATTTATGGTTATTAAATATTCAAAAATCTTTTACATGTTGCCCAATTTTCCATGACCCACTGTTTCAGAAGCTAGATTTTAGACTCTAGGGTCCACTGTTGTGATCCTGGATTCCATCCAGAACCTTCCTGATAAAGCCCCCTGGGTCAAGAAGCTCGGGCTCAGACCAGAGCAATAAACAAGCAGGGAGGGCGCTTGCCTCACACGACTGATCCAGGTTCAGTCCTTGGCTTCCCATATAATTCCCCAATCTTTGCTAGGAGTGAGCCCTGAGCACTGCTGAGTGCAACCCAAAAATAAAAACAAAACAAAAAGCGAGGATTCTGCAGGAGTGGCCAGCCTCACCTTTTTATTTACTGAATGTCCGTGGAAATTGAGAAGGTGGTCTTGGGTGCTTGGCATTCACTGGTTTCTCTTACAGCTCTGGGCTCAGCCCATGTTCCCTCAGTGGGTTAGTCAGCCCTTTAGGGTCAGCACCTCTCCATTTATTGTGGTTTATTAGGTCATATGGACCCTGGATCAATGGACACTTTTTTGAACGATTTGGAGAGAATGGTTGGGCCATACCCAGAATAGTTTAGGGGCTATTCCTGGATTTGTGCTTAGGGATCACTCCTGGCAGTGCTTGGGAGACCATATGTGGTGCTGGGGATCCCAACCAGGGTCAGCTGTGTGCAAGGCAAATGCCCTAAAACCCTGCACTGTCTCTCCAGCTCCAGAGGGCAGTTTTAAGACCTCAGCTGTGTTTGGGGAAGAAAGGACCAACCCTCCACTCATCTGTGATGCTTTGTAACAAATGTGCAGGATAGATTCATGGTGCTTCTCTCCCTCCGTGCTTTCGTTCACTGAGGCTTCCTGTCTGTGGTGGCAGAAGCTCAATGGTCATGTACATGCTTGAAGAACAGTGGAGTTGGGGGGGGTACATTTGGGAAATGCCAGCTTATGTTTCTGCTGCAGGTACAGTCCCCTGTGGACTCAGCCACCATGTCCCCCGTGGAGAGGACAGCAGCCTGGGTCCTCAACAATGGGCAGTATGAAGAGGGCGTGGAGGAAGCAGAACAGGCGCAGGATGAAGCCAAGCATGCTGAAAAGGTACCTGCCCCATTGTGTCCTGACTGGATTCCCCTGGGATCCACTGCCAAAGGTTGCCCAGCCCGGCTGGATCTGTTTGCCCGAAGGACAGAATAAATCTGTGGGAGTCTCTCTGCCTGGATGGGGACCTGCTCCCTTCCTTCTCCTGCCTATTGCCACAACTGGGATCATTTTTTCCTTTCTTCCCCTTTTACACAAGCATTTTGTGTTTCTTTCAATTAGTTTTTAGTCTCCAGCCATGGCCAGACTCACTGTACCCTGGGAGTAAAACTGTCCTTTCTTCTGGGGAATATGCCAGGCAGAGCTCAGTTACTCCTGTTATTCCTACTCTGTGCTTAGGGATCATTCCTGGCATGGGCTTCTGGGACCATACAGGATGGTAGGGTTTGAACCCGGACTGGCCACGTGCAAGGCAAGCACCCTCCCTGCTGTCTGATCCCAAGCAGTGAATTTTGAATCCTTTTTTGGTCTTTGCCCATTCAGAAACCTTTTACTATCACAATATTTGACAATTCCCACACTTTTATGACCCATACTGTTGAAGACACTAAACTTTTCACCCCTTTTCCCAGTGACCCCCTTTTTTCCCTCATTTTCTTCCTGTGCCCCCCCATAAGCTCCCCCGCCCCCCACCCCATCAACACAGTGGTCACTTGTGGCCCCCTTGAAAGCTCCCAGGGATCCTGGTTGAGGAATGCTATTCTCCAAGGCTCATTTTCCAGAGGGCAGGACTGCATGCTGAGGAGTTGGAGTGGTATGGGTGGTGATCAGAAAGCCCCTCTGCAGACAGAATCCCAAGAATTTGCTGTTTCTCGGGGTCTGCTCCTTCTTGCTCCTGCTCAAATCTGTGGACAGAGACAGACTATAGATCTCTCATTCATTTTAGAGATCTAGGGCTCATAGGCCTGGGCTGCCCAACTAAGATAGAAAATGCACCTTAGAAGCAGGCAGATGGCGCCTGGGAGCTCAAAGGGCCAGGGCACATACTTTGCATGTAGGAGTCCTGGTTCCATCCCCCAAGCACCTCCATGAGCGACTGAGCATTGCTGGGTATGATCCCCATTTCCCCTTCACGAAAAGAAAAAAAAATTCTACCACTGACAATGTCAAAGATCAGGAACCTAAAGTGCAGGCTGCCTCTACCCCAGCCCTTCTGAGTCTGAACCAGTGCCCTGGCCCTGCCCCCCAGTACGAGCAGGAGATCGCCAAGCTGAAAGAGCGACTGCGTGTGTCAAGCCGGCGGCTGGAAGAATATGAGCGGCGCCTGCTGGTGCAGGAGCAGCAGATGCAGAAGCTGCTATTGGAGTACAAGGCACGGCTGGAAGAGAGTGAGGAGCGGCTGCGCCGTCAGCAGGAGGAGAAGGACAGTCAGATGAAGGGCATTATCAGTAGGTGGGTCCATGTGTGGGGTCTGGGTCAGGGAGGTCCTTCACACCCTCATCGAGCACCAGTTGAATCGGGGACTTCTCAGAACCTGGGTCAGCCAGTGACAGTGCTGGCCTCAGAGACTACCTCATGACCCCTCCTGCCCATCCAAAAAAGGCCATTATGGGGACCAAGCAAGGAAGGCACTTGCCTTGCACGCAGCTAACCTGGGTTTGATCCTCTGCATTGAACCATAAGGACCCTTAAGCACAGCCAGGAATGATTCCTGAGTGCAGAGCCAGGAGTAACCCCTGAGTATCACCAGGTGTTGCCTCCCCCCCCCCCAAAAAAAAAAAGGCTACAGTAGGGCCAGAGCGAGAGAGTTCAGCAGGTAAAGTGCTTGCTTGCTTTAAATGCAGCAAACCCGGTTTTGATCCCAGCACCCCCTAAGTACCACCAGGAGTGATTCCTGAGTGTAGAACCAGGAGTAACCCCTAAGCATCACCAGGTGTGCCCCACAGAAAGAAAAGGCCCAATATCCAGGAGGTCACTTCAAAGCTGTAGGCAGATTCAGGCCTCAGCCCTTTGCTGTACCTTTGAGGACACAGGCCCCAGCCCTGGAAATTAGGGTGTGTGGGGCCCAGCACCAAGGAACCCGGGCACCTCCACCCAGCAGCTTGCTAGACTGACTCATTTTAGGACACACTGAACAGAGGCTGGAGGAAGCAGTGCTCCCAGATAAGAGTAGTGTGGCTCCATGGCCCAGTCTCTGCTTTCGAGCTCCCTTCAGACGCTGTGTGCACCAGGTCAAGAGCCATGGGGGTGATTGGTTGATTTGAGATTTTCTAGTGAGATTGCAGCTTCTGCACGTGGCCCCTCCCTAAACCCCCATTCCCATTGCAGGCTAATGGCAGTGGAGGAGGAGCTGAAGAAGGACCACGCTGAGATGCAGGCGGTGATCGACGCCAAGCAGAAGATCATCGACGCACAGGTGAGTAGGCTTATGTCCAGCCTGTGTCTGTAACCAGTGGTGCACTCCTATACCCACCTTTCCACCCTGTAGACGCCAAGGCCTGACTGCTGGGAAGTTTTGGCACCACCTTCCTGAGACGTGGGGGTTTGCTTTGTGACTTGTGGCTTTCCCTACTGACTGTCCCCTCAGGTGACCATGTTTCTAGCGCTCTGCCTGCTGCATGGGGGGCCCTGCTGCTTGACCATCCCCTGCATGTGCCTGGCTAATCATCCCCAGTAGTCATCACTTGGCTGTGACTTCACAGTCTTGTCAATCAAGTGCCCTGCCTGCTAGTCCCAGACATGGGGACAGGCATTGTATCCTCCTAGATCTGAATTAAGGAAGGACATGCAAGATGGCCAGAACAACAGTACAGGAGGGAGGGTGCTTGTCTTGCATGCCTCTAACCCAGGTTCCATCCGCAGCACTCCATAGGGTCACTGTGCCCACAAGGAGTGATCTGTGAGTACAGATCCAGGAGTAAAGCCATGAGCACCACTGGATGTGACCCAAAAACCAAAAAATAAAAAGAGTGAATGGGCATAATGCAGGGACTGGACTGTGAAACCATTGGGAGCACAATGTAGGGCCTGGTCACCTTCTGTTTCTTTGGTGGTTTCTCTAAAATCAGGGCCAACGACAGGCCAGTGCAGTCTGTACCTGGCTAGGTTGGTCACTATATGTCCACTCTCACAGGCCACCCTGCTTGCTGGAGCCAGCCATCTCTTCTTTCAGGTCATGTTCCTGATCTCTTGGTACAGGTGGGGCCTGGCTTCTGCTGGCTCTGTGCTCCCCTATCTGCCTTCCAGTGGGCAGCATGCCTGCATGTGTTGTGACATTAACCACCCACCCCACCCCACCCCCGTGCGCACGCACCTGTAGCAATTCATGGTACTGCTATCCCTTTGCACCCTCCCAGCTCCCTAGCTCAATGGGAACTGAGGCACACTCAGCACGGCTAGAATGTTCTGGACTTGTGAAATTGGTTTCTGACACTTAAACTACCTGAGAGTCAGGAATTACACCCATGGCTTTCCCTGACCTTTAAACATACTCCCTTGGGGGCCCCAGGAGGGGGAGGCTGGACAGCAAAGGTGGTGCCATCTCTACCCATACTAGAGAGAATTGCCCAGAAGCTTTCGGGAAATAATGAGGCAGCTTAGACTTGGATTGGTGAGCCACCCCTTTCTATGGCTCCACACAGTGAGGAGCTGTGGTGCTTGGTTCTGAGGGAGCATTCAGACCCGTCAGGCAGATGCAGTCACTCTCAGTCTTGTACATCCTAAGCAGTAACTAGGGTTGGTGGCCCAGAGCTTTGCTTCCTGTCTCCACCTCTGAAGACTCCCTGCCTGTTTTGACAGCCAAGCAGGTTATGGGGGTGAGCAGGCACTGTAGCCTCAGGAAGAAGACAGGATGGGACCACCAAGCTGAGTAGGAGGCCTGAGTTTCCGGGGTAGGAAAAAAGTGGCCCCAGAGTTTCTGACCATGTGGGCTTCTCTGCCCAGTATTTTAGTTCACAACCCAAGGCAGTCTCCCAGAAGTTTGATTCTCAGTCTCTGGAGGTCAGCTTCCAGCTGTGTCTGCTGACCACTAGAACAGCTCCCAGCTCAGATCCCATCCAGACCCCATCAGCACCCCAGACTGAGTCCCATACAGACCATCATATCTCCCTAGAGAAACTTGGGGGAGCCCCGCAGTCCCTTCTAGAACCACAGATCATAAGTCTCCCTCTTCCTGCACCCCAACCCCAGCCATTTCTGAGCCTGTGCAGCTACTCTCTACCACTGAGAGTGCAGCCCCAGTTCCCCAAATCCCCTGCCAGCAGCTCTAGGTTTCCCCCCACCCACTCTGGGCTTGGCCTTGGTCCCTTCCTGACACCCCATCCCCGTAGCCCAGAGAGAGAGCAGAGAATGGCTTTTGTGGCAGCCTAGCTCCCGTGCAGTGACATCTCCGCTTGTTAAATTACAGGTCATAAATGGAGATGAGATTGTCCCAGCAGGCAAGTAACCCCTGTCTGTCCTCTAGCTAAGCAGCCCTACCACCCTGTGCCCAGCCTCCTGCCCATTCCGTGGCCCACACGCTTGGCTTTGCACTCCAGGCCCCGACCAGGTGGCTTGGCCACCCTCTTACCGCTGTACTTGACTTAACCAAATCACCAGTAGACTCAACTTTCTTTTCCCTTGTTTGATTTTGGGTGGGGGCAGGGAGATGACCACGGTAGTTTGTCTACTTGGGATGTCTGTTTTGGGTATATGTTTTTACTCTCTGTCCTACTCTGGGGAGTAGTAACCAAAATTTCCCTTAACTTTTTCACCTTTTACGAATGAAATATTTTTTTATGAATGTCTTATTCGAGCATTTAGACCACGGCAAACCCTGTACATGGGGACTAATAATTGATCCTTGTTCCTAAAATATTTTTTAAAATATAAGTATAGGAACTTTTTTTCTGTTTAGAATTCATTCCTAACTACGGGCAGGTCATCCTATTTAGCTCCCAAATTCTTGTTTTCTGCTATTTGCCAATTTTACCTATTAGTTTCAAGAAAGACACATCTACTTGTATGACCCCAATAAATGCCATCAGCTAGCATTTTTGGGGGGGGTTAGGATAGAGAGCCTCATAAGTGATGCTCAAGAGTCCTTGGGACTGGGGGGCTGGGGAGTCACCAGTGATTCATGGCTATGGGGGCTAGCAGGTCAATTCAATGTCCCAAGAATGTGGTTCTTCTGGGGCTCTGCAAAGCCCAAAGGAGTTGGTGGGGCCTTCCAGGCCTTCACTAGCAATGCGTAGAGGCCCAAGTGGGGATGGAGATCTAAAGTAGTTGGGCACATACTGGCCAACTTCCTGACTATTTCATTTACTCCTAACTTACTCCTAATTGCCCTACTATCAATTTTTACTTTGCCTTTTATTTATTTATTTATTTTGGGTTTGGGGCCACACCCAGAGGTGCTCAGGACTTACTCCTGGCTCTATGCTCAGGGATCACTCCTGGCGGTGCTGAGGGACCATGTGGGGTACCAGCAATCGAACTGGAGTCGGCCACGTGCAAGGCAAGCGCCCTCCCTCTATACTATCTCTCTGGCCCTTGAGTGATTTTGTTTTGGTTTTAGAGGGTGGTGGTCACACATGGTGGTGCTCAGTATTATTCCCAGTGTTGCTGGGGCTTGAACTTTTGCCCCCCAGATAGAATTTGTACTCTGCCCATTGAGCTGTCTCTGGCCCCTCACCTAGTATATTTGTACATGCCCCAAAGTATATAAAATAGATAGATTCACCATTTCCAGGTCATGGATCATGAGTAGATTAAAGATATGAAGAGTAAACAGATCTGCTTCCCTTGAGAAGCCAAGTGCAGCTGGGGGAAGTGCCCTTGCCTCTCCCAGTCATTTGTTGGTGAGTGCATGCAGTAATTGCTGTCAACTTCTAAAATTAAAACCACCTATTTATTGAGAGACTCAAAAGTCCAATAAACATGGCCCCACCTTGGGGCTCCGTTCCTGAGGACCCCTAAGCTGGAATGAGTCTAGGAGCACTGTATCACTGTGTGTGTCCCTGTACATGTCCCTGTGTGTGTCCTTGGTGTCCCCATGTCACTCCTTCTACCCCCAATGTGCTTCTGGCTGCCCCCACACGTGCCCTGCCATTGCCACCTTACTATTTTGGTGACCCCACCTGCCACCTTGCACTGCTTTTAGTTTGAACCCACCATGTGGCTGAAGCCCCTCTTTGGGATTCTGAGATTCTATCATTGAAGATCTCAATGCAGAGGAACCTGGGGCAGCTCCCTCCCTCTCCCATTTCTAAGTCTCAATTTGAGCCAGAAACACTAAGAGCAGTCAGGCAGGGTGATGCCTCATCCCCCGGTAGTTATCATCTTGATTTGCTAGACTAGTGTCCCCAAGGATCATTGTCGCTGGTCATTCCCCACCAAAAGGCACGAGAGCAGACAGAGGCCGAGAGAAAGCGAGCAAGTGGGCGGAGGTCAAGATACAGCATTGCATGGGGTGAAGGGGGCACCTGCATGCCCCAGTCAGATGCAGCATGGCCACGTGAACCGAGCCCCTGTTGCTGTGTTGTAGGAAAAGCGCATCGTGTCCCTGGACTCGGCCAACACACGGCTGATGAGTGCACTGACACAGGTGAAAGAACGCTACAGCATGCAGGTTCGCAACGGTATCTCCCCAACCAACCCCACCAAGCTATCCATCACGGAGAACGGTGAATTCAAGAACAGCAGCTGCTGACTGCCCAAAGGAAACAGGACGGAGGCAGTAAGGGAGCCTAAGCTTTGTACTTAGGGAATACGGTGCCTGGCTGTGTACAGAAGACGCCGCTGTATATACCAGAAGGAGGTTAATAATGTAGATGATCTTTGTAATTATTGTTTTGTTTTTTTTTTGTATTATTGTTTCCCCCTGTTGAGAGCCTGCAGTGTCTAGGGAGAGCTAGTGGAACTCAGGGCAGTGAGTGAGGTCGGTGGGTTGTTGGGGACCAGGCGTCTGTGGTTATGAGAAGTGCAGGCAGGTTCAAACACTGAAAGAAGGGATTCATCTGCCACTCTACAAAGCCTCTCATTCTGGCAACTTTGTGCAACTTTGTCCTATAGAAACACAAGCCAGCACCTGGGTCCATACAAAACCATTCACCCCACTGGGGCCAGAGCAATTGAATAGTGGGGAAGGAATCTGCCTTGTGCAGCCAACCCAGGTTCAATTCACAGCACTGCCAGGAGTGATCCCTGAGCATCACCGGGAACAGCCCCAAAACAAAACTAAAGTTCACCCCTGGCCTGGCCAGGCCTATTCAGATGGACAGCCTGAACACTGGGATGTGCAGTTCTAAAGAGTTCTATCTAGAACATTCCAAAAGATACTCTTAGGAGCTGTCCCGTAGAGCTTTGCTCTCATGCTCCTGAGGTCAATCTGTCTGCCTCTTTTTATGCCAGGAGCCATTCTCAGATCCCAGTTGTAATAAAGGATATTCTTTTTCCTCTCTGGAGTTAATTCTGCTGTGGATAGTCTCTCCATACTGGCCACTTCTTCGTACCCTCTGCCCTTTTCTGTCGCAGGCCGAGAAGTCACCAGCTTGGCCTCTTTTACTGACCCTAAGCCAGCAGAAACCAGCCTCCTTTCTCCCAGTTGGAAAGGGCTAATGGGCCAGGGAGAAATCTTGGGATGCTTCCTGGGGACCTCTGCTCTCCATCAATCTGTCCATTGGTCATAGGTCATGCTCCCTGGGGAGTCAAGGCAGGCCTACCCCAGGCAGTCATGCCTTCTCCTGACTTCGCTTCCTCCTCATGTTCTTTTTCCTGCTATTTGGGGCAGGAGCTGGAGTCTAGGGGGCTGTAGATGAGCCAGTCCGGGTGAGGCCACCAGGTGCTGAGGAGGGAAATGCCTCCTTCATCTACACACATTTGTCACATATCATCATCAGTGGTGTGCAGTGAATGCATAGCCTAGATGCCTGCAACCCTGCACTGCTCTATGCAGTGTCCCAGCGGCCTTGAGTCTCAGATCTAATTCTTGCTTATCCTGGATTGGCCACTTCTCAAGAGAGCTGCCCGAGCTGGTTTTGTGTCTTGGATCCCAACAGGTGTTTTTAAGGGAAATGGGGAGCAGAATAGCCCTGTGGCCTCAGAAGCCTGGCACAGGAGTAAGGGTGTGCCTAGACTAAGAACTGGTCAGGGAAGAAGGGAAGGGGGCTCTCAGGGACCCCATCTATCCACCTGGCCTATCCTTATCTTTTGGGGCTGCCTGGGGAACCTAGGCCTATTCCATGCCCAGCCACATTCCATTCATTCTGCCTAGAGGCCTGGGTCATTGCTTGTGTGTTGTGGGGGCACCCTGCTTGCAGGCTAGGGAGCCCTACATTGCTGATGGTGAGTGGATGGTTAGCTTAGCGCAGAACAGTTGAGATACAGTGTAGGGCTGCCCTGAGAAAAACAGTCTTGATCCAGAATGGTTTCTCAGGGTGCCATGGGCTCAGTGCTGCTAGGATCACCCATGGGCCACCAACCCTAAAAGAATGGGATGGGATTACAGCGAGAAACCAGCAGTATGGGGGTCCCTTTTGGAGCATGATACCCAGGGTGTTAAAGAGAATGAGTAAGAAGAGCTGGGTGGGGCCCAGAGAGATAGCACAGTGGCGTTTGCCTTGCAAGCAGCCGATCCAGGACCAAAGGTGGTTGGTTTGAATCCCGGTGTCCCATATGGTCCCCCGTGCCTTCCAGGAGCTATTTCTGAGCAGACAGCCAGAAGTCACCCCTGAGCACCGCCGGGTGTGGCCCAAAAACCAAAAAAAAAAAAAAAAAAAAAAGAGTGGGTGGGTGGGGTGATGGTGTTGGGCCTCTCTGGTTCAGCACTCTCCAATTTTTCCCATCGCAAATGCTGCCCTGAGATGAGAGAGAGAGAGTGAGAGAGAGAGAGAGAGAGAGGAGAGAGAGAGTGAGAGAGAGAGAGAGAGAGAGAGGAGATGAGAGAGAGAGAGAGAGAGAGAGAGAGATGAGAGAGAGAGAGAGAGAGGAGAGAGAGAGAGAGAGAGAGGAGGAGAGAGAGAGAGAGGGAGAGAGAGGAGAGATAGAGAGAGAGAAGAGAGAGAGAGAGAGAGAGAGAGGAGAGGAGGAGATGAGAGAGGAGAGAAGAGGGAGAGAGAGAGAGAGAGAGAGAGAGAGAGAGAGAGAGTGTGTGTGTGTGTGTGTGTTCTGGAAGCTTCATTTGAGAACATAGAGGGTGTTGGCCAGAAGTATGTCTAGCATGAAGCCCTGGAGGAGGCTGAGGGGGAAGAAAAGCAGAGGGTGTGTGTGTGTGTGTGTGTGTGTGTGTGTGTGTGTGTGTGTGTGTGTAGCTTATCCTCCTTCTAGCCAGTGTGTGTGTATGTGTGTAGAGCTTATCCTCCTTCTAGCCAGTGTGTGGTGTGTGTGTGTGTGTGTGTGTGTGTGTGTGTGTGTGTGTGTGTGTGTGTGTGTGTGTGTGTGTGTGTGTGTGTGTGTGTGTTGGCTTCTAGCCAGCACACCCCAAGCAGGCAGTTCCCACCTTGGAGGCAAAGGCTCATTGCACTGAATCCACAGCTCCAAGGCCAGAACCAGGCAGGCAGGGTCAGGAGCTAAGGCTTCCAGTCACCTTCCATCATGGGGACCACCAATTTACCACTCGACCTTTCTCAGACACCCTTGCACTTTGTCCTGGCCTCACACTCTGGCCTCACTGTCACCATCCCTGAGCCAGCCAAAGTGCAGAATTGCTCAGTCCCCACTTCTCTGCCACCTGCCTCTGCTGAGCCTTTGTGGCATTGCCCTGTGTAACCCAGCTCTCACTGCCCTGGATGAGGGGCCCTGCATATGGAGCCAATGATCACGAATGCCCATCTATGGCCCTGGTCTCCCTCAGAGCAGTAGGGAAAGCAGGTGTGGGGCTGGCCCCTGGGAAAGATCCTTCCTGAGGCCTTTGTGACCTTGAATCTCAGAGCAGAGTCAACACTAGGGGCCCTTTGGTAGTTTCTGGGAGGTTCTCACTCCCCTTCCATTTCTACATCTGTTGTTCATAGGTCATAGGAAGGATAAATTTTGTGAGTTTCCTATAAGCAAGACCCCAAGGGGCTCTAGATTTTCAAACGGATCAGTGCCATTCTAGAAGCGGTTCTTGTGTGCACCCCCTCAGTGGACACAGCCTCGGGAAGGACCAAGTACTGAAAGTGGCATGAACTCCAGCGGGTACCTTAGAAGGTTCCAGGGAGGGCAGATGTCTTGGGCCACCCCTAAAAATCCTGAGCTGGGCACCAAGGCTGCCTGCACAGATGACCTTGTTGGGGCAGGACTCCCAAACCTGTTCTAGGCCTAAGGATCTCATGTTAGACTTTAGAAGTGGGTCCCATGAACATCACATGACTTATGAACAGCACAGTAATCCCAAAAGCCCTGATGCCTCAGGTAGGATCAGAAGGCACCATTTTCCAAGGAGTTCAGATGTCTCTAAGCAAATTCCCTCTCAGCTCCCCTGGGAAAATGTCATTTCCAGGGTGCCCAGTTTAGACACTTCAGGGATTCAGCGACCACCAAGGAGAGAAGTGTGGCTTAGGACTATAGGTCCCCACCACCCTGGGGCATGTCTCCGGTGGCCTCATCCTGGATGTGACACATCTCCATCAGGAGCCTTTATGACAGTAAGATTCCACATGAACCTTGACGGTAATCACTCCCAATAATTTATTTGTTATTTCCAGAAAGATACATGAGAAGCTTAGAAGGACCCAGCCCTCGATGTTACTATTTTTATTTTCAAAGCCATATTTTTGTGCTCATAGCACTTAGATCAATCTGTCTGTGTGCCCCTCCCTGCATTCCACAACCTGGGTTGGTTCTAAAGAAGATTTATTTTTGTTCTGTGAATAATTTTGGACAGTTCTTGTACATGTACAGATAGAGAAAATAACATTTGAGATCTTTTATTGCTATTCCTACAAAGAACACAAATAAACTTTAACTTTAAACATTTCAGACTAACATGGCTCCTCTCTCTGACATATCTCAGTCCAGCTGCTCTGGCTCATATGTAGGGTGTTGGAAAGCTGGCGAAGAATCAAAAGGAAAACCCATAGGGACTTCATTGGTAGGTGAGGGCTCACTTTCATGTACAGCGTCATGGCCCTATGTCTAAGACAGGTTGTATTCTGGGGGCCCCAGAACACTCCACATGTGGAGGCTTTGAAATCCCCCTAGTAAGCAATCCCCTAGTTAAAGAATGTCCCCTCCACACCTAGTGGGCTGTCCCTGCCTCCCTTTTCAACGAACCCTTTCAAATCTGTGTGGGGTTTTAGGGCCTCCCTTATTTATTTATTTATTTATTTATTTATTTATTTATTTATTTTGGTTTTTGGGTCACACCCTGCAGTGCTCAGGGGTTACTCCTGGCTCTACACTCAGAAATCTCCCCTGGCAGGCTCAGGGGACCATATGGGATGCCAGGATTCCATCCTTCTGCATGCAAGGCAAATGCTTTACCCCAGGCTATCTCTCCAGCCCCTCTCTTATTTATTATCCTCCCAAAAGCACCCCGTGCTCCTTGCCCTATTCCTCTCTCAGGCCCCAGCACAAGTTATTATCAAGCCTCCTGTACAGCTCAAGTCCTAGAGGCAAATTTTATTCTACTTGGAGTCAAAACAATCAAGATGGCTCCCATTGCACTACAGACAACATGGGTATGGGAAGGAACCCCAGGTCAGACCAGCACATCAAGGTCCTGCGGTAGTCTCCAGAGTCATCCATTTCAGTCGGAGTGTCACAGGCCCCAATATCAACTGCAGGGTATGACAGATCTGCGGTATCAGAGGAGAACAAAGTCAGAGGTGGAATGTTCTAGGGCAGATCTGGCCCAGTAAAGGGAAGGAAGGTGGAAGGTCCATCAGCACAATTGTCCCTCTACTGCCACAGGCTCTGAGACCACATATTTCAAGGCAGTTCCTGGTTAGGTTCCCTCTATCTCCCATTCATACCCATGTTAGGGATAGTCCCATTCTCAGTCACTGCCTCATATTCCTCAGAATCTTATTAACAATGAGATTAGATGCTAAATTGGATCATTTCTGTTCCCCGACCTCACTGTATCTCCCCTCAATATAAACACCAACACGTAAGCACATGCACACACACAAACACATGAATGCACGTGGACACATAAGCATCCAGAGGCACATACACGTCTGTGCCTGTACTACATGTGGCCACGTAGAAACACATGTACACGTATGCATGCACATATACACACACTTATGTATGAACACAGTGAGATGTGCCCATATACACATGAACACATACAATATGCTGCTCTTTCTAGATGCTTGCACTTAGCTGCATTGCTGAGCTGCTGTTTCTTGGCCTGTAGCCCAAAGGCCAAAAAGGCAGTTCTCTGGCAAGAGTCATCTGAGGCCCATGCTGGGAGAGGTCAGCATTGCTGAGTGGTCTAGAGGTTCTATGTGACTCCCCAGACCTGGGTTAGTACCCCATGGAACTGGAAAATGAACTCTGAGGCCTTATTTACAGATCAGTTTAAGGCTTTTTTGGCCCTGTATATGGAAAACCTCTTCACAGTCCATAATATGGTAGAAGTACAGGTTGGGGATAAACTGGGACAAATGTATATTTCAGTGTTTGGGGGACAATAATGGCTGATATGTGTTCATTGCACTCTTAGGTGCTTTTTGTTTGTTTTATTTTGAGCTATACTCAGCAGTGCTCAAGGCTGACTTCTAGCTCTGTGCCTGGGGATCACTCCTGGAAAAGCTCATGGGACTATATGGGATGCAGGGAATGGAAACCAGGTCTGCCACATGCAAGGCAAGCACCCTCCATTGTACTGTCTCTGAGACGGGTCTCAAACTCAGTTTACCTGGAGGCCGCAGGAGGCAAAGTCGGGGTGATCCTTGAGTGCAAAGTCAGTAGTAAACCTTGAACATTGGGAGGTATGACCCAAACAACTAAAACAAAACAAAACAAAAAAAGATTCCTCTAGGGCAGGGCCACAAAATGTTGTATGGAGGGCCGCAAATGGCCCGCGGGCTGCAAGTTTGAGACCCTGCCTAGACACACATGTCCATTTCTAAGTTCTTTCTATGGAACATTCCATTTAGCACATGAACTTGAGCACTCAGTGTATGGGAAGGCCCATGCAGTGAGCCCAGGTTTTAGTGGGCATGACCATGTTCATCCCAGTACCCACTGACTCTGAGGCTCCTTCACTGCAGCTTTGGAACAAAGCCAAGACATTCCAGACCCGCCATCCCTTGTTTAAAGTACATCCCTGTACTCTTCAGGAAAGAGTACAGGGGAAAAAATAATATACAAAGAGCTAAGTTGGCCAGAGAGATAGCATGGAGGTAAAACATTTGCCTTCATGCAGAAGGATGATGGTTCGAATCCTGGCATCTCATATGTCCCACTGAGCCTGCCAGGAGCGATTTCTGAGCATAGAGCCAGGAATAATCCCTGAGCTCTGCCAGGTTGACCCAAAAACCAAAAAAAAAAAAAAAAAAAAAAAAAAAGCTAAGTTGAGTTGAAGCAATAGCACAGCAGTAAAGCCTTACATGCAGCCAACACAGGATGGACTCCTGTTTGAATCCCGGCATCCCATAGGTCCCCCTGAGCCTGCCAGGAGCGATTTTCTGAGCACAAAGCCAGGAGTAACCACTGAGTGCTGCTGTTTGTGACCCACCCCCCCCCAAAAAAAAAAAAAAGCTAAGCAGGGCCGGGAGAGATAGCACAGCGGTGTTTGCCTTGCAAGCAGGCCAATCTAGGACCAAAGGTGGTTGGTTTGAATCCTGGTGTCCCATATGGTCCCCCGTGCCTGCCAGGAGCTATTTCTGAGCAGACAGCTGGAGTAACCCCTGAGCACCGCCGGGTATGGCCCAAAAACAAAAATAAATAAATAAATAAATAAATAAATAAATAAATAAATAAATAAATAAATAAATAAATAAATGCTAAGCAAAAGACTAGAAACAATATGGTCAAGCCCTTCATCAAGAGCCAAGGTGAGAGTGGGGGACCAATGGCTGTGCAGGGGTCGGCATGGACAGTCTCACCTCCTGCAGAAGGCTGCTCTTTTCTGTCCTCAGGGTCCACGCTTGGCCACCAGGGTGAAATCTGCCCTCATGATGCCAAAAGTGTCCGCCCTGAGAGAGAATACAGGGGGCCTCTGTGGGGTGGTGAAAAACAGGGGGTGCCCCAAGACTGCAGAGAGCAGTGGGAGACCACACATTGGCCATGAACCCCAGCTTTGTGTAGTTGACTGGTCGTGACTTGGGGTGAGCCCGGTCTCCCATCTCCAATCCATTCTAGCCTCACAGGAGTGCAGGGATTGGGATATGAGGTCTCCAGCCATGGGCACTGGGAGCAGGGGCTCACCTGACTCTGATTGAGACTCGGGGATGTTGTGCTGTTGTGTCGGGGAGCCCGGAGCTGTGTCTTTGCTGCCAATATTGCCCCCTTCCATGGTCACCGCTAAGAGAAAAACCGGGAGCTGTAGCGGTGACCACCCAACCTGAGGGGCCACGGCTGAGAGAACTCGGGGTAAGGAGTGAGGGGTAAGGGGGGAATTGGGATGTTTGGACAGGGTTCAGGGGTCATAGATGTTCACAGCATCTCGGAAGCCACCTGTGCTGGGCTCTGGGGGCACTGTGGGGCTCTGGGTGACCCTCTTAGACCATGTGCTGATGCTTTGGGGTTCAGCGAGAATCTCCAAGGTTCGTTCTTCAGTTCCTTGGGGTTCAGACCTGTGGGATAGGCTGAATGTGACCACCTGGGATCCCCTCCACCAAGTCACCGACTTATGGGGAGTCACTGCGTCCCTGGGGGGGGGGGGTCTCTGTGTCCCCACGGTTAGGTTTCCACCAGTGCTTTCTGGGGGCTGGTGCTGCCCATTGGGGGTTCAGGCCTTGTGGCTGGAGTGAGCCCAGATGAAGAGGTGCTGGACACAAAGCAGTCCCGTAGTCTTGAGCATTTCCTGGGGATCCCCTGGGGCTCGCTGGCTGTGGGGGGATTCTGTGGAACAGGTTCAAGAGCTAGTGCCTCTGACGTGGTCCCTAGGACAACAGAAGGAGCCACAATGACCTGAGGGTTCCATGCCCAGCACTGCATTCCAATGCTCGGAGTCCCCCCCTTTACCGATCCCAGCTGCTAAAAGCTGCCTTGACCGTGACCCCAGCACTCCCCTCGCCTCTTCCTTTTAGCCACCTCATTTTCCCAGGCCCTGACATTTCAACCATCCAGAAGCTAGGACATCCCAGTCTCTCCCTGCCTCTCCTTTTCATCCCCAGAAAGGGGTAAAGTTGGAGCATCTTGAGCAGGTCCCCACCAATCTGTGTTGCCAGGCTGAAGGAACTATCTCTTTGCCTCAGTTTCTCCTCAGAACTCTGGAAAAGTAAAATATGGGGGAAGGACAAAGGGGACCCCCCCCCACAAAAAAGAACAAATTTCAGGAGTTTCAGCGGCTGATAGGTGCCAGGAAATAGTCAAAAAGATCAGAGCATGTGGCCTCTAAGTTCATCCCTATACTCCATTCCAGGTGTCACAGGAGTGGCCCCAGGGCCCCCTAAACAGCCCTAAAGTGGAAATGCTAGAGAAGGCCCATTGCTTGTACCTAGGCTCATCCCAAGCCCCAACATCTCCCTCCCCTGCCCACAGATGATAGGACTAGAGGGGCTGGGTGGACTCTCAGACCCAGGTCCTGTCCTGTCTTATCCTCCCTCTCCCCAGGGCCTGTCTCAGCACTGAGAGATGAGGGTTGTTGGTCTAGAGACTCCTCCATCTTACTGGGACAGGGGTCATTCTATGACCCCCCTCTCCTGACCTACATGGTCTGGCCCTACAGGGATGGCTCCCAGGGTCCTCCCTCGACTTCCCAGAACAGAGAGGAAATTGATGTACTTGGCCTGGATGTTGTCTGTGCATCCGAGGAGAAGAGCAGGGGAGTTGCAGCAGAGGTCCGGTGCCCTATGTGAGGATCTGCAGGGAGACAGCACAGAGAGCTTGCATTGAAGGCTTGGGAAAAAAAAATTGAAGCTGAACTTAAGGGTAGCTATGCAAAGATTTTTCAGGGAGTTTCCAAGCCATATGCAGAATTTCTGGGGAAACTAATAGAGGCCGGGGCTGGAGCAGTGGCGCAGCAATAGGGTGTTTGCCTTGCACGCGACTGATCCAGGACGGACCTTGTTTGATCCCCGGTGTCCCATATGGTCATCCAAACCAGGAGTGATTTCTGAGTGAATAGCCAGGAGTAAACCCTGAGAGTATCACTGGGTGTAGCCCAAAAACCAAACAAGGAAAAAGAAACTAACAAAGGCAATCGGGAGGCAGATTAAAGACACAATAGCACAATAGATCCTGATAAAAATGTTAGCCTTTGAAAATGCCAATGAAAATTATCGGGCCATATTATGTCCCTTTAGAGAGAGAGATGATGTCATGGAATTTCTACATGCCTGTAGAAGTATTGGAATATACAGATCTCCCTCCCAGTCCACCCCCAATCCCTTTATCAACCTATGCCATTCAAATACAAACTCCAGGAAACCAGAACAGTTACAATTATCTGGTTAGAGGACATGGTGGACTCCGCCCAAGGATACTACCACCTGGACTCTGCCAGAGGAGTGGCAAAGAGTTCCATTGGGCTAGAGATTATTTCTTATCTTCTTATCATATTTCCAACATCCAGGGAAGGGGTCCAAAACCAGCCTCACAAGTTCAGGTCAGATGCTTTAATTGTGGCAAAAATGGGACATTTAAGTAGAGACTGCAGGTTGCGATCTGTTTCTATGCCCTCTGGCGGACCTGCCCCCTTGAAGCCATGACTCTTGAAGCCATGACATTCAGTCTCTGGAAACTGGGCCAGGGGCCAATCCCAGGCCCCACAAATCAGGGAGCTTTTTTTTTTTTTTATCAATAATTCAGCTTCCCAGTCCAGCCCTAGAAAACTCCACAGCATAAGCTCATGAAAACCTGCCACTTCGGGAAGCTGTGCCCTCGATTTACCCTGCCCTGAAGAATTAGCCATAATACCAGCTCAGTGCCCTTACAAGTTAAGATCTGGCATAACTGGGCCAATTCCTTAAGAAACTGTGGGTTTGATAATGGGGAGAAGCAGTCTGACTCTTTTTTTTGTTTTGTTTTTGTTTTTGGGCCACACCCAGCGGTGCTCAGGGGTTACTCCTGGCTATCTGCTCAGAAATAGCTCCTGGCAGGCATGGGGGACCATATGGGATTCGAACCAAACACCTTTGGTCCTGGATCAGCTGCTTGCAAGGCAAACACAGCTGTGCTATCTCTCCGGGCCGGGCCGCAGTCTGACTCTTAAAGGTATTTTTGTTCATCTGGGAATTATAGATTCTGACCACATGGGAGAAATAATAGTTCTTGTTTTTATGCCCACAGTTTGAACTTTTAAAAAAGGTGAAAACATAACTCAAATTTTTTTGGGTGTTTGGGCCACACCCATTTGACGCTCAGGGGTTACTCCTGGCTATGCGCTCAGAAATTGCTCCTGGCTTGGGGGGACGATATGGGATGCCGGGGGATCGAACCGCGGTTTGTCCTATGCTATCGATTGCAAGGCAGACACCTTACCTCTAACACCACCTCTTCAGTCCCATATTTTATTACTTCCTTATGGGTGAGTTTGGTCCCTTGATTCCCATTTCTTGAGCAAATTTTCTTGAGCAAACTGCTCAAGAAAGTAGATTCCAGGGACCAGAGAGATAGCATGGAGGTAAGAGAGATAGCATGGAGGTAAGGCGTTTGCCTTTCATGCAGAAGGATGGTGGTTCAAATCCCGGCATCCCATATGGTCCCCTGTGCCTGCCAGGGGTGATTTCTGAGCATAGAGCCAGGAGTAACCCCTGAGCACTGCTGGGTGTGACCCAAAAACCAAAAAAAAAAAAAGACAGAGAGAGAGAGGGAGGAAGGAAGGAAGGAAGGAAGGAAGGAAGGAAGGAAGGAAGGAAGGAAGGAAGGAAGGAAGGAAGGAAGGAAGGAAGGAAGGAAAGAGAAAGGGGGAAGTGAAGGAAAGGAAGAAGATTCCAGGGAAGGGAAGGGAGGGAGGGAGGGAGGGAGGGAGGGAGGAAGGAAGGAAGGAAGGAAGGAAGGAAGGAAGGAAGGAAGGAAGGAAGGAAGGAAGGAAGGAAGGAAGGAAGGAAGGAAGGAAGGAAGGAAGGAAGGAAGGAAGGAAGGAAGGAAGGAAGAAGGAAGGAAGGAGGAAGGAAGGAAGGAAGGAAGGAAGGAAGGAAGAAGATTCCAGGGAAGGGAGAGAAGGGAAGGGGGAAGGGAAGAGAAGGAAGAAGATTCCAGGGAAGGGGGAGGGGAGGGGAGGGGAGGGGAAGGGAAGGGGAGGGGAGGGGAGGGGAGGGGAGGGGAGGGGAGGGGAGGGAAGGGAAGGGAAGGGAAGGGAAGGGAAGGGAAGGGAAGGGAAGGGAAGGGAAGGGAAGGGAAGGGAAGGGAAGGGAAGAAGATTCCAGACCAGAGCAATAAAACAGCAGGGATACATACAGTCAACACAGGTTTTTTTGTTTGTTTGTTTTTTGGGCCACACCCAGTGACGCTCAGGGGTTACTCCTGGCTATGCACTCAGAAATCGCTCCTGGATTGGGGGACCATATGGGACACGGAGGATCGAACCTCAGTCCATCATAGCTAGTGCAGGCAAGGCAGACCCCTTACCTTTAGCACCACCGCCGGCCCCCCCGAACACAGGTTTGATCCCCAGCATCCCCTATGGTCCCCTGAGCCTGCCAAGAGTAATTTCTGAGCAGGAATAACTGCTGAGGAGAGCCAGGAGTAATCCTGAGAGCCATCGGGTGTGGCCCAAAAACAAAGCAAAAACGATTTATGGTTGCAAGAGCTGAGGGATTGAGCAGAGTGATAAGAATGTGCTAGAATCTTGTACAGCTGATCCTTGGATAGCTCAGTGGGTGTGCCACAGTCTACAATCTGCTCACAGCATAGGGTCGAATTGAATTCACTCAAAGATCTTTTCAAAAAGAGTGGAGGAATGTAGGTCCCCAGATAGGAAACATCCTCTCCAAAATAGGGGCTAAGACATCCACTTTACATGTGGCCAATCCAGGACCCGGCTTCCCACGGGGTCCCTGAAGCACCACCAGGAGTAATTCCTGCGTGCAGAGCCTGGAGTAACCCCTGAGCATTGCCAGGTGTGACCCCCCCCCCAAAAAAAAAAAAGAACTCAAAAACCCTGAGTGACCATCCCCTTTGAACCCATGTGTCTGTGGGGACCACACAGTGTCAGGTCACTGTCCTGGGCCCATGGAACCACAGCTGGGGTAGTGGGTTCCTCCAGACCTGCTCATCCTTGGACCCACTTGGGGAGATGAAGACACCCACCTATGCTGGTTTAGGAATCCCCCCACTACTGGTCCCTTACCATCCAGCACCCCAGAGCTTCATTCCATCATCTAAGTCCCCCACACAGAGAAGCAAGCTTCCCATCCCTCCTTAGCCCAGCCCCAGGGGTGTCCACGCACCGTAGAAGCAGATGAAGGGCTGGCGAACAGAGCAGCTGGCTACATAGACACGAGGTGTGTAACTCTGGAAGACACCAAGCCCTGCACAAAGGCCAACCCCCATCTTGGGCACCTTCAGCCAGGCAGGGACTCCATCCCCCAAGTCACTAGACCATTTCAGGGCCCCTGTGGCTGCGCTGAAGTAGAGGCCTATCCAGGCTTCCTGGTTGTTGGTGGTGAGGACGCGCAGCTCGTTCACATCGGCCTCACTCACGGCCTGCAGGTCCGCCAGGTCTGAGCTTTCTCGGCGACAGAAGTGCAGCGCCTCCATCCACGTCTGCAGCCTCTCGAAGCGCAGGAAGGTTCGTCCTCCAAGCTGCACCTCGGCTGGGAAAGGAGGAGGACACTGTTTGGGGGGACACAATCTCAGGGGTGCCAGGGCAAGGGAGTGGAAAGAGAAGGGGAGTGAAACGAGGGGTAAAATGGGTATCTCTCCCTCCTCCATTTTGAGGTGCCACTGGCCATGCAGCCATGTGTAGCAGACCTTACATGGGGGTCTGGGGAGCCACTTGTCCTGGAGCACTGCTGTGAGTGCTCCAGTAGGAAACGCTGCTTTGTGTGGATTGCCACAGGGCAGGCACACATCCCCAGTAGCACATCAGGGCTCAGATCCTTGGGGCCAGGAGAGTTGGGAGGACACATGTCTGGCATCAGAGGCCTGTGACCTGAGCAGTTTGTCTCCTCAACCTCTCTCCAAGAGAGAGGGGCAAGTGGCACTGATTCCAGGGACCTGGCTCGGAAGTGGCCCTGTTTGTTGAAGTGGGTGTCACCTCTTCCTATTCAAATCGGCACACAGCTCACCCACACCCATCCAGCACTCATCGCGCCCTTCTGTGGCCCATCTAATGGAGTATCTCAGGCCCTCATTCATCTGACCGAGAAAAAGGTATCTCCCATCTGCATTGGAGCAGCCATGCTGACACAACCCCAAAATACAGAGGGATGTCCCCGAGCCACAGAAATGGGGACCTCAGGAGCTCTATGGGGGTCCTGGGACAGAGGGTACTGCCTGGCACAGGAATGTGCCTACCTGACTTTGGAGCTGTGGTAGGCGGCCTGGTAGTGAGACGATGTCCCACCTTCTCATCTGAGACAAAGCACATGAGCAGAGCAGGCAGGTGTGTAGGGGCCACCTCTGCTCACCCAACAGCCCAGAGAAGTTGCAGGGGGTTGTGGGGCAGCACTGGCTTCTCTCCACACGCACCATAGTAGCAGATGAAGGGTTTCTGCTTGGTGCAGGTCTCAGCGCCCAGTGTAGCTATGCCCAGCATGGAGTAGAGGGTGGCACAGATGCCCGCCTCAAATGGGGGCACCTGTTTCCAACCAAGGCTGCTGAAGTTGGAGCCACTGGACCAGGCAAGCTGCTGCGTGGCCGTGTCGAAGAAGAGGCCAATCCAGGCACTGGTACTGCTGGTGACGCTGTAGAGGTCCTTAATGCTCTGCGCACTCGTCATGCTCTCCAGGTCAGCCAGGTCTGTGAGGTGTAGTTGGCAGAAGCGCAGGGCTTCGGGCCAGCTCAGCTCCTCGTCCACGCGCACGAAGGTCTTGCCATTGCTTATCAGCTTCAGGGCTGTGATGAGAGGCATGGGCACCCCAACACCTACCTACCTACCAGCCCTGTTTCCGCTCTTCCCTCTACTCTCTGCCCCCACCAGCTGCCCAGTGGCACACAGTGTCTCGAGCTTTTGCACTTGCTTCTCCTCTGGCCAGAAGAACAGGCTGCACCCCCAGTCCATCCTATCCCCACTCCCCAGCCCAGACTACCCTTCTAGTGAACACAACGTTATTTGGGGGCCACACCTGGTGAAACTCAGGGTTTACTCCTGGCTCTGTGCTCAAGGATCACCCCTGGCAGGGCTTGGGGCCCCTGTGGGGTGCTAGGAATAGATCATAGATTGGGAGTGTGCAAGGGAAGCACCCTCCCTGCTGTGCTATCACTTGAAGTCTATTTTGTTTGTTTTGTTTTGGGGTCACACTTAGCAGTCCTCAAGAGTGACTCCTGAAAGGGCCGGAGAGATAGCACAGTGGTAGGGTACACAGCCGACCCAGGACAAACGGTGGTTCAAATCCCAGCATCTCATATGGTCCTCCAAGCCAGCCAAAAGTGATTTCTGAGCGCAGAGCCAGGAGGAACCTGAGTGCTGCTGGGTGTGACCTCCCCCCCCCCCCAAAAAAAAAGAGTAACTCCTGGAGGGCTGAGGACCTTATAGGATGCTGAGGATTGAAGCCAGGTCAGCTACATACAAACCTCCTCCCCACTGTGCTATTGCTCTGGTCCCTCCAAATCTAGTCTAAAGTGCTCTGGTAGAGAATTCTTAGTGAGGAGGAAGTGCAACCAGGATCCCCTTACCGGGGCCGAGTCTATTGCTAGAGCCAGGGAGGGCAGATACAATGCAGAAGGCCCAATCCATGTCATACACTCATTGAGCCTCCCCCCAGTTCCCTCTCTGACACCCTACGTGACCCCCAAGCACCTCCAGGTGTGACCTATTACCCCCAGCTCCAAGGTCCTGAGCCATGGGCCATATATCTCTGGAAGTAGCCCCAGCCTCCCTCCACATGGCTTGGGAGCACCTCCAAGAAATGCATGGAGGGCCCGGAGAGATAGCATAGCGGCGTTTGCCTTGCAAGCAGCCGATCCAGGACCGGGTGTCCCATATGGTCCCCCATGCCTGCCAGGAGCGATTTCTGAGCAGACAGCCAGGAGTAACCCCTGAGCATCGCCGGGTGTGGCCCAAAAACCAAAAGAAAAAAAAATAAATGCATGGAAAGAAGTTTGCACCCCAGACTCACAGTCTGATGCCCCCTGGTGGCCCCAGGGGGCTGTGGGAGGGGGGAGCCAGGATCCCTTCCTGTGCCCAGATGGGGAGAGATGAGGGGCTTGGAGCCCCAAACTTGGGACTCCCAGGCCATAAGGATGCTGGAGGCCCAAGATGGGGACAGGAGGAAAGAGGAGGGCAAGGGGGAGAAGGGCGGAGGTGGGCAGGGTGCTGTGTAGGAGTTCAGGTGATTCAAGTGGAGCTGTGACTTCTGTACTCACCGGTCTGCAGAATGCTGGAGTCAAAGAACTGCAGCGTCCCTGGTGGGAGGGGACAGGAAGTGTCCTACTTGGTGCTAGGGAGCTAAGGGGCCTTTGTCCAATTGTAGCCCCCACCACCAGGGGTGCTGTGTGTGTGTCCATAAGGAGCAGGTGACAGTCCATCCCGACACCCTCAGACTAACCTACTTGTCCCCACTTCTCAGCCACACACAGGACTCTGTGTGCACCCTCAGCCTCTGCTGCTTAGCTCCATGCCACCAGCAAATTTCACTACTGTGGCCACTGCTGTATCTTGAACCTTCCAGAATCTTTAGGAACTATCCCAACAAGCCCCTTGGTTCAACCCACACCCTGTGCCATAGTTAGGGGACCTTTCCTGGCAGACGGCCCCCCTTTTCCTGGAACTGCCTCCCTGTTGTAGTGGCCCTCCATTCAGTCACTCCTGTTTTACCTTTTATTTTGTTTGGGGCCACACCTGGCTGTGTTCAAAGCTTACTCCTGGCTCTGCACTCAGGAGTCACTCCTGGCAGTATTTGGGGGACCAATTGGGATGCTGGGGATGGAACCCAGGTAGGACACATGCAAGGCAAGCATCTTCCCCACTATCTGACTCTCCAGCTCCCATTCACTCCTGGATCCACCCTACACCTTATGTTCACTCTGCATTCCTACTTGGAGAAAATGAAGCCTGAGGCAGGAGCCAAGAGGTCGGGGCACCTGTGTGATGGCAACAGAAGGCCCACACAACCTGCTTGCTTGGAGGCACCAAGCAAACCCAAGGACTCAGCCCCTTTCACCAGGACCCCATCTGCAACAGCCCTGTGGATGCATTCACCCCTTTCACGGTCTCCCCTGTTGTGGTCCCTCCTCCAACCTCAGCTCAAGGATCCTCGTCCCCTTACCAGACATGCAGAGGAGCAGAAACAGCCCCTGGCACCACATTCTGCAGACTCCTCAACACAGCTCCTCACTCCCTGCCTCAGCCTGGCCTAAAGGGCAGATTTTACTAAGCAAATGGGGGTGGAGGTGGGGGTTCCGCCTAAACCAGCTGGCAAGGAGGAAGCACCAGCGATTCAACAAAGATAGGGACACAGAAGAAAGGAGAGCAGAGGGGCCAGGAGAAGGTTCTAGAAGTGGCCAGACATGTTGGACAATTGTCCTGCTCATCCCAGACACCATGGCCTTGGCCGTGAAGAGGCAACCGGTCATGCCATCTGGGCAGTGGTGTTACTGACATCCTGGCTGGCCTGTGTCCCTTCATGTAGGGCAGTGTTTCTCAAATAGTGGGGCACGCCCCCCAGGGGGGGCACATTTGACCTCGGCAAACACTGTCATAACAAGCTAAGCCCCGTGTTTTATGTCTCTGGAGCAGACAGTTGCTGTGTCCTGCTTCAAACCCCACTTTGTTTGCAAAACATGCTCATTGTAGCCATTAATCCAGACATCACCTCTGATTAAAAAATCAGCTCAGGGCCGGGAGAGATAGCACAGCGGCGTTTGCCTTGCAAGCAGCCGATCCAGGATCAAAGGTGGTTGGTTCGAATCCCGGTGTCCCGTATGGTCCCCAGTGCCTGCCAGGAGCGATTTCTGAGCAGACAGCCAGGAGTAACCCCTGAGCACTGCTGGGTGTGGCCCAAAAACCAAAAAAAAAAAAATCAGCTCAAATTATTTTATATATTTTTGTTTTGCAGATCAAAGTTTTTTAATAAAAATACTATTTACAGTCGCGCGGGGAGTGCAAAAAATGTTTTCTTCTTCCTAGGGGGCATGACAGAAAATAATTGAGAAGCACTGATGTAGGGACAGCTGCTAAACCTTGAGGAAGAAGAAAGCCCCTAAGAAAGGATGCAGATTGTTCAAAATGGTTCCCAGGGGCCGGAGAGATAGCATGGAGCTAATGCATTTGCCTTTTATGCAGAAGGTTGGTGGTTCAAATCCCGGCATCCCATATAGTCCCCTGAGCCTGCCAGGAGTGATTTCTGAGCATAGAGCCAGGAGTAGCCCCTGTGCGCTGCCGGTTGTGACCCAAAAATAGTAAATAAAATTAAAAAAAAAAAAAAAATGGTTCCCAGGCCCGTCCAGGTATGATAGCGAAAGAGGGTGTGCAGGGTCCTGAGAACAGGCATTTTCTCTGTCAGGCATGTGATTCAGTCTCTCTGGCTACAGTGGGGGCAAGGCAAAGAGGTCTTTTATTTTATTTTATTTTATTTATTTTGGGGCCACACCCAGCAGCATTCATGGGTTTCTCCTGGCTCTGCGCTCAAAAATTACTTCTGGCAGACTCGGGGGACCTTATGGGATGCTGAGGATCAAACCTAGCTTAGCAAGGGCCCTCTGTGCTATTTTATAACTCTGGCCCCGATGATGTATTTACTCTCATATGTCTTTGGGCGTTTTGTTTTTGGGGACCACAGCGGTGGTACCTATACAGGGGTCATAATCAGGGGTGCTCCTGGGACCCCGGGTGCTGGTGATGGGTCCGGGGCCCTCCCTTCTGGATGCAGAGTGTCTCTCCCCCTTTTGGGGGGGTCACACCCAGTGGTGCTTAGAGATTACTCCTGGCTCGCACTAAAGATTCACTCCTGGCAGGCTTGGGGGACCATATGGGATGGTAGGATTAAACCTGGGTCAGCCATATGCAGGGCAAATGCCCTACCTGGTGCTATCACTCCAGCCATCTGGCTCTTTCTTTTTTTTTTTTTTTTTTTTTTTTGGTTTTTGGCTCACACCCAGCAGCGCTCAGGGGTTACTCCTGGCTCTATGCTCAGAAATCGCCCCTGCCAGGCACAGGGGACCATATGGGATGCCGTGATTCGAACCACGGTCCTTCTGCATAAAAGGCAAACACCTTACCTCCATGTTATCTCTCCGGCCCCAGCCATCTGGCCCTTTCTAGGCCTCTCTTTCTTCCATGTGTCAGGAAAGCTCTTTTTGGGCAGACAGGCCCCTTCCTTCTGCTGAGTTCCTGGGCTCTCTGCCTCTGCCTACATGCTTGGCTTGGAGACAGCTTGTGTCCCTGCTCAACCAAGTCAAGGGATTCTGGGGTATAGCATGCAATGGACCCCAAACCTGGGTTGGAAATGGTTTGAGGAGCTGGTGAGCATGAGAGAAACCATCTTCACTGGGACTCTGTATCGGGCCTCTCGGGTCTTTGGAATGTCTAAAGGAGGAGGTCCCTGGCCCCCATGCCATCTAGTTATTGGATCTGGGGAGCGGGGAGCCTCTCGGAAGGGCTGGACACGTGCTTTGCATGAGGGCCCAGGTTTGTCCCTCAGACTGCCACCCAGTGTGGCTCCCAAATAAGACAGCCCACCTCTCATTTCACAGTGTAAAGGAGGCCAGAAGGACAGTGACAGAGAGGTGGAGTGACAAGCAACAGTAATGGTGCTTGGCGGTTGACCCAGGTTCGATTCCCAGCATCCCATATGGTCCCCTGAGCACCTCCAGGAGTGATTCCTGGAGTTTGAATGCAGAGCCAGGAGTAGGTCCTGACATCACTCGGGGAAAAGAAGTGACAGATGGTGGCTGACAGTGCTTCTGGCTTGTCCCCAGGCTAGACTATAGATTGGCCCCCAGGAAAGCACAGGAAAGGCCACATGACTAGAGCAGGAGTGTCCTGTGGGAGGGACAGCTTGGGGGCTAGGGGTGGCTCCGTCCTCCACACTGGGAGCTGTCCCAAGCCCTGTCCCCTCCCTGCTGACACCGCAGCATCTCAGGGCTGGCCCAGTACAGAAAGTTCTGGAATGAGCAGGTTCTGGCCACCTTGGTGACGGAGTATGGAGGGACCCAGTGTTACCTGGGGCCAGAGCCTCCAATTGTAGAGCCCTGTGCCCCAAATCAGAGAGACTATGGGACACCTGATACCTTCCACCCACCCTCCAACCCCAGGGACATGGGCAGGATGAGGCTGGGTCTGGGGACAAAGGCCTGGTGTACCCGCAGCCCCAGGCCTCTTTCTTTCTTAGCAGGACAGCCCCCAACTTGAGGTGCTCATCTTGATGACCAGAACCCCCAGGCCAGGATCTCACATTGTGACCTAAGCAGGGACTCCTGCCAGCAATAGCACACAGCTGAGGCCTGTCCCGCCCCGGGGAGCACAGGAGGCTGCACGACCCTCAATCCCTCCACCATGGCAGCCAGGGGTCCAGAGCGAACGGGGACAGGCATGGTGGGTCTGGACTACGGAGCACCAGGGAGGGAGCATTCCATTATGTGAGAGTACTGTGGGAGGGAGTACCCATTTATTTGAGAGAGCACTCTGAGAAAGAGCATCCCATTAATGAGAGAAACACCCAGTTATATGAAAAATTCTTGGGGCAGAATCCCAAGAGGGAGCACCCATTATATGAAAGAGCACCCCAGGAGGAAGCACCTCTTTATGTGAGAGAGCACCCTAGGAAGGAGCACCCATCGTGAGAGAGCACTGAGAGAGCACTGGCTGGAGCACCCCCTAATGGAGCATCCCATGAGAGTGCCCCAGGAAGGTACCCCATAAGGCACTGAGACCTTAGAGGGGGTGGTCCCCAAGGCTGACCCCAGGTGCTTGTGCCCGCAGAGCAAGAACTTGAGGGTCTTGTGCCGAGACCGGAAGCCAGAGCCCCGCAGAGTTCAGAGCCACTCCTCGGAGCCCGTGATAGGGGGCAGGCCTCAGGGCCAGGGGGAGATGCACCACCAAGGGCTGCCCCCTGTCCTCTACGACCTGGGCCTGCCCCAGGTGCTGGGTCACGGGGGTGGGGGGAGGGAATCCATCATTTGTGCTGGTTTTTCTATGAGGAATTATTCCAGGGATTGTGGGGTGTCCATGCTGGCCAGGGGCCGGGGGCGGGGGCCACTGCCTTAGAGCAACTGTAAAAAGATCCTCAACTGTTAAGGGCAAAAGGCAGGCAATGTGGGTGGGAGGAGAGAATGGGGGGTGAGTCCAAACACCCCAGAACACTCATGGTTGTCTGTGCCTGAGCGAGACAGCTTGGGAAGGACAAAGTCAGTATCCTCCGACTACTGCCACCCTTCATCCACTCTCCCACGAGGCTGTGTGTCCACTTCCCACCTACAGGTGTTCGAACTCAAAGGGGGTCCGCTTGAAGGGCCGTTCCCCAGACCAGGAAGGACTCAGGAACTGAAGGTGAGATCTGGGGGTACAGGGGTTGGGAAGGGGTGGTAGCAAGTTCAGGAGATTGAAGTGTGTTTATGCCTCTGTGCTTTCCCAAGCCACCCTCTGTCCGCTGGTTTTGCTGGGTTCCTTTGAACCTCTGGAAATTATTTCAGACTGACCCCCAAAAAGGACATCCTGGGCAAGAGTGAGAGCACAGTGAAGAGGGCATTTGCCTTGCACATACCAACCTGAGTTCAATCCCCAGCATCCCACAAGGTCCCCCTACTCTTCCAGGAGTCAGCCCCAAAACAAATCAATATGTGTCTCACCCGCTTCTCCTGTCTCAGCTGGGCCTTATCTCTTAAAGGCGCCCCAGCCTCGAAGTGGCGAGGAACCTTGTCAATGATGCCAGGGGACCCGGGATTGTTCTTTTGCTCCCTGTGGAATTTCTGCTGCTCTGGCACTGAGTGCCCCGAAGGTCCCTCCTTCTCTCCCCTTCATGCCTCGTCTTGCTATTTCAATTTCTCAGAATGAACTGCGGGAAGTAAGAGAGGAACTCAAGGAGAAAATTGAGGAGATAAAACAGGTAAGAGGAAGAAGGGAGAACCTAGGCAGTACTGCTGTGTGGGTGGCACCAGAGTGGCTACATGCAAAGTGCCCACCTTACAAGCCATATTATCTCTCCAAACCTAAAAAAAGAATTGGGGGCCTGGAGAGATAGCACAGCGGCGTTTGCCTTGGCAAGCAGCCGATCCAGAGCCAAAGGTGGTTGGTTCGAACCCCAGTGTCCCATATGGTCCCCTATGCTTGCCAGGAGCTATTTCTGAGCAGACAACCAGGAGTAACCCCTGAGCACTGCTGGGTGTGGCCCAAAACCAAAAAAGAAGAATTGGAGGAACTGGAGTGACAGCACAGTGGCAAGGGCACTTGCACACAACTGACCCTGTTTTGATCTCCAGCATCCCAAAGGAATCCCCAAGCCTGCCAGGAGTGGTTCCTGAGCACAGAGCCAGGAATAACTCCTGAGCACTGCTGGGTGTGGCCAAAAATTAAAGCTAGTTTGGGGTGCAGTACCCAACAAGGTGGTAATGAAGTGGGATGTAGAGGCTAGCTCCCCCAACCTACTGCTCCCTGATCTCCATGGACAAGCTGCAGATAACTCATGGGGATGACCATACATGAGAGAATCGGGGCCTGAGAGAGATCACAGGGCTTAAGGCACTGCATTATATATGGCTGACCCACATTCAATCCCCAGCACCCCAAGGGATCCCACACACACCACCAAGAGTTATCCCTGAGCACAGAGCCAGGAGTCAATGAGCAATAAAGCCTAAAGGCTATGATCTCTGAGCTATAGCAAAGCCCAGAGAGGAGGGGGTATCCCAGCCCTCAACAAAAACTCCTGGATGTTGGGGCCAGAACGGTGGCGCTGTGGTAAGGTGTTTGCCTTGCACGTGGCTGACCTATGATGGACCACCATTCGATCCCCGATGTCCCATATGGTCCCCCAAGCCAGGAGTGATTTCTGAGCGCATAGCCAGGAGTAACCCCTGAGCATCACTGGGTGTGCCCCCCCCAAAAAAAAAAACAAGGTACTGGATGTGGATGTGATTTGGGGGCAGTGATGGATGCACACCCAGCAGTGATCAGGGATAGCTCTTAGAGAGCGTTGAGGCCATACGGGGTGCAGGGGATCCAACCCATATGCAATCCCAATGTCCTCCCTGATGTCCTTGGGCTCCAGCCCCTGGTGAGGTGGTTTTAATGGGCCCTTTACCACCTATCCAGAACCCTGACCAGAGTCACCATGGTCACTCCAGCTCCCAACACCCTGAAACCAGGGCCACAGCTTCCATCAGTAATGCGCATCTCCCCACAGATCAAGGTTGTCATGGACAAGGACTTCGAGAAGCTACAGGAGTTCGTGGATCTTCTGAAGGTCCCTGTCTCACATCTCTTCTGGGGGCTGCTTCCCTGAGGGGGATCCTGAGAGACACTGACCATACCCCCCACCCAAGCTTCTGTGAATGCTCCCTGTGGGTGCTAACAGTTGAAAATTTAGCAAGAAAGTGGGTGACACGGGGACCCGAATGTTAGGACAGTGGATCAGGTGCCTGCCTTACATGTAGTGAACCCAGGTTCAATCTCCAGATCTCATAGTGTCTTCTGAGCTCATAAGGGGAGATTCCTGAGTGCAGAGATAGGAGTAAGCCCTGATCAGAAAGAAAGACAGAGGAAAAAAAGGGGGGGAGGGGACAAAGAAAGCTAGGAAAGAAAAAGAAGAAAGAGAGAGAGAGAGAAGAAAGAAAGAAAGAAAGAAAGAAAGAAAGAAAGAAAGAAAGAAAGAAAGAAAGAAAGAAAGAAAGAAAGAAAGAAAGAAAGAAAGAGAGAGAGAGAGAGAGAGAGAGAGAGAAGAAGAAAGAAAGAAAGAAAGAAAGAAAGAAAGAAAGAAAGAAAGAAAGAAAGAAAGAAAGAAAGAAAGAAAGAAAGGAAAGAAAGAAAGAAAGAAAGAAAGAAAGAAAAAGAAAGAAAGAAAGAAAGAAAGAAAGAAAGAAAGAAAGAAAAGAAAGAAAGAAAGAAAGAAAGAAAGAAAGAAAGAAAGAAAGAAAGAAAGAAAGAAAGAAAGAAAGAAAGAAAGAAAGAAAGAAAGAAAGAAAGAAAGAAAGAAAGAAAAAGAAAGAGAAGGGGCCGGAGAGATAGCATGGAGGTAAGACGTTTGCCTTCCATGCAGAAGGACAGTGGTTCGAATCCCGGTATCCCATATGGTCCCCCGTGCCTGCCAGGGGCGATTTCTGAGCATAGAGCCAGGAGTAACCCCTGAGCGTACTGGATGTGACAGAAAGAAAGAAAGAAGGAAGAAAGAAAGAAAGAAAGAAAGAAAGAAAGAAAGAAAGAAAGAAAGAAAGAAAGAAAGAAAGAAAGAAAGAAAGAAAGAAATAGAGAGAGAGAGATAGAGAGAGAGAGAAAGAAAGAAAGAAAGAAAGAAAGAAAGAAAGAAAGAAAGAAAGAAAGAAAGAAAGAAAGAAAGAAAGAAAGAAAGAAAGAAAGAAAGAAAGAAAGAGGAAGGAAGGAAACAAAAGAAGGAAAGCAGAGAAAGAAGACAAAAGAAAGGAAGGAAGAAGAGAAAAGAAGAAAGAAGAAAATAACAAAGAAAGAAAAGAAATAAGAAAAAAGGAAAAGGAGAGGGAGGGAGGGTGGAGAGAGGAAGAGAGGGAGACACCAAGTGGAAAGAGACTCAGGTGCAGAGAAGTGAGGAGCTGTGTATGGGTTGAGCAGATGAGAAGGTCCTTCCAGGGGAGGCAAATTTGGGTGCCTCAAAGCTGCCTGGGGAGAGGCATACTGGCCTGGGAAGAACAAGCTTTATATGGGTCAGTGCAAGGATCTTGGCCCTAGCTGGGTGTGCTTGAGCTAAGGGAGAGCTAAGCCCCATTGACCAGTACCCCTGGGCCTGCTTGGGTGAAGATCCACTCTCTGAGACACCATTAGAGACTGAGGAACAGGAAGAGGCAAGGATATCTGCTTTGTTTGGTTTGGGGGTTCAGGAACCAACCCAGTGTGTTCAGGGCTGACTCCTGACTCTGTACTCAGGAATCATTTTTATGTGACTCGGGGAGCTGTATAGGATGCCAGAGAATGAACCCAGGTCACCCCTATTCAAGGCCAGTGCTCTCTGCATTGTGCTATCAGTCTGGCTCTAAGAGTCTATTCTCCTTTTTGTGAAAAAATATAAGAGGGGGGAGCTAGAGCAATAGCATAGTGGACAAGAAAGAAAAAAGAAAGACATGGGGCGGAAGAGATAGCACAGCAGTAAGGTGTTTGTCTTAGATGCAGAACAACAGTGGTTCAAATCCCGGCATCCCATATGGTCCCCGAGCCTGTCAGGAGCGATTTCTGAGTATAGAGCCAGGAGTAACCCCTGAGCGCTGCTGGGTGTGACCCAAAAACCAAAAAAGAAAAAAAGAAAGAGAGAAAGAGAGAGAGAGAGAGAAGTAAGTAAGATAGACAGAAAGTAAGAAAGACAGTAAGAAAGAAAGAAGGAAAGAAAGAAAGAAAGAAAGATAGAAAGAAAGAAAGAAAGAAAGAAAGAAAGAGAGAGAGAGAGAAAGAGAGAGAGTGAGAAAGAAAGGGGCTGGAAAGATAGCTTGGAGGTAGGGCATTTGCCTTGCATGTAGAAGGATGGTGGTTCGAATCCCTGAGCTCTTTCTGTACCTCAGTGGAGGGAGGCATGTGCTTGGTGCCCCCGTAGGTTGCCACACTTGGCCTGTGGGCTTTTGGGTGGCAGTAGGAGGCTAAGGTGCTTCTGAGTTGGCGATTGTCCCGCAGAGCATGCAGCAGGACATGGACCAGAAGATGGAAGCTTTGCTGGACACCCAGAGGCTCCCACGGCGGTAAGAGGTGCCCCCAATACCTGGGGTCTGGGCCCCCTGTGCCCCCACCCCACACTCCTGCTTACCATCTAGTCACGTAGTCATGTTGGAAACTATCTCCCCAGACCGGGCCCTGGGTGTACCCCCAGTCCCTCGAGGAAAGGCCTAAAGACCTCACAGATGCCCTTGTTCATGGAGAAGAAGGTCGGCGGGCACACAGCTTACCCCACGCTACCCCCGAAGATGACACCCACAGCCTGGCCCAGGAGGGCCTCCCTGAGCTCCTGCCACCCCTTTGAAACCTACTGCGTGAGTGAGATCTCCTACCCCCAGGGATCCCCCAACGTGCCTCCTTGCAGGTCTTCTCAGAGCCAGAGCCGGGTGTGCCCACAAGCCTGTGGCTGTTCCCAGAGCCCCCTGGGCCCTTAAAAGGACCTTTCTCACATGCTCTCTCCTCAGGAGGAATGTTCGTTTTACACCCCAGAGAACAACTATGATCGCTGGTAGGTGAGACCCCAAATAGTTCCTGACTCCCCAGAGGCAAGTTTGTGGGTGATGGTACCCCAAACCTTATTGTGGTTGCTCCTGACACATCCAAAGAAGATCCTACACATGACCTCAGTCTTAGACACACATGACAGCCATGGACTTTCACAAACACTCTCAGTCTTGCATTTGCACACCCTCAAGCAACCTTACATACTCTGCAGTCATTTTTGGGGGGGGGGTGGTTTTTGGGTCACACCTGGCAGCGCTAAGGGGTCACTTCTGGCTCCACGCTCAGAAATCGCTCCTGGCAGGCTCAGGGGACCATATGGGATGCCGGGATTCGAACCGCCGTCCTTCTGCATGCAAAGCAAACGCACTATCTTCATGCTATCTCTCTGGCCCCACACACACTTTTCATCTTAGGCATGCACTCACATGCACTCAGACTCGAGCACACCCATTCACGCCATCTTTGAGCCCATGGAGGGAGGGTGTTGCCTGATAGGCTGCTCGGCCTCAGGGCCCTACCTCTGTCTTCCCAGCAGCAAATAACCACACCTTGACCGGCTGCCAGTGTCCCCAGTTGCCTATGGAGCGGCCTTCTGATGCACCTGCGGGAGCCAGGGGTGGGGGAGCGGTAGGGGCCTTGCTGCCCTGAGCCGCACCCTACACCCCAGCACCCCACCCTCGAGCCACACTGCAGGCCCCACGTGTCCCCCACCTCCGCCCAGGCCTGCCTGCGGGGAGATTAAAATCCTCACTCAAGACAGCTCGACCTCTGGAGATCACCCCACCTCACTCTGCGGGGCTGGGTGCTTTTTTTATGGGGGAGCAGTCACATCTGTTCCTTTCAGACTCTAGGAAGTTTGGGGCTTATTGGTACTGGGTGCTTGGTCCTGCTTGGTCCTCCTGCAGGGCCCCAAGTCAGAGGATGGTCAAGCCCAGAAGGGTGCAGGTGGTTCAGCCCAGCCTGTGGACTCGACAGCAGATGATGCTGTGGCCCTGCCGTACCTGTGCAGCTCTGGAGAGAGGCAGGCCCAGGAAAGCTGGTCAGACACCCCAGATCTGTCTGTGGCAGAGCCAGGGGGTCACCTGACTCAGGTTCATTGGCTGAAAATCTAGCACCATTCCTTCATCTGCTCAGTGCTAGAACTAGCAGGGCAGAAGGGTCGATTATGAAGTTCACCTCTCCACATACCACCACACAACACACACCCATACACAAACAATCTTTTGTTTTTTGGGTTCACCTGGCAGCGCTCTGGGGTATTCCTGGCTCTACTCTCAGAAATCGCTCCTGGCAGGCTCGGGAGATCATATGGGATGCCGGGATTCGAACCACCGTTCTTCTGCATGCAAGGCAAACACCTTACCTCCATGGTATCTCTCTGGCCCCACACACACTTTCTTATGCACTTGGACACGCACAGATGAAATGGGACTGTAAGCAGAAGCCATGTAAGTTTGTCTGTTTTTTTCCTTTTCTTTCTTTGGGGGAAGGGTGTTCAGCCACGCCCAGCAGCACTCAGGGGTTATTACTGGCTCTGTGTTTAGAAATTACTCCTGGCAGGCTTGGAGAATCATATGGGATGCCAGGGATCAAACCCAGATCAACAGTATGTAAGGCATATGCCTTCCCCACTGTGCTATTGCTCTGGCCCCCAGGTCTGTTTTTGTTTTGGGGGGTCACCTGGAGAAGCTCAGGTTGGGATCTGAGGCTCCCATATGCGAGTTCAGAACTCCAGACTGCATTCTCCCAGTCCCAGAAGGCAGCCTGGAGGAAATGTCAGGACAAGAGGAGAGGAGAGGAGAGGAGAGGAGAGGAGAGGAGAGGAGAGGAGAGGAGAGGAGAGGAGAGGAGAGGAGAGGAGAGGACAGAAGAGAACAGAAGAGAACAGAAGAACAGGGGGAGGGGGGGAGGGAATGGGAGAGCAGAGGGAGAGGAATGGGAGAGGAGAAGAGAGGGAGAGGAGAGGGAGAGGAGAGGAGAGGGAGAGGAGAGGAGAGGGAGAGGAGAGGAGAGGGAGAGGAGAGGAGAGGGAGAGGAGAGGAGAGGAGAGGAGAGGAGAGGGAGAGGAGAGGAGAGGGAGAGGAGAGGAGAGGAGAGGAGAGAGGAGAGGAGAGGGAGAGGAGAGGAGAGGAGAGGAGAGGAGAGGAGAGGAGAGGAGAGGAGAGGAGAGGAGAGGAGAAGAGAGGAGAGGAGGGGAGAGGAGAGGGAGAGGAGAATGAGGGGAGAGGGAGAGGGAGAAGGAGAGGAGAGGAGAGGAGAGAACTGACATGTGGGCCCATCCACCTTGCAACACACCATCAAGGTGTGACACCCCCTGCAACAAGACTAAGCTTCATGGGGCACCTTTGAGGTCTGTGGGAGGCTGGAGGAAGGCGGAGTGATGGTGTGTGTGTGTGTGTGTGTGTGTGTGTGTGTGTGTGTGTGTGTGTGTGTGTGTGTGTGTGTGTGTGTAAAGTCTATGACCCCCTTGAAACTGGGGCCATTCCAGTCACCTAGGCCAAGTAAGGAGACCTGGCAGCAATGAGGGTGTGATAGGGGAAAGCCAGGAACACCTGAGGCCCTGGTGAACAGAAGGTACCCCTTCCTTCCCAACAACCTCCTCAAGCCTGTGAGTCTCCAGGGTTGGGAGCAGGGAAGGTTCTAGGGGGGACCCAGGTGACATGTAAGCAGGGTGGGATCAGCCATGTGCACGCCTGCATGCAGATTGGAAGGGGCTTCAATAATCTTCTGAGAGGGGCCGGAGAGATAGCATAGAGGTAAAGTGTTTGCCTTTCATGGAGAAGGTCATCGGTTTAAATCCCGGCGTCCCATATGGTCCCCGTGCCTGCCAGGAGCAATTTCTGAGCATGGAGCCAGGAGTAACCCCTGAGTACTGCCAGGTGTGACCCAAAAACCACACACACACACACACACACACACACACACACACACACACACACAAAGAAGAATCTTCTGAGAATGTACAGCAGAGATGAGACAGACCTCCTTGCTCAGGAGGGTCTAGAGGTGGTGAGGGAGGATAATTCCCAGACATCACAGCCATCACCCCAGCACCGCATCAGATCAGGGCACTTGCTTGCGGCTGATTCCCAGCACTGCTTTTGGTCCCCCAAGCCTTCCAAGAAGGACCCTTAACACATAACACAGAGCCTGGAGCACAGCTGGGTGAAGTCCAAAAACCAAATAAAGAATAAACGTTCATAATTTTTCAGAAGCATTGCTTAGGGAGTCCAGGGCAGCTCAGAGAAGGGGGTTTACTTCTAAGGATGTGGAACCCCTCCCCAGCTCAGGCACAGCCCAGAACCTGAGCCACTAGGGAGGTGAGAGGCCCTGGAAGGTGCAGGGGCCCGTCAGGGTGAGCGGGTGCTCTTACTCCGACTCCTGCTCTGCGGGCGTCTCTAATTGGAAGCTGGGGGAGGGAGCAATAATCTGGGATGTTTGACTTCTGCAGGGCCCCAAGCTGTCCCTGCCCAGGATTGATCTGCAGTTCCCGAGATGCCCATCAGGTGGTGCGCTCGGACTTCCCTGAATGGAGGCGGCGGAGCTGACCGTGCTGGAGCTGAGGCATCATTCCCGCCGGGGTATCCGGCAGAACCTCAGCTGTCCAGCACCCACTTTCTCCCTGGGGCTTGGCAGAGGAGGTTCTGAGGAGGAGGTTCTGAGGCCCTTCAGAGCTTGACCAGGAGAGAGAGGTGGAAGAAAGGGAACACCAGGGGATCACTTGATTTGCTAGCTGACCAGTGGGGTGCATCCTAAATTTGGGGTTCTTTCTTGTGTGAATGCTGGGGGAGGTGCAGGCAAAGGGGACGGGAAATCAGACATTTAGAAACATTTTGCATTGCCTGGGGTTCATCACATTGGTAATAATTCCTCCCTCTGTCATCCCACCACCCCAGGGGCCACTCAGACATTTGGTTGGGGTGCTCACATTGCAGCTGCCCTGCCCAGAGTTCTACAAAGCAGTGCCAGGGGATGTGTTAGGGTCATGTGGATGGCACTGAGGATCCAACTCTCTGGCTAAAGCTTCAGCCATGGAGCCATCCACCCACCCCCATACACTTAAATAGAAAGCCCCAAGTATCCAGGCAATCTCTTGTCATTTTGTTGATCCTTTACTGGGGGGCATCCGTGGTGATGGGGGTTCTCTTCTTCGTGCACTCTGCTTAGGGATTGCTCCTAGTAGTACTCGGGCATATCCATGAATCATGTTAGGTTCTTAACCCCCTTCTCTCTCTCTCTCTCTCTCTCTCTCTCTCTCTCTCTCTCTCTCTCTCTCTCTCTCTCTCTCCTCTCTCTCCTCTCTCTCTCTTTCTCCCCCCCCTCTTTAATTCTTAATTTTTATCATTATCATAGGACCAGAGGGGCTAAGTTAGTCAGAAGAAAAAGACACTGAAGATGCTTTTCTTAATGCATATCTCTAAAATTTATTTTAGCAGATGGTTGGCAGACAGAGGAATCACATGGGGAAACTCTGGCTGGCAGTTTGATTACTGCATTTTTACAAGCAGTGCTGCTCTGCTAATGTACTGGGTGGCATTTTGGAAGAGTGGATAGGGTGCGAGTTCCCGTTGGCTCAGTATCTAGGGCTCCAGACAAGGACGTCGAAGAACTTTGCTAGGTGTCAGGCTGATTCAGGGATGGGGTGGGAGTCAAGGAGCCAGGCAGGCTCTGGTGCTGGTAACTTGAAGAGGGAAGCAGGAAGTGGGGATGGGTCTTTGTATCCCAGGCCACCCAGGGGTGTCCCTCCCAGAGACCCCAGGTCTCTATCCAGAGAGCCTGTTTCTGGAAAACAGGGAAACAAGGGGCTCTCAACAATGAGAGGTGGAGAACCAGGTCATCGTGGATCATTAAGTTTCAGAACCTTCTAGAACCTTCCAGATGCTTCTAGGATCTTCTGTTTGTTTTTTGTTTGTTTGTTTTGCTTTGTGGCCACATGTGATGATGCTCAGGGCTCACACATGACTCTGTGCTCAGAGATCACTCCTAATGATGCTCAGGTGACTCTACAGAATGCTGGGGATTGAATCTGGGTCTATTGTGTACAAGGCAAACATCCAACCCTTTTCATCGCTCCAGCCCCAATTTCTAGAACCTTGTTGAGTGCATGTGTGATAATTTCTAAAAAAGGTGGCAGTGGTCCCACTAATTGAGAGGGCATCCTTCCTTAGAGGGGGTTTGCCTGTTGGAATCCTGCTGTGATCTCGGCTGTGACCTTCTGGCTCAATTGAGGGGATCCACAGTTAGTGTCCAGTCAGTCTCTGAGGGAAGCAATTGCCCTGCACGTCCAGAACTCTCCCCCACCCCGTTCCCTTGCTTTACAGGTGCCTTGGGAGCACTAGTTCAGGGAGTTGAAGCTGGTGTGCTGGTCTGCCTCCCACTCTCAGCAGCATTCCCCAAGAACCACCGAGTGTAGCCTCCAAATGGAATCAAACTAACCTAACAGGACCTTCAATTAACAGGGACCTCCTGTTCACAGGAACCTGGTTCTTTGCTTGAAATACAGAGCATTTCTTTTTTTTTTTTTTTTTTTTTTTGGTTTTTGGGCCACACCCGGTAACGCTCAGGGGTTACTCCTGGCTATGCGCTCAGAAGTTGCTCCTGGCTTGGGGGACCATATGGGACGCCGGGGGATCGAACTGTGGTCCGTCCAAGGCTAGCGCAGGCAAGGCAGGCACCTTACCTCTTGCGCCACCGCCCGGCCCCAATACAGAGCATTTCTGCTGGGCCTGAGCGTGCCCATGGGGGGATAGAGATGTGCAAGCACATAGGGCTGAGGGTGCACATGCGTCTTCGCCCACTCTGGTCACTCGGGGAGCCGCCGTCGGCCTGTGGGCTTTGCGTGGAGCCCATCCCCACCCCGAGTGGGGCAGAGACTAAGCTTGGAGTTGTGGCGCATGTGAACTCCAGAGACATGAGTTATGCTGAGAACTACCCTGAGAGGTAGGATCTGGGAATGGGGTCACCATGGGGGTGTTCACACTCTTGAAAAAGCATCTCAACAGCCTGCATTTGTAAAGTGTGATTAGAAGGTGCGAGAATGGGGTGGGGCAGCACGAAGGTCTTCAAGGCCCAGCAGTGTCTTTCCTCCCCTCTGTTTTTGGGGCTGTGGAACTCTCCCCAGAGATGCTCAGGGCCCTCCTTCGAGTGCTTGGCCATTGGGGTTGGTGTCTGAGCCCAGTGGGGTTGGGGGGTGGGAGGGCCCAAACACCCTGGCTCTGCTTAAGGGATCATGTAAAGAATCAAACCCAGGCCCTCTGACCTGTGAGCTGCCTTCCTGGTCCTAGCCGGAAGCTCCAGATCCCAGCAAAGATATTTCTTCATCTTTGCTCCAGAAATGTAACCCCTGCCATCTTGGTGGTCTAAGGTATAAATCTTGGGGTGTGGCCGAGATTTTTTTTGGGGGAGGGCCTCACCCGGCAGTGCTCAGGGGTTACTCCTAGCTGTCTGCTCAGAAACAGTTCCTGGCAGGCACGGGGGACCATATGGGACACCGGGATTCAAACCAACCACCTTTGGTCCTGGATCGGCTGCTTGCAAGGCAAATGCCACTGTGCTATCTCTCCGGGCCCGTGGCCAAGTTTTTATGCCCTCTCCCCATCAGTGCTGAGATCCCCCTATTGGGGTAGGGACCCACAGTTTAAGAAGCTGAAATATTATGCAGTCATCAGAAGAGATGAAATCATGAAATTTTCCTATACATGGGTGTATATGGAATCTATTATGCTAAGTGAAATAAGTCAGAGGGAGAGAGATAAACACTCATCTATGGGTTTTGAGAAAATGAAAAACATTTGTATAATGATTCTCAGAGACAAAATAGAGGAGGACTGGAGGGTCCAGCTCCCGACATGAGCTCACCACAGGGATTGTTTAGTGCAGTCACAGAAATAATTACACTGAGAATTATCATAACAAAATGTGACTGAATGAGGGAAGTAGAAAGCCTGTCTAGAGTACAGGCCAGTGTGGGGTGGGAAGGAAGGACACTTGGGATATTGGTCGTAGGAATGTTTCACTGGTGAAGGGTTTATATATATATATATATAAAATCAAAAAAGAAAAGAAAAGAAAAAGAAAACATAAGGCCTCCCAGTGCTTATCACAGGCTGTGTTCTTTACACTGACTGTATAGAAAGAGGAGGTACAGGGGCCGGAGAGATAGCATGGAGGTAAGGCGTTTGCCTTTCATGCAGGAGGTCATTGGTTCGAATCCCGGCGCCCCATATGGTCCCCTGTGCCTGCCAGGAGCAATTTCTGAGCCTGGAGCCAGAAATAACCCCTGAGCACTGCCGGGTGTGACCCAAAAACCACCAAAAAAAAAAAAGAAAGAGGAGGTACAGTAAATGCTCCCCATATACACCTCAAACCAGGCCCTTTGCCTGGTCTGTATTGTGAATGGAGGGACAAAAAAAAAAAAAAAAAAAGAAGCTGGGCCAGTGTTTCTCAGCCTCTTTCACTACCTCATTTTCTTCCAACATCTCCTGATTTTTGGGGGTGCCCATATTGGCACGGTCTTCAGCTGAGAACCCCCCCAAGTGAGAGAGGTCGTGGGAAAGGAGCAGTTTTGTTGGTGGCTTTGTTCCTGACTCTAGCCAGAGATCCCTGAAAGGTGTCACTTCCACCTTCCCCATCACCCTCTGAGCTGCAGCCCAATAAATCTGACCAACACACCCCACTGTCTTACATTCAGATGGGGCTGGGGTCAGGCAGGGCCTACCCTGGGAGTGTTTGGGGCCAAGATCAGGTTGAGTAGGAAGTTAAGGATTTGTTTGTGGGTGTGTTTGTTTGCCTTTGGGCCACACCCTGGTGGTGCTCAGGGCTTGCTCCTGGCTCTGAGCTCAGGGGACCATATGAAATGCTGGGGATCTAGGTCTGCTGCTGCAAGTCAAGTGCCCACTGTGCTATTGTCCAACCCCTCTGATGGTCTCTCGCCCCTGGGGCTCAGGTCTCAACAGTGCTGACCAGGGAGGTACCCAAGGCAGTTGACATTGGCCCAGCCAGCCCCACACAGAAGGGGGACTCACCAGGAATCTGAGCCACAGAGTCTGCCCCACTCTTTGCCTCTGCCCACATCCGCCCAACGCATGCAAACAGCCCTCAGGCTGGTTCTGCCTGGGGAATTTACATGCCCCCTCCCAGGATGTACCTGGACCTTGTTCCTGGGAGTCCCCCAGCTGTGGGTAGAGCTGCACTCTCATGGGGGAGGGGCTGACATCCAGATGGTCTCCTGGACTCCCCATTTCCCTGTTCTCTCCCAGGCATCCTGATAGGTTCCCTGAGCTGGGATGAGGTGATGGTCCAGGGAAGAAGGAGCTTGGTGGTCTTGTCCTTCCACCCGCTGACAATTTAGAGGAGCTCAGTCAGAATACCCTCGGACATACTCCCACATACACACACTTACCAGCTACTTTTTGGGTCTCCAGGCTGAAAGCAGGTGGGAGGCAGTGGAGGCTCTGTGCAGGGTCTGGGGGTGGCAGGAGGCAGAGGGGGGACTGTGTGCAGGGTTCAGTCCCATGGACAGATGGGAGCAGCAGGACTGGGGTGGGGAGGAGGATTTTATGTTCAGGGATGCTCCAGAGTCCTGCTGCTGGCCCAGGGAAATCCCCACATTTTATGGGGGCACACCCCACAGTGCTCTGAGTCCTCCAGTTGGTTCTTGGAGGCCCCTCCTGGTGGTGCCTGGGGCTAGCTCTCTGGCCCCCAGATTTCTTTTTGTGTTTTGTCTTTGGACCTCAAACAGTGGTGATCTGCCTGTACCATCTGGGGTACTGAGAATTGAACCAGGGTCAGTGCCCTTCCCCATGGTACTGTCTCTCCAGCCCTAGAACCCTGAGTTCTTGGCCCTATGAACTCTCTCCCTCAAATTTCCAGTGGTTTGTTTTGCTTCATTTTGTTCAAGGGCCACACCTGGCTGTGCACCTGGAACCAGAGGAAGCTCAAGGGATTGAACTTGGGGCAGCTCTTTCCGCTGCTGTGCCCCCTTCTCTAGTCCCAAGAGAGCAATTCCACAGCAGTGGGATCTTCCCTAGTTCTGGGGAGACTCTGAATGGTTCTGTGTGGGGTGTTACTGGCATTTGGGTCAGCGGCTTTGGGATTGTCCATGAAGGGTAAGACAGTTAGCATTAGATCCCTGCATCATGCCCCTCACCATGGCCCTTAGAGAGCCCCACATAAACACCCTATGCCTACTCCTTACTTCCCCCTGGAGAATTTGAGAGGGCCACAAAAGGCTGCAGAACCCATGAGTGATCAAGCGAGCATGTCCTGCCAGTGTGTGACAGTTTCAAGTCACAGTCAGAGATGAGCTCTCGCCTCCTTAGTGGCAAATGGTTGCCCCCTCCCACCCATTTTGCACAAAACCCTGTGGCCCAGGGCAGGCTGGGACAGGTCTATGTATGTCTTCCTGACCCTCGTGGCAGCTACAGGACCCAGGCACACACCAGTGGCTGGACGGCTCCAGAGGGCCCACCCAAAACCCTTCTCTCTGGGGAGCTGTGGGGGGTTGGTGGGACCAGACTGGATAGTTAGGTGGCCTCGGTTTCCCACCTATGTGCATCCGGCCTGAGGGCAGTGGCTCAGGACCCTCCTTTGCCTTCTTACAGGACTGGGGTCCCCCAATGACTCTCCTTTGCTTCCTCAAAGCGGGGAAATCTCCCTTTTGGGACTCACTGGATCAGGCCCGGAGGAGCTCAGTGACTGACAAACAGTGGAGGCTTGTCCAGAGTTGTGCAAAGTCGCTATTGTAACAGATGTGGACAGAATGGGCCTTGGCAGGAGAGATGTTGAAGGACCATCCCAGTCTCCGTGGGAGTTGGGATACTCCTTTCCTCCATCTTTCCTCCTCCCTGCCTTCTTTTTCCTTTCTCTTTCCTTCCCTCTTCCCTCCCTCCTTCCTCTCGTCCTTCCTTTCCTCTTCCCTTACCTTCCCCTTTTCTTTCTTTTCCTCCTTTTTTTCTTCCTTCCCTCCCACATTCCTTTCTTCTCCTTTCTTCCTTCCTTTGTTCCTTCCCTCCCTCTTCTCTTCACTTCCCTTCCCTCCCTTTCTTTCTTTCTTTCCTCCCTCTTTCCTTTCTTCCCTCCCTCTCTTTGCTTCCCTTCCCCTCTCCCTTTCTTCCCTTTCCTTCCTACCCTTCTTTTCTTCTTTCCCTCCTTTCTTCCCTCCCTCCTTCCTCTCTACCCTTGTTTCTTCCCATTTCCTTCCTTCTCTCCCCCTCCTTCCTTTCTTCCGTCCTTCCCCCCACCCCCAACCATCACAACCAGCAGTGTTCAGGCCTTACTTCAGCTCTGCACTCAGGGGCATTTCTGGCAGGCCTCTGGGGCCCATATAGGGTTCCTGGAATAAATCTCAGCCAGCCATATGCAGAGGGACGTTCTCCCCACTGTGTGATCTCTTGGTCCCCTTAGTTTCCATTTTGAGCCAGTGGAGAAGTGAATAGATAAATCTCTAAAGTAGCAGGACTTCTTTTCTTTTCTTTTCTTTTCTTTTTCTTTTACTTTTTTTTTGGTTTTTGGGTCACAGCGCTCAGGGGTTACTCCTGGCTCTACGCTCAGAAATTGCTCCTGGCAGGCTCAGGGGACCATATGGGATGCCAGGATTCGAACCACTGTCCTTCTGCATGCAAGGCAAACGCCTTACCTCCATGCTATCTCTCCGGCCCCAGCAGGACTTCATTTATTTATTTATTTATTTTGTTTTGGGGGCCCCATCCGTTTGATGCTCAGGGGTTACTCCTGGCTAAGCGCTCAGAAATTGCCCCTGGCTTGGGGGGACCATATGGGATGCCGGGAGGATCGAAGCGAGGTCCTTCCTTGGCTAGCACTTGCAAGGCAGACACCTTACCTCTAGCGCCACCTCACTGGCCCCATCCAGCAGGACTTCTTTCAGAAGATTGAAAACTGGGTTCTCAGTAGCAGTGGACATGCATTGGATGAAGAACTGAGCAAGAATGGGCGTTTGAGGGTCATGGGGAGCTGGGCTCCCACATACTTCGTCCTTAGATCCAGGCTGTGCGGGCACAGGGCCATCCGCTGGAACCAGGAAGCATGAGGCCAGTTCAGCTTCTGCTGCTCAGGCTTCAGCCTGGGCCTCATGGGCTGCCGAAGGGCCCAAGGCTGCCTCTTGCCTTGGGGTCAGCAGTGGTGAGAACCCCCTCAAGCATCTTAATTCCCTTCCCAGCCCAGAGTCAGCTCAGCTCTGGCTCTGGTCTGAGTTCTGCCCACAGACAGCCCTGCTGGTGGGCCGATGGAAAACATGCTAACTTCATTATCTCAAAATACATACCAACATTCTCACATGTAAATAAGCATACACTCACACACATAAAGACACACACAGTCACACATAACACACAGGACACAATCTTGCTGTATCCAATAACCTCTGTCTCTTCCCCCTAGTGCTTCCTAGAATCAACATCTCCCTCACTTATCTCCCACCCCACCCTCCTCTCCCGGTTGCTTTGCCACACCCCGTGATGCTCTGGGCGACTCCTGGCTCTGCTCCGGGATCACTCCTGGTGGGACTCAGGGGACTGAATGAAGTGCCAGAGATGGAACCGGGATTGGCTGCGTTCAAGGCAAGTACCCTCCCAGCTTTGCTTTCTCAGGCTCCTCAATTTCCATTTCTGACCTTGCTTTTTAGTTTTTGCTTTTTTATTTGGTCTTGAGTGAATAACCTAGTCCGGTCTTTTAAAACGCAGTAACGTCAGAATTCCTTTTCCCTCCTCTTGGTTCCTTCCTTTCCTTCCCTGTCGCAGACTCTGTGGTTCTGTAGTTTTCTTTATGTTTATGGTTTTTCACATAAAGGGAGAATTCAGGAAGGAAACTCACTGGGACATTCTCCTTGGCTAACAGAGTCTCCTTGGTGGCCCCACACTCATCCAGCCAGCAGGGACCCTTTCCCTTCCCCATGCCTGTCCATGTCATCTATCTCCCAAGGACAGAAGATGGCTGAATATCAGCAAACAGCTCATTCCTCGAATTGCCCACCCCCCGCAGATGGCCAAGATGGTTCTGTTTAAAAAAATCACTTTCTAGGGTCTGGTGTGATAGTAGGGCATTTGTCTTGCATACAGCTGACCCAGGATGGAACTGGGTTCAGCCCCCACTGTCCCACTTGATCCCCCAAGCCAGGAGCGATTTCTGAGCGAATAGCCAGGAGTAACCCCTGAGCGTCACTGGGTGTGGCCTAAAAACCAAAACAAAGTGTGAGGTGGCACTAGAGGTAAGGTGTCTGCCTTGCAAGCGCTAGCCAAGGAAGGGTCATGGTTCGATCCCCCAGCATCCCATGTGGTCCCCCCAAGCCAGGGGCAATTTCTGAGCACTTAGCCAGGAGTAACCCCTGAGCATTAAACGGGTGTGGCCTGAAAAACCAAAAAAACAACAACAACAAAAAATCAGTTTCTATGCTCTGGGTCCAGAGTCATAAGACAGCTTCCCTGCAGCTGACCCAGGTTCCATCCTTGGCATCCCATATGGTAACTCCACCCCCACCCCACCAGGGGTCATTCCTGAGCACAGAGCCAGGAGCAGCCCTTGAGTACCACTGGATGTGGCCCTAAAGCCAACAAAGTTTCCAACATGACAGGGTTCAGAGGTGTCTTCTTTCCTCCTCCTGGCCTTGCAAAGAGGTGACCCTCCTCCCTGCTCCTCAAAGGGCAGCCAGCAAACACACCTTGGAACTGGGAATGACGCTTCCTTGGCATGCCCCCCCCCCCCCCCCCGCACTCTGTTTCCCTGTACCCTCATGAGCACCCCTTGAGGACCATGAGTTCGTCTGTCCGTCTGGGCATGAACTTGTCTTCTCTGGGCAGGTCTTCACGCAAAGAAAAGCCTTGATGCCAGCTCAGGGATGCTGCCAGGCCTCCGTGTTCTGGGTAGAGGGGCAGCCTGTGCACAGCCCAGCATGGTGGGGGGTGGGGGCTGAGGGAAAGGAGGTGATAGGAAATGCTTTCTTCGCCAGCATCTGCCTGGTCCAGGATTCCTTCCACTGTCGCCTTCAGTTCTGCCAGAGCTGCTTCCTCTGCAGGAAAATATCTGTGCCTGAGCATTTCCGCCCACAGGAAGCCTCAGCCCCCACCGGGTGTTTTTCCTGAGCTTCCAGTACTGTTCTGGGTACCTGTGGGGCTTCCCCAATTCTCCTTTTGGACTCATCCTCTTCACACACCTCAGAATTCGGGACCAGTGGCTGCGCCACAGATATTTCATTTCTTCTGCTCCAGCTCTGGACACCCAAGACCCCCGATGCTTAAGTATGGAATATCTGGGGAGGCTCCTGTGTAACTTGGACCATTTTCATGATGGTTGGGGGCAGAGCCCGAGGGAAGCAGCATTTTGTGCTGGGGTTCAAAGCCAGGACTTCTCACATGATAAGTGTGTGCTCCCTATTTGGGCCTCTCACCCCCCAAGGCCTGACTTTTAGTTGCGTGTAAGGACCAAAGCCTTTTCCTAATGTGCTTAGTTTTCTTTTGGGCCACACATGAGCACCCTGGTGGTGCTCAGGGGTTACCCTTGGCTCTACGCTCAGGAATCACTCCTGGTGGGGTTGGGGGACCATATGGGATGATAGGGATCCAACCCTGATCAAACATGGGCCGGCTGTGTGCAAGGCCAGTGTTCTCTTCCCCTCCTCCACTCCTTCACTCCTTCCCTCCTCACTGTGCTAAAGCCCTGGCCCATTTTCTTTGTTTTAGTTTGAGGCCACACCCATTGGTGCTCAGGCCTCTCTCTCTCTCTCTCTCTCTTCTCTCTCTCTCTCTCTCTTCTCTCTCTCTCTCTCTCTCTCTCTCTCTCTCTCTCTCTCTCTTCCCCCCCCCCCCCTGTGCTAATACCCTGACCTTTAGGCATTTCCACCACTCCTGGAGATTCACACCCCCTGGTCTGTAGCACTAACCTCCTCTGATCTTGAATGAAGGGTATCCACTGACTCTTTGCTCTCCCACTTGAAGTTGAAGTTCTGGGTGCTCCTTCCTGAAGCAGCTACATCTTGGTGGGAAGTGGGGCAGCCCATGCAGGGTCTGAGCAGGGGCCAGCAGCAGAAGACTGAGTGGGAGGACAGACCTGTTGATAGCCCTCCTTGGGGTGCTGCTGCCATGAATGTGGCCTGGAGCCAGGCTGTGGAGGTCACGTTCCAGAGCTCCTGAGCTCTGGATCAAGTGTTGAGCCCATGGGGTGCTGGTGGAGGGAAGAACTTCTGACAGGGAAGTTGGCATGAGTGATGGCAATGGTGTGGAAGAGCCCTGCCAAGCCAAGCCTGAACAAACAGCCCCTTTTAGGACAGAGGCCCCTGCGGGACTAGGGTTGGGCCTTAGGACCAGCTGCTTACACGGGGTGCTTCTCCCATCTAACCTCAAGAATCAGCTCACATGTTTCCAGGGTATTAGTCATGGCCCCATCCATCCCCTGGGAATGTGTGTGTGGCTGATGGTCATGCTGGTCCGTCCCTTTGTGGATGATTCTGGGCCGAAAAGGAGCATCTGACCAGCGGATGCCCTGCCAGAAGTGAGAAATGTATGAAATACCTTTTTTTGGCTTTAAGGTCATACCTAGCAATGCTCAATTGTTGCTCCTGGCTCTGCAGTATAAACATCAACAGGGCTATAAAAATCGGAGCTGGAGGTCAGGGCTCAGCTGACACAGCTGACAGATGGCCCCGTGTTTCTATCTAGAACATTCACAGAGCCATAGCCTGGAGGCCTGCATGCTCACTCTGACCTCAGTCAGACTGCTTAGCAGCTCCTGTGCATGTTTCCACTTAACCCCCCCACCCCCACATACACACACGAAGGGATGTTCTGGAAGGGGTGAGATGGGGGTCCCATCCTTTCCCACCAGCAAAACCACTGCAGGGTGGGGCCTAAGACATAACACAGATGGCGGGTGCTGGCTTTGCATGCAGCTGACCCAAGTTTCATACCCAGCATACCGTAGGGTCACCTGAACTCTCCAGGAGTGATTCCTGAGCACAGAGCCAGGAGTCAGCCCTGAGTACAGCCGGGTGTGGACCCCAAACAAAACAACAGCAAAAACCCTTCTGGGGCATCCATGATCCCTTTGCAGCTCCATATTAGCAACTGTGCTTTTTTTGGGGGGGGGAAGAGGGCACACCCAATAATGCTCAGAGGTTACGCCTGGCTCTGTGCTCAGAAATCACTCCTGCAGGCTCTGGGGACCATATAGGATGCCGGAAATCAAACCTGGGACCATCCCGGTTCAGCCACATGCAAGTGGCAAGAGCTCTACCAATGTGCTATCCTTCCAGCCCCAGCAACCATGTTTTTTATCTTTTCTTCATATTTTTTTTTTGTTTTTTAGTTTTTGGGTCACACCTGGCGACACTCAGGGGTTACCCCTGTCTCTGTGCTCAGAAATCGCTCCTGGCAGGCATGGAGAACTATATGGGAGAACCAGGATTCAAACCACCATCCATCCTGGGTCAGCTGTGTGCAAGGCAAACACCTTACTGCTGTGCTATCTCTCCGGCCCCTTTTCTTCTAATTTTTATTATAATACCATGATCTAACAAGTTGTTTTAGGTATTAAATGTTCCAACCCCAATCTCACCACCAGTGTGACTTTCCCTCCACCGGTGTCCTCAATCTTCCACCCACAATCCCAGCTTGCCCCATTACAGGCACAAATTGATTTCCCATTGCCAATGGATTCACTCAAACTCAGACCAGCGTGGATCAATGTGAAATAATTATTCCCTCTTTCCATGGCATAACCAAAGTCAGTAACTAAGTGCTGGGCTGTGCTTGGTGTGAGTTGAACGTCTGTGTAGACTCTGAGCTTGTCTGTGTGCTGTGTAACTTTCCCAGCAGATTTCCTGGGATCCCACTGAGCTGACACTCCCATGAAATATTGAGATGTTGTCCAGCCATTCATAGTGTTCCTTAAATGGAGATAAAAAAGAAAAACATCCCCTTCTCCAGCGACTGCACACACTGGCCCGAATAGCCTAGGCACAAACCCTGCTTACAGTTGCACTGGGGCCAAGGAAACAGACAGGGAGAAAACTGGATTGAAGGGGGTCAGACGTGCTGTGTGTGAGGTGTGGGGAGGTGGGAGCTCTCGGGCTTCCCTATGCCACTCAGCCAGAGCCTGCATGCACCTCCTGTCTGGGAGGGGAACAGTGATTGCTGGATCCAATTAAGTGTTTTGCCCCCACCCCCAGCTGCTGAGTGAGCTGGTGAGCTGGTTGTCCTTGACCGAAAAAGGCGTTTCTGCATCTCTGTAGCATCTTGTGCTGGGCCCTTTGGAGGTTTTAAGCCAGTAGCCCGGCTCCTTGTCTGCCAGAATAGACAGACTTGCAGGCTCGGAGATTTTGGCAACTGGTGCGGACTGGCAACTGAGAGGGGGAGGTAGCGTCTTTCCGGCTGTGTGAGGACCTGGGACACTCCTCTGCAGAGTATTGTCCTGACCGTCCTCAGCCCCAGCCTTGAATTTATTCACTTGTTGTTTTTCTTCCCCCTTGATTTTTGAACCACACCTAAAAGGAGAGTGTAAGATGAAAAAAAAAAGAAAGTGATTATTGGTGGGCCAAATAGATAGTACAGCAGAAAGGGCACTTGCTTTACGCACTGTTGGCCTGGGTTCAATCCCCAGCACCAAATAGGGCGCCCTGAGCACCGCCAGGGGTGGAAGCAGAGGGAGCCCGGGGTCTATTGACAGACAGTGCCCTGCCCGCCCCGCCGCCCCTACATGATCCCTGAGCACAGAGCCAGGAAAGTTAAGTTTTGAATACCTCCAGGTGTGGCCCCTCAAAAATCTAGTTGCTTTGTGGGCTCTTTCTCCACCAATCATGTCAGGTTCAGGGCCCTGGAAACCCCAATGGTTGAGGCTATGAGGCTGGGGAGATGGTGCAAAGCACTGACAGACACAGCCCCCAGTACCACTTAAGTGTGGCTGCTACAGGAGTCACCAGAAGCAACACTAAACATGAAGCCACAATATGGAGGAGGAAGTTGGCTTTGCACACAACTGGCCTAGGTTTCAATTTCTGGCATCCCATATGGTCCCCTGAGCACCCAGGAGAGATTCCTGAGCATTGCAGGGTGTGGCCTCAAAACAAAATAACTGTTATACTAAATTAGTTAAGAGCCTGGGGAGGAAATCCACGTGGGACCAACACTATTTTGATCACTGAGATCAACGTTAGGGCTAGAGTACAACCCCCAAAAGAATGAAAGTCATAAAAATATAATTGGAGCAACAGTTCAGGAAGCCATAGGCAGAAAAAGCGGAGCAGAAAACAATGCCAGGAATGGAGAGGGGACAGTTCCTTGTCTTAGGTCTCAAGAATGGAGTTGCCCACTTTCCGCTCATTCCTACTTGTGCTTTCCCCCATTAAATCCAGACGGGCTTTACAGTACCGAAATCCATGTTTTCCCACCCAAGTTAGGAGTGTATGATCCCACCTCAGCTCTGGGTGTTTCTGTTGAGTCTGACCCAGTTTTTAGGGGGCATCTACCTTCCTAAAGGATGTGAGTGTGTGGGCAGCAGAGAGATGAGGGCTCTCCTAGAACAATATAGGGCTGGGCTGGATTCCAGCTTCAGATTAGCAGCCCAGCCACCTGCTGATCTCTTTTCTTTCTTTTTAGGGTATTTCTTGGGACAGATAGCCCTGCCCTTCTCCCCACCATTGTCCCTTGTTTATCTGTTTATCTGAGGTTTCTCAGCAACTTGTGTCCCTAGCGTGTCCCTGAGACAAGCCTGAGTGAGTCCTTCAGCCCTCCCCTATTTTCCTTTCATTTCTTCTTTCTCATTTCTAAGAAAAGACACAGGTTTTCGCTCTCCCCAAGTGCTGGCCTCCTTGGGGGTATCTGTTCTGTTGTGTTCTATTCAGTTTGATTTGTTTTGGTTCTTCTTTGACCACATGCAAGTGGAGGGCGTCCCCTTCTCCAGTGAGAACCAGGGCGGGGAGATGGGCTGCTGGGAGCCTTTTGGGGTGTGTGGGGATGAGTCAGATTGAGTCATGGTGGAGGGGGGGGGGGAACAGGTGAGACTGGTCAGTCCAGGTTGGGGGTGGGGGCGGGCGGGGCAGGCACTCTGTCTGTCAATAGACCCCGGGCTTCCAGGGCCTTCCCCTGCTTCTGGGGTTACACACATTTGTTTTGTTTTGTTTTGCTTTGCTTTGTTTCTACTTTTGTTTTTACGCCACACCCAGCTTAGGGCTCACTCCAGGCACTACTGGAGTAGATCATTTCTGATGCAGGACTGGGAATCCAACCTGGGGTGGCTGCTTGCAAAGGGGTGGCTGCTTGCAGAGGTGGCCCTCCCTGTTGTACCCAACATTTTTCTGTCTGTGAATGTTGGAGGGATTAGATACCTGGATCTCATGCTGTTCCAGAAGCTTATGTCTATTCATTCCAGGGTTTACTTTTTTTTTTTTTTGGCCACACCGGAGGTGCTCAGGGGTTACTCCTGGCTATCTGCTCAGAAATAGCTCCTGGCAGGCACAGGGGACCACATGGGACCATGCTGCTTGCATGGCAAATGCTATCTCTCCGGGACCCCACAGGGTTTACTTTTAACCCTTTGGTGACTCTTTACTTTGGTTTTGGGGCCACACCATTGGTCCTGCTCAAGGATCACCTTGCAGGATTTAAAGGACCATTGTTGGTCCCCACTGTGTCTCTGTGAGAGATGAATGTAGCAAGGTCCTTGAACCTGTTTCCTCCTCCTTTACCCTCTCTTTGTTCCCCTTCCACCCTCGTTTTCTTTCTGTGAGCCCCCACCCTCTGCCCTGTCCTTCCAATTGGCCCCTAGTCCCTGCATTGGATTTTCCACCCCCCTGGACATGCCCCAGCCATTCCTAGCCTAAGCCTGTGCTTTAACTGGGATTACCTGAAGCCTTAAGGCCAGGAGCCTAAAAATAGAGTCCTGAGTGATTCCCTTAGGCTCTGAGGCTCCCCTGGGAAGCCATCCAAGTTTACTCCAGGAAGTGGGGGCAACTACATGTCTGTTCTGAGTTGGTAGGGAAGCCCACATGTGGGTGCGGCCCTTTGCTCTGTGTATTATGCTAGTGTGGATGCTATGGGTGTTGGATCCACGCCATAGCCCAGGGCTCATGGTGGGGCATGGCAGTAAGCCCCTAGCCAGGGTGGCCGAACTATGGTCCTGTGCCATGTGCCATGTGCCATGTGCCAAGCAGGTTTCCAGCCTCGTCCTGTATTTCTCAAAATGAGACTGGGGGCTGAAGCAATAGCATGATAGAGGGCTTCACCTGCATGTGCCTGACCTAGGTTTGATCCCCAGCACACCAGTCTGGTTCCCTGAGCACTGCCAGTGGTGACCTCTGAGTGCAGAGCCAAAAGTAAATCCTAAGCATTGCCAGGTAAGGCTCCAAACAAAACAACAATGTAAGACCTTGAGTACTGAACAGGAGGTTTTCCATGAATGCCAGAGAAGAAACTGAGGAAACCACTCCAACACACACACACTTACTAGGCTGGGGCATTCTCATCATTCTGGAACATCCCATTTTCTGAACTTGAACTTGATTTCTGGTTCCCTTTACCTGGAGGCATTATAGCCTAGGGCTGGCTGGTGGCTGAAAGCCCTGGGAAAGAGAAGCAGGCTGGCTGTGCATGCAGCTCACCCAGGTTTGATCCCTGGCAATGCTTAGGAGTTATCTCTGTCACCAGTAAGACGTAGGCACCATCAGGTGTGATCCAAAACCCAGCCACTGCCTGCCTTGCCTGCGCTAGCCTTGGACGGACCGTGGTTCGATCCCCCGGTGTCCCATATGGTCCCCCAAGCCAGGAGCAACTTCTGAGCACATAGCCAGGAGTAACCCCTGAGCGTTACCGGGTGTGGCCCAAAAACAAAAACAAAAAAAAAGGGGCCGGGTGGTGATGCTAAAGGTAAGGTGCCAAAACCCAGCCACCCTTCCACACCCTGAAGAAAGGTGAAGCATAAATAGGGGGAAGGTCAGACAGGGGCAAGTGTGAGGATTGCGGTGCCAGGGGCAAGAATCTAGGAAACTCAGACTTGGGTGGGTGTTTCTGGACCATGTGCCTGAGAAGGGCCTCCAAAAAATATCCCCATACCTCCTGCATGTCCTGGACATGGGTCCTACAGTGTCTGACCTGGCTTTTGATCCCCATGTGAAGCTCCTTGGGGAGGGTTGGGGAACCAGTTAGCTGATTTGAAGCAAACTCCCACCTTACTCTGCTGTCAATACCCCCTCTTCCAGAAGGAGGTTCATGGGTGACCCAGTTTAGCCTGGGAAAGCCCACAGGGCCCGGTCCATTTTCGTTTGGTTTGTGTGAGAGACGGCGGTAGGGAGGATGCATCACCTCTCCTGACTGGAATGGGCCCATGAGGATACTCAAAAGGCAGGAGTCTTTGTTACCCACCACCATATGGTGAGGTCCCCCAAATCCTGGCAGGTGTGACCCATAAAAATAAGAAATAGGAGCAGGAGCAATAGCACAGCAGTAGGGCATTTGCCTTGCACATGGCCGACCTGGGATGAACCAGGCCATGCAAGCGCTGAACCAGGACCAATGGTGGTTCGAATCCCCAGCATATCAGGAGTGATTTCTGAGCAAGAGCCAGGAGTAACACCTGAGCAACACCGGTGTGGCCCCCCCAACAAAGAAAATGGGCAGATAATGCAGTGGGGAGAGTGCTTGCTTGCTCACCTAGGCTTGATCCCCTACATCCTATGTGGTCCGCCTTAGCACTGCCAGAATTCCTGAACAGAGTCCTGGCCAGAGTAATTCCTGACCATCATCAGGTGTGGCTCCAAAACAGGTGAAACAGGTGCAGGAACACGGGAGCGAGAAGAGCAGACGGCACATCTCTTGAAGCCATGTCTGCCACCATGTTCTCGCCATGTCCCGAGCTTGTCCCTTAGTGCTTCTCTGCTCACGTCTCCCTCCCTCCCTTTCTTTCTCTTTCGTTTTTTTTTTTTTGGGGGGGGCCACACCTGGCGACACTCAGAGGTTACTCCTGGCTCTGCTCAGAAATCACTCCTGGCAGGCACAGGGGAACCATATGGGATGCCGGGATTCGAACCACCATTGGTCCTGGTTCAGCGCTTGCAAGGCAAACACGCTACTGCTGTGCTATCTCTTTCCCCCTTTGTTTTGTGTTTGAGCCATACCTAGCAGGCGCTAGGTGTTCTAGAAGGTGCTCTGGGAACCAAATCCTCGGTCCTTTTCTTCTTCTCCACCTTTATATTCTCATTTCAAAAACAAAACAAAACAAAAGACAAACAAAAACCAACAACAAAACCCAGCCCCCCAGCCCCCACAGTCTTTGGGTGTGAGTCGCCCTGGCTGTTCTCACAGCAGGAAACTGTTTTCTCTTCTGTGGGGGGCAGTGAGGGGTCAAGATCCGGGCCCAGCTGGCCCAGCCAGCATCACTCTGGTGTTCAGTAGAACCTGCCAGAATCAACCTAAGCCTGGGGAAAGAGGTGGGGATGCTTAAGAAATGCAGCTGTCAGGTGGGTCCTGCCTCCTTGACCTGCCGACCCCCACAGTGGTGGCCACCAGTTTGGACAGTGCTGGAACAGTGGTTCATGCCAGATGCAAGGGGGAATCTGCAGGGAACAAGGGTAAGACCTCTGGGGATAGGAGGACTAGGAGTGAGACCTCTGAGGACATATCCTAGGGGCAAAGGTAAGACTTCTGGGAGCAGAGGCTGAGGCAGGTGTGAGACCTCTGGGGCAGAGCCCTGGGTCTTTGGGAGCCTCTGCTGGTTAGGACCAACTGACTTTATGAGGTATAGAAAGAACATTTGTCTGAGGCTAGCAGGGTTAGGGACCACTGAAGGACTTTCAGACCAGGACCAAACTAGGTAAGCAGGGCCCAGCGCCAAAGAACTGCACTATTTGCCTTGCACACTGTTGACCTCAGGTTTGATCCCCAGCATCACATAGGGTCCTTAGAACACTGCCAGAAGAAATTTCTGAGTGCAGAGGCTGAAGTCAGCCAGCCTCGAGCACCACTGGGCACAGCCCCGAAATAACATAAACAGCAAAACCGTACACAAGTTTCCTTATGTTTGTTTTTAGGTCACACCTGATGGTGCTCCTGCATCACTCCCAGCAGTGCCTGGACTATCCGCAGGTGTGGCCCAAACTCTGCCCCTTCACCAAAGGAGACAGAGTTAGAGGCAGCTGCTGCTTAGGCACGGGGAAGTGGGGGGTCTTTCCCTTGGCCACGTATCTGGGCATCTACCAACAGCTGAAATTCATGCTGCTTCCATCCTGGGTGGTTGTCAGAAAGGTCACCTCCCCTCTGTATCTGCTGCTAACAATCAAGTGCATGTGTGTGTGCGCTCATATATGTGTAACAGCTGACAGATGCACATGACTCTAAAGCCCAAATGTATGAGCGGGTCTTACTACACTTTCTTCCTTCCCTCCTCTCTCCTCTCCCTCTCCTTCCCCTCTCCTTTCTTTCCCTCTCCTCCCATTCCCTACCCACAATTATCAGCTCTTTATTTATTTTTCCTGAGATTTCTGTTATCATTTCCTCCTAGCACAGTTCACTGTCTTTAGACTTTCAATTTTGTTTTCCTGTCTTGTTTCCTTCCTCTTTGTTCTTTTTATTTTCCTTCCCCTTTACATTTTTATTTTATTTATTTTCGTTTTGGGGCCACATCTGGCAGCATTCAGAGATTACATCTGGCTCTGTGCTCAGAAATCGCTCCTGGCAGGCTAGGGGGACCATATGGGATGTTAGGGATCAAACCTGGTTGGTCACATGCAAGGCAAAAGTCCTACCCACAGTGATGTCTCTCTGGCCCCCTCCTTCCCTTTATTATTGATTTGTTTTTATTTGGGGACACACCTGATGGCCCTTGGGTTTTCCTCTTTGCAGCGTGCTCAAAGATCACTTGGAGGTACAAGGGAACCAGATGTGGCAGGGATTGAAGCTGGGTGTCTCAGTTCAGAGACATTGTCAGTCAATGTCTGATAATTCTGAATCAAAGATTATCTATCAGTGGTCCTCAAACTATGGCCCGCAGGCCACATATTGTATTTGTATCTGTTTTGTTTCTTCATTGCAAAATAAGATATATGCAGTGTGCATAAGAATTCGTACATAAGTTTTGTTTTTACTATAGTCAGACCCTCCAATGGTCTGAGGGACAGTGAACTGGCCCCCTGTTTAAAAAGTTTGAGGACCCCTAAATTTATTGTCAGACATTGTTAGAGGGTGTGCCAAGCCCCAAGTTGTCTCTGTCACTCTCTGGCTTTTGAGGGTGGGGTATGGGAATGGTTGGGGACCTGGCTATACCCAGTGGTTCTCAGGATTGACTCCTGGCTCTGCACTCAGGGATCACACTTAATGGGACCATTAAAAATGCTGGGAATAGAACTGGGATTGGTTGCATGCATGGCAAGTGTCTGGTTCCCTATCCTGTCTGGTGATGGGGCCGGAGCACAGCAGGTAGCTTTGCAAATGGCTGACAAGAGTTTGATTCCTAGCACCCAGAGCCAAGGGTAACTGTAAGCACAGCTGGCTGGTTGTGCCCCCAAACCCAAACCCTATGAGCTCTCTCTTTGGTCAGCTGCTCTGGGCTTCCTCCTCCTCTAGCTCCTGTTTCTACTCCCTGTGCATGACAGCTGGTTGTCCTGTCCCTGTCCCATGCCCTGAATGATGGACAGGGCTAGCAGGGGATGTACCTTCCTAAGGAGTTTTGTTTGCCAGCTTTTCGGGAGCTGAACATTCCAAGAACTGACAGCTGCCTCCAGCTATGACTGATTGTGCTTCTTGGCTTGGCCCCCTCAGCAGATCCCCAGGGCCCAGCACCAAGTACACTGCCCAGTCAGGCTCCCCAACACCTGCCACTGTCTCGTTTGTGGTCCTGGCAGGAGGAATTCATTTCTTGTTTCAGTTCCCCATCTGTGTGCACATGAGGATGAGGGGGTACAGGAATCTTGCAGCTGCTGCTCCCAAAGTTCTGAGAGAATGTGATCACTTGTTCAGCAATTAGGATCCCAGTCCTGGCTCCTCCATCTTATCCACATCCGGCTTTTATTCATTTATTTATTTTGGTGTTTTGGTCACACACTTCGGTGGTGCTCAGGAGTTATTCCTGGTTCTGCACTTCTGGTAGCCTGTTGGGGGGAGGAGGACCCTATGGGATGCTGAGGTCACATGCAATGTGAGTTCCTTACCCATTGTGCTACCTCTCTGGCCCAACATCCAGCTTTTAATTTCTCTTTTCCTTCCTCATTTTCTAATTTTGGGAGTGGAGGTGCTCAGATATTATGCCTGGTTGTTTAGCTCACAGCGGGGCTCAGGAGACCATGTGGTGTCGGGGACCACATCCAGCCCCCATATGGCTAAGTTTGTGCTTTAGCCCTTGGTGCTGTCTCCTCCCCCAGTATTCCCAGTTTTCAAGAATGAATTTTTTGTTTTTGTTTTTTGTTTTTTGTTTTTTTTTTTTGGTTTTTGGGCCACACCCGGTAACGCTCAGGGGTTACTCCTGGCTATGCGCTCAGAAGTCGCTCCTGGCTTGGGGGACCATATGGGACGCCGGGGGATCGAACCGCGGTCCGTCTCCTAGGCTAGCGCAGGTAAGGCAGGCACCTTACCTCCAGCGCCACCGCCCGGCCCCTTGTTTTTGTTTTTTTGTTTTTGTTTCACACCTAGCAGCGCTCAGGGGTTACTCCTGGCTCTACACTCAGAAATCACTCCTGGCAGGCTCGGGGGACCATGTGGGATGCCGGGATTCAAACCACTGTCCTTCTGCATGCAAGGCAAATGTCCTCCTACCTCATGCCATTTCTCTGGCCAAGATTGAATTTTTTTGTGTTTAAGATTGAGTTTTTGGGACCGAGAGATAGCATGGAGGTAAGGCGTTTGCCTTTCATGCAGATGGTCATCGGTTCAAATCCCGGCGTCCCATATGGTCCCCCATGCCTGCCAGGAGCAATTTCTGAGCCAGGAATAACCCCTGAGCACTGCCGGGTGTGACCCAAAAACCAAAAAAAAAAAAAAAAAGATTGATTTTTTTTTTTTTAACTGATGGACCAAATTAAAGGACTGAATGATCTCCTGAGTTTCTCTACATAAAATGATGATGCAAAATTGCCACCAGCAAGTTTTCAGATTTTATTTTATTTAATTAATTTATTTATTTATTTTGGTTTTTGGGTCACACCCGGCAGCGCTCAGGGATTCCTCCTGGTTCTACACTCAGAAATCGCTCCTGGCAGGCTTGGGGGACCATATGGGATGCCGGGGATTGAACCCAGTCCATCCCGGGTTGGCTGTGTGCAAGGCAAATGCCCTACCACTGTGCTATCATTCCAGCCCTCATGTTTTCAGATTTTAAAGCCTTGAAGGATACTGTGTTCCAAGTGACTTAGGCAGTTAATAAACAATATAATTTTTTTCTATATTTGTGGCAAATTTGGTATTTCTCAATTTTTTTCCCTCAGCTTTTGAAAATGAACCAGAGCAGGGAAATATTTAATGAGTAATAGTGTTTTAATTTTTAATAGTGTTTTAATTAAAACTATAGTGAATCCCTTTCTCATTCAAAAACTTGAAAAAATGGGATTTTGTACCTAATTTATACATACAGTGCTTTGTTCTTTTTTCTGAAAGAAAAGAAAGCTGGGAAGATGCTCAGACAGAAGACAGGGATATGTGCTATGCATGCCCCACATTCAGACCTCAGCATAGTGTGGTCCCCAGAGCATTTTGCTGCATATGGAGAGAGAGAGAAAAGAGAGAGAGAAATAGAGAGAGAGAAACAGAGAGAGATTAGATCTCACCTTTGCAGGCTCTTTTCTCATTTGCAGTAAGTAGCTACTTAGCCAGTTTATATCTAAATTTATAAATTTAGATTCTCACGTTTGCACAAATCATGCTACACTGGTCTTCCTTTGTTTTCTGTTTTGTTTTGTTTTATTTTGTTTGGGGGCCATACCACACTGTGTGTGTTCACGGACCATCCCTGACGGGGTGCTGGGAATAGAGCCCAGGGTTGCTATGTGCAAAGCAAATGCCCTCCCCACTGTGCTATAGCTCTAGCCAGTTTTGCCCCTTCAGATGTTTCTTGTTCTTCCTTGGTATGGGGCCACACCTGGTGGTGCTCAGGGTTTACTCCTGGCTCTTGCTCAGGGATCCTTGCTCAGGGATCACTCCTGGTAGGGCTCAGGGAACATACGTGGTGCTGGGTTTCGAACACTTGCAAAGCAGATGCCTGACGAACTGTCCTCTTTCTTAGGCGGCTTTTCAGAGGTTTTGTGTTCCCTTGGATTTTTTCTGTAAAGTAAACATAAGAGCATGTTCTTCCCGTTTTTCTACTAAGCTGTGTATTTCTTCTTTGCTGGGCAGGAGCTATTTTATATCTGTGCCACATGAATCATTTACCTGTTATGTTTTTTTGTTTTTTTTGGTTTTTGGGCCACACCCATTTGATGCTCAGTGGTTACTCCTGGCTATGCGCTCAGAAATCGCCCCTGGCTTGGGGGGACCATATGGGATGCCGGGGGATCGAACTGCGGTTCGTCCTAGCACTTGCAAGGTAGACACCTTACCTCTAGCGCCACCTTCCCGGCCCCATTACCTGTTATGTTTTTTTTTGTTTTTTTTTTTTTGTGGTTTTTGGGTCACACCCGGCAGTGCTCAGGGGTTATTCCTGGCTCCAGGCTCAGAAATTGCTCCTGGCAGGCACGGGGGACCATATGGGGCGCCGGGATTCGAACCGATGACCTCCTGCATGAAAGGCAAATGCCTTACCTCCATGCTATCTCTCCGGCCCCTACCTGTTATGTTTTAAGGATGTCTCCTGGTTGGTTCTCATCTTTGTCTTAGCTGCAGTTAAATGTATTTCTGGTGGGCGAGGGATTCTGGTTCTCTGTTTTTGTTCACCATATTATTTTGCATTCATCTTGCCTTTTGGGGGGACTTGTTGAATATATTTTTCTTATTTTACTAGCCATTTTGTTTTGTTTTGACCACACCAGAAGATGCTCAGGGATTACTCCTGGCTATGCACTCAGAAATCGCTTCTGGCTTCAGGGACCATATGGGACACTGGGGGATCAAACTGTGGTCTGTCCTAGGTTAGTGCATGCAAGGCAAATGCCCTACCACTTGTGCTGCTGCTCCAGCCCTTATTTTACTAGTCTTATAACATTTACTAGTTTTAAACATTCTCCTTCCATTCTTTCACAGTAAGACAAGAAATTTTAGTTTTTGGACTTAACTCTTGCTCATCTCTCAAATAATGCAGGAACCTCTCTGCATTGTATTTTTTTTTTTTTTTTTTTTTTTGTGGTTTTTGGGTCACACCCGGCAGTGCTCAGGGGTTATTCCTGGCTCCAGGCTCAGAAATCGCTCCTGGCAGACACGGGGGACCATATGGGACACCGGGATTTGAACCGATGACCTCCTGCATGAAAGGCAAACGCCTTACCTCCATGCTATATCTCCGGGCCCTCTGCATTGTATTTTTGTTTGTTTGTTTTGGGGTCACACCAAGGACACTCAGGTTACCCTTGGCTGTACACTAAGAAATCACCCCTGACAGGTTCTGGGACCATATGGGGTGCTGGAAATCAAACTTAGGTTGGCTGCATGCAAGACAAATGCTGTACCACTATGTTATCGGTCCAGCTTTATCCTATTTCTTTTATTATTATTATTATTATTATTATTTTTTTTTTTTTTTTTTGGTTTTTGGGTCACACTCGCTCAGGGGTTACTTCTGGCTGTCTGCTCAGAAATAGCTCCTGGCAGGCACGGGGGACAACATGGGACACCGGGATTCGAACCAACCACCTTTGGTCCTAGATAGGCTGCTTGCAAGGCAAACGCTGTTGTGCTATCTCTCTGGGCCCTTCTTATTTTTCTTTAATTTGTTGGTTTCTGGGCCACAGCAAGTGTTGTACAGGGTTACTCCTGGCTCTGAACTCAGGAATTACTATTCCTGATGGTGCTTGGGGACCATAACGGATGCTGAGGATTGAACCCCACTGTGCTGTTGGTCTGGCCTCTGCTCCCTATTTGGAAGATCCTACTGACTTTCTTTTTTTTCTTTTACTTTTTTTTGTTTTGTTTTGGTTTTGTTTTTTGGTTTTTGGATCACACCCGGCAGCGCTCAGGCGTTACTCCTGGCTCTACGCTCAGAAATCGCTCCTGGCAGGCTTGGGGGACCATATGGGATGCTGGAATTCGAACCGCCGACCTCTGCATGCAAGGCAAACACATTACCTCCATGCTATCTCTTTGGCCCCTCTTTTTTTTTTTTTTCTTTTCCTAGTGACTTTCTACTCTCTAGAATGTGCTTTGACTCAGGAGTGATTTTTTTGTTTGTCTTTTATTTTTTTGGGTCATATCTAGCGGCACTCAGGATTACTCCTGGTTCTGCGCTCAGAAATCGTTCCTGGCAGGGACTATATGGGATGCCAGGATTTGAACCAAAGTCCATCCTGGATCAGCTGCTTGCAAGGCAAATGCCCTACTGCTGTGCTCTCTTTCTTGGATGAGATCTTGGGAGTGATTTTGACTTAAGACAGACAGGCCTGTTCACTCACCTCTTCACAGCTGTGGAAATCTGTACTCCTTTGGGTACCCTTGCTCAACTCAAAGTCTGTCCTGTCCTTCTCCTTTAACTGATTTTGTGGTCTCACCCAGCCCTGCTCAGTGCACTGCCTAGCAGGTGGTGGACCTGGAGCCCTGATACTGACAGAGTTGGGGGGGGGGGCTCTGCTTTTTTTATGCAAACTAAACCTGGTCTGGACTGAGTCTTCTAGAGATGAGAAGTCTTCTGCCTCCCTCAGCTCTTCCTTAAGGGGCCCACACACCATAGCTAAGGGCGGGTGACCACTTATCGCCTGAACACACTGTCTTTCCTGGAAGGGGGGTGTCAGAGGCTCCTCCTCCTGCCCCATCTCAGTGAAGGAGGAGCAAGGCCTGGCAGGGCTGAGCTGAGTCCCAGGAGTGGATGCCAGAAGACATGGTGGGAGGAGTCCGACAGAACATGGGAAAGAAAACAGGGACCCCTTGGCAAGTGGGAGAGGGCAGGATGGGGTGGGGCAAGGAAGGAGGAGACAGCTGGGCAGGCTGGACTGATAGAGAAGCAGCTTTGTGGGTCTGGACAGGGACACAAACCAGAGCAAAATGACACAGCCAGGAATGTAGTGACACAAATAGGGACCAGAGGAGCTGAAAAGCAAGCTCAGTGGAAGGGTGTGTGCCTTGAATGTGGCCAACCCTGGTTCGATCCCGGCATCCCATGGGATCCCCCAGTACTGCGAGGAGTAATTTCTGTTTTTTTGGGAGTTTTTTTGGTTTTTGGGTAACACCCGGTAGTGCTCAGGGGTTACTACTGGCTCTACGCTCAGAAATCGCTCCTGGCAGGCTCAGGGAACCATATGGGAAGCCGGGATTTGAACCATCGTTCATCTGCATGCAAGGCAAACTCACTACCTCAATGCTATCTCTCTGGCCCCAAGGAGTAATTTCTGAGTGCAGAGCCAGGAATAACCTGAACACTGTTGGGTGTTGCCCAAAAATCAAATATAAAACTCCAAATAAACAACAACAACTAGGGACCAGAGTGACAGCCAGGGACCAAAGCCCCCATGTTGACTGCTGAGATAGGCTAGTGAAAGACCCAGAGACCCAGAGGGAGAGGAGAGGGGGGAAATGGAGGAATACGGGGAGTGCATCTTCTGGTGTCTTTGGCACTATACCAGGCCCATCAATCACTTGTCTGTTTTTCCTTTTGACTTACTTTGGTGGGGGGGAAGGGTTTGGGTGGTTAGTGGGCCATAGGATATGCTGCTGCTGTGGCAGGATCACTTGTGCTCTCATCCACCTCACAGTGGTGCTTGGGGAAGCTCAATGCAGAACACTGGTGGGCCCATGTAATTCTCCCCCAGCCTCTCCCAATACTCTGCTGCCCTCAATCCTGTTCTGTAATGCCCTCCCTACTCCCTAGCCCGTCTCTGCTGCCCTCACCCCTGTAATTCCCTCCCCCCACTCTGACACCCTCACCGCTTCCCATTCCTGCCCAGTGCCTTCTGTCTCCTGTCTGACACACCTCACTCTGTTTATATCTATTTTTAGATTTGACTTCGCTCGACTAATTCTGTTCATACTTTTTCTTTCCTTTTTTTGGGGGGTGGGGGTTTGGGCCACACCCAGCCACACTCAGGGGTTCCTCCTAGCTCTGTGCTCAGAAATCGCTCCTGGCATGCTCAGGGGACCATATAGGATGCCGGAGATCAAATCTGGGTCTGTCCTGGGTTGGCCACATGCAAAGCAAAAGCTATTGTGCTATCTCTCCGGCCCTACTTTTCTTTCCTTTAGTGGTTAATTGAACAGGATTTCTCAAAGCAGTCACTGACCAGTCCCCAGGATCACAGGAGAGCAGGGGGGTCACACTAACTCACTAGCTCCCTGAATTGGGGGTGCTCGGTGTGGATGGGGACTCAGTGGCTGACATGTGTCTCCTTAGCATAAACACAATTGGGAAGTGAGGTGTACCGTGGGAGAAGGATGGCAAGTTTCAACCCCGAAATGCAAATAAAGTGAGCACAAGACCTGTGGATTCAGGGGTCAGAATGAATGAACAAAGAAGGAAATTGCACCCACTTCCTTCCAGTCTAGACTTTGTTATTTATTTTTTGGTTTTTGGGTCACACCCGGCAACGTTCAGGGGTTACTTTCTGGCTCTATGCTCAGAAATCACTCCTGGCAGACTCAGGGAACCATATGGGATGCTGGGAATCTAACCGCCGTCCTTCTGCATGTGAGGCAAATGCCCTACCTCCATGCTATCTCTCTGCCACCCCTCCTTTTTTTCAGTCTAGACTTTATAATTGCCAGGGTCTGCCACATGGTGTTCACATGAGGAGCTAGTATCAGGACTCTTTCCTTTTAGGGGTCATGTCCTATTTTAGTTTTCTGCTTCTTTTGACCTTGTCACATTGCTATTATCTTATAATCTGCTATTTAGGTTTTTTTTTTTTTTTTTTTTTGAGGAGTCACACCCAGAAGTGCTCAGGGACTACTCCAGGCTCTGTGCTCAGGAATCACGCCTGGTGATACTTCTGAAATTGGGAGAAGGGAGGAAGAGGAGTGTATTCAATGTGGGACCCCATTCCTTACCCGGTCTGCCACGCAGCTTCATCATCAGGGGTATTTCTCATGCCCACATGCCGCTGCGTGGTGGTCCTCCTTCCTTCACCTGCCTGAGTTCTGCTTGGCAGACTAGCAGAGCTCCCTTGGCCTTCTGCTGTCTGCTCCCCTGTGCACACATGGCCGCACTCCCTTCTCTCCCTCCAGGAGTCTCCAGGGTGGGCCCAAAGTCTGTCTTGAACCTATCTGCAGCGCTGCCTCTCTTGCAGGGCCACCTACCAATCCACTGTGCTGTCAGGAAAGGAAAGGTCTAAAATAGATTTGATTTCAGAAGTTTCGATTGCTTGGCCCACAGGTCATTTGTTTTTAAGAGGCTTCGTTTTAGATTTCATGTCTGCTGGTCATATTTATGTCCTAGAGTAGATCAAGACATTTACAACATTTTGTTTGATTTGGAGCCACACTCAGAAGTACTCAGATTCCTGGCCCTTTGTACCTGGTGGACTTGGGTGACCATATGGGATGCCAGGGATTAAACCCGAGTCAGCTGCATGCAAGTTCTATGTACTGTACTGTGCTATCACTCCGGTCCCATATTTATTTAGTTAGTTATTGAAAAGTAGCTGGGGGCCAAAGTATGGCATGGAGGTGGGGCGTTTGCCTTGCTCGCAGAAGGACGGTGGTTCGAATCCTAGCATCCCATATGGTCCCCCAGCCTGCCAGGAGCGATTTCTGGTGTAGAGCCAGGAGTAACCCCTGAGCGCTGCTGGGTGTGACCCCAAAACCAAAAAATAAAATAAAAAAAGAAGTTGGTTACTTTTAGTCTCAGTTGAAGTCATGTTTTCTCTTTTTGTCCTTTCTTTTTTTGGGTCACACTTAGTAGTGCTCAGGGATTACTCCTGCCTCTGTGCTCAGAAATTGCTCCTGGCAGGCTTGGGGGACCAGATGGGATACCAAGGATTGAACCTGAGTCTGTTCTGGTTTATCTGCGTCCAAGGCAAATGCCTTAATGCTGTGCTATTGCTCTGGCCCCATGTTTCATTCTTCTTCCTCCTCCTCCTCTTCCTCCCCCCCTATTCCTCCTTCTTCCTCTTCCTCCTCCTCCTTCCTCTTCCTCCTCCTTCCTCTTCTTCCTCCTTTTCCACCTCCTCCTTCTCCTCTTCCTCTGCTACCACCACCACATGGACTCATGTTTTTTCCTTGTCCTTTTCTTCCTGTCTTCTTCTTGGTTTCTGGGCCATACCTATCGATGCTCAGGGGTTCCTGGCTCTGCTCTCCAGCATCATTTCTGGTGGTACATGGGGGACCATATGGAATTTCAGGGAATAAATTTGGGTCGGTTGAACACAAAGCAAGTGCCTTCCCTGCTGTGCTCTTGCTCCAGCCCCTGAAGTCATGTTTTCTACTAGAGGCCCCCAGTTTGACAGTCCATCTCTCACTGATTCTGTCCCCAATTTCTCAGGTCAAATCCTCTTATTACTCATGACTTTAGTAGAGAATACTGGCTTTTAGTTTGGTGCGATGCATGTGGGCTGAGGCCTGAGTACTATTAATTTGCTGCCCACAACTACAGGGTTCCCACTTACTGTGGGAGCAAACCCCAGGCACAAGAAGAACCAGGGATAGTCCTGAGTACCTTAAAAATGAAATAGTCGAGGGGCTGGAGTGATAGCGTAGCACATAGTGGTAGGGCACCTTACACATGGCCAACCCAGGATGGACCAGGGTTTGATCCCCAGCATCCCACATGGTCCCTCCGAGCTTGCCAGGAGCAATTTCTTTTTGTTTGTTTGTTTGTTTTTTGGTTTTTTTTTTGGGGGGGGGGCACACCGGTGATGCTCAGGGGTTACTCCTGGCTATGCGAGGAGCAATTTCTTTATTTTTTTTGTGTGTTTTTTTTTGGGGGGGCACACCCGGTGACGCTCAGGGGTTACTCCTGGCTATGTGCTCCTGGCTTGGGGGACCATATGAGATACCAGGGGATCAAACTGCTGTGGGTCCTAAGCTAGCAGCGGCAAGGCCTTACCACTTTGCACCACCGCTGTGGTCCCAGCAATTTCTGAGCAGAGTCAGGAGTAACCCCTGAGTGCCACCGGGTGTGGCCCAAAAACAAAAACAAACAAAACAAAACAAAAAAAGTTGAGCTGGGGCCCGGAGAGATAGCACAGCAGCGTTTGCCTTGCAAGCAGCTGATCCAGGACCAAAGGTGGTTGGTTCGAATCCCGGTGTCCCATATGGTCCCCAGTGCCTGCCAGGAGCTATTTCTGAGCAGACAGCCAGGAGTGACCCCTGATCAACGCCGGGTGTGACCCAAAAACAAAAAACAAAACAAAAAAATAAAAACAAACAAAAAAAAAAAGTTGAGCTGGAATGACAGTACAGCAAGTAGGGCTTGTGCCTTGCATGGGCTGACCTGGATTCAGTCTCCAGCATCCCACAGGGTTGGTTCCCAGTGTCCCACCAGGAATGACTCCTGAGTACAAAGTCAGATGTCAGCCCTGAGCAATGCCAGGTGTGATACACACCCCAAACAGTGGTTTTTAGAGAGGCACCTAACTGCCAGTTCCCAGCAGAATTCCAAATCTCCATGTGTAGGGTTAAGTCATAAGTAAGAAAGTCTCTTTAAGTGAGGCCTCAGGTTAAGACAATTAAGATGACTGAAACCCAAACACAACCACGTATGTAATAAATTTGTTTAAATAAAAAAATTAATAAAGAAAAAGGGGCCGGTGAGGTGGCACTAGAGGTAAGGTGTCTTCCTTGCAAGCACTAGCCAAGGAAGGACCACGACGGCAGTTCGATCTCCCGGCGTCCCATATGGTCCCCCCAAGCCATGGGCAATTTCTGAGCGCTTAGCCAGGAGTAAACCCTGAGCATCGAATGGGTGTGGCCCCAAAACCCAAAAAAAAAAACAACAAAAAATTAATAAAATAAAACATAATTAAGATGTGCTTAAGCATCAGTCGGTTCTTCCAGAATCCTGGACCATGCTCAGGTTGCTGGTTTTCGGCTGGGGGAGGAATACTTTTTGCTGGAATGTGAAACCCCAGGATCAAGTTGCTGGTTCCCTGGGGAACGGGCTCTGCTTATTCCTGGACTTTTTTTTTCCATCTGTAATGTGATAACTGACTTGCATTACAGTATTGGTGTGTGTGTGTGAGGGGGGGGGCAGAAATGATCTCCTGCCATTGCTCTCTTTAATCCCCTTCATGGCATGTAGTCCCCTGCATCTCTGAGCTGGGATGAAGCTTCACCCAGGACGCAGTGGTCTTCCACTTTCAACATATGTGTGGAATAAATGGGATATAATGTGTGGGCAAGGGACCACTTTGATTTGTATCTTCTTTTGCTGCAGTTTAAAATAGGAGCTGCACACATGCAGAACCCAGGCCTGGCCATCAGCCAGGCCAGGATCTGGATCCTTGGTGGCTGATATTGCTTCTCTGCTTGGTGCACCCATGACTCTTACGACAGCAACAGCCACAAAACACTGGCACCGATAGGTAGTGTTTAAATTTTTTTTCCCACCTCCAACTCCTAGTTTTATAATTTTTGTTTTGTTTTTTTGGGCCACAGCCGGTGGTGCTCAGGGGTTACTTCTGGCTATCTGCTCAGAAATAGCTCCTGGCAGGCATGGGGAAAATATGGGACGCCGAGATTCAAATCAACCACCTTGGATCCTGGATCGGCTGCTTGCAAGGCAAATGCCGCTGTGCTATCTCTCCGGCCCCAGTTTTATAATTTTTAAAATTTTCTGGTTTTGGTGCTACACCCAGTGATGGTCTGGGCTTCCTCCTGGCTCTGAGCTCAGGATTACTCCAGCTGGGACTCAGGGGAACATACATGTTGCTTGAGACTGAAACCAGTTTGGCCAATGCAAGGCAAGTGCTCCTCCTGCTGTGCTATGGCTCCAGGAGTCCAGCTAGTTTCTATGGATGCTCCCTCTTGAGTGCAAAGGAAAAGGAAACTTGTCTGCTGAGTTCTTGTCCTTGATTGAAGAGTTGGGTTGCTCTCTCTCTCCTCCTTCCTCTCTTCTTCTCCTTTCCTCCTTGGAAGGAGGAGATGGTGATGCTTCTTCCCTTTCTTAATTCTAAAACTTCAGAGTGAATGTACAAGTCACACCTTAAAGCCAAGATCGAAAGTTATTCAATCTGACTCACTGGTCTTCTCAAAAGGTGTTCAGGTGTTTCTGCTGAACCTGATTAAGAGCCTCAATCAGGGCTGGACACGGAGTATAGTGGGTAAAACACTTGCATTTAACCAGCTTAACCAGGTTCGATCCCAGCCATCCCATATGGTCCCATGAGCACTGCCAGGAGTGATTTCTTAGTGCAGGGCCAGGTGTGGCCCAAACCCGCCCCCCCCCCAAAAAAAGAGCCTCAATCAATCCCTGCAGATCCTGCATAAATTTGCCCAATCCTGGGGGCCAGAGCAACAGCACAGAGGGTAGGGCACTTGCCTTGCAAGTAACAGACCCAGGTTTGAGCCCCAGCATCCCATATGGTCCCAAATCCCACAGAACCAGGAGTAACCCCTGCACACCACCAGTTGTGACCCAAAAACCAAACAAAAAAATTTGCCCAATCCTAAAGTAAGACCTTCTGCCTTTTTAAAGTAGTGCTCATGTTTCAATATTTTGGCCAGTGATTGTCTTTACTTTGATTTATGGTATGTATGTGTGGGGGAGCCTTTTAATGATTCTCAGCAGTTCAGGGCAAGAGCCTGAAAATGCCTTTGCTGCTTATACCTTTAGGACTTCACCCAGCAGTGCAGGGGGAGCAGTGCACGCAGAGCCCAGGATTAACACAGGGTCAGCAGCATGCAATGCCTCTTGTTGTCTTGGCTCTTGGTATCTTTTTGTTTTGTTGAGCCAGAGCCAGCAGTCCTGGCTACTGCTCAGGAGCCTCGTGCCAGGCAAAGTGCTCTAACCCCTCGGCCGATTTGTAGTCACCAGTCTCATGGACCCTTTCCTTCTCAGAACAGTCCAGCCACTCACTAGATATGTTTGAAGCAGAGTGAGGGATATAACTAATCCTGGTGTTACTGAGATGCTGGAATTTGATGTTAATAATAATTTGGTGAAATAATAAGGATTCTTACTACCCAAGGTTGTTTTTGCTTTCACAGTGACTCTGAGATCCATCTATTTGCTGATTTGCTTCTGCAGTGTTGGACTGTGCTTTGAAACAGTTTGTTTTCCATCTAGATTAGTTCCTTGGCTTACCCCTTGAAAAGAATTTTGATGGATAGTAATAAAACTGCTATATAATGGTGATTCCTCTCAAATGACTTCTTGGCATATTGAATTCTTATTGATTTTTATTTTCTATAATGACATTTCTGCTTTATACATTAGTACTTTTTTAAAAAAATATAAATACTAGGATTGCATTTTTATTGTTCTTTGGCAAAAGTAAATGGAAGACATGAGACAACTTGCAGATTTTATTGTTTTGTTTTTGTTTGGGGGCCACACTCCTCAGTGCTCAGGGCTTACTCCTGGCTCTTCACTCAACAATCACTCCTGGCAGGCTTAGGGAACCATCAGGTACCAGGGTTCCAGACCAGGTCACTTCTGGCACAGGTCAGTTGCATGCAAGGCAAAAGCTCTACTCTCTGTACTATTGCTCCAGCCCCCAACGTGCAGAATTGAACTCAGAGCTTCAGGGTTCAGTGGGTAGGAGGCTTGGATGTGATTTGTTTGTTTGCTTGCTTGGTTTTTTTTCGGGTCACACCTGGTGGCACTCGGGTTACTCCTCGATCTGCTCTCAGAAATTGCTCCTGACAGGCAGAGTGGACCATATGGGATGTCGGGACTCGAACCATCATCTATCCTGGATCGACTGCCTGCAAGGCAAATGCCTTATCACTGTGCCATCTCTCCGGCCCCCTTGGATGTGATTTCTGTAGTGATGCTCTCTGGATCCAACTGGGTGTAGCACCAAAACTAGCAGAATTAAAATATGATAGAGGATGCTCTGGGGAAGAAAAAAATATGACCTAGCATCCTTCAGTGCCAAAAGCCCATTGGTTCGTCTGCATATCAGTGAATGGGAGGATGCTGCATTTCTAAAACTTGTAACAACAGAGACTTTTTTTTTTTTTTTTTGATCACACCCTGCAGCACTCAGGGGTTACTCCTGGCTCTATGCTCAGAAATCTCTCCTGGCAGGCTCGGGGGGCCATATGGGATGCTGGGATTTGAACTACCGTCCTTCTGCATGCAAGGCAAACACCCTACCTACATGCTATCTCTCTGGCCCCACAACAGAGACTTTAATAGTACTTTAGCACAGGGATGATGTGGGGGTTTTGTTTGGATCACACTTTGGGGTAGATATTCTTTTATTTTTTTAAATAATGTCTTTAAACACTGTGATTACAGACATCTTTGTAATTGGGCTTCAGTCATAAAATGTACACCCCCTTTCACCAGTGCATTTTTCCAGCTACCAATGTCCCCCATTTCCCTCCTCCCCCACCCCTTGCCTGCCTTCAGGACATTTTATTTCTCTTTCTCACTACCACAGAGTAGTGAGTGCAGTTAAGAGAAATAACTACACTAACAACTACCATGACAATGATACTGGGTTAACTATTTTGTGCCCAACAACCCCTAGTAAGCAGAGCTAGGGGGGGAAGTGGTCAGCTACTTTCAAAGCGAGTGCTCTGCTGTCCCTAGCCCTGAACTTTTCCATATTGGGGAGTGGAGGGAAGTGTCATAAACTCTGAGAAATTTGAACTTAACAACCCTAAAGATTAGCACAAGTATAGGGTTACAGTTTGGCAATATGGCTTGAATAGTTGTTCCCAAATTAAGGCTTAGGAATTATAGAGCTTCAGTGTAGTGGGAAGGGCCAGCCAACGTGTTCTATCCCCAGCAGAAAGGCCCAACTGACCAGTGTTCGATCCCAGGCATCCCTCATGATCCCGAGTTCATCAGGAGTGATTCTTTTTTTTTTTTTTTGGGCCACACCCGGCGGTGCTCAGGGGTTACTCCTGGCTGTCTGCTCAGAAATAGCTCCTGGCAGGCACGGGGGTCCATATGGGACACCGGGATTCGAACCAACCACCTTTGGTCCTGGATCGGCTGCTTGCAAGGCAAACACCGCTGTGCTATCTCTCCGGGCCATCAGGAGTGATTCTTGAGAGCAAAGCCAGGAGTAAGTCCTGAGCACTACCAGATGTGGCCCCAAACAAAATAAAACAAAACGAAGGATTTAGTGCATATGCTTGGCCTAGTTTTCTGAGACAGATGACTTTTTCCCTTCAAAATCCACATGAAAGCTTTACAGTCCTTACAGTAAACCATGAAAATTATTGACAGAACCCAGAGCGTATTTATGTGTATGAAGCTCTGGGTTAGGTTTGAAGGAATTGCAAAACTTTTCTCCCAGGTTCAATAATCTCCTGGTGCCGCTCAGTGCCTTCATTTCTTCAGAGCAGCAGCAGGGGTATGTACGTATTTATGTTTGTTGTTTTATACAGAATCGTCCACCTCTTCCTAGTCTTTATTTTAATCATTTTTAATTTGAACTAAACATTTCCCAATATGATACTAAAAGGGCTTTTCCACCAAGTGTTAATTCGGCTTGCCCAGCAGTTTCTTTGGGACTAAAAGCAATTAACACCCACGGCATGTCTTCCAGCCTGTGAATGCAGTTACCACCTTCTGTCAGTAGTCTCTTTCCATTTTTTTTTCACACCCCCCAAAGTCAATTCTCTTTTGAAAATTGTTTTGGTTTCTCTCCTAGTCCCAGGGATTTCGCAGTGAGCCACCCCCCTTGAAGTCCCCCACCCCATTTGAAAGTAAAATGAAATAAAACCCCAAAGCCAGGAGGGGCTTGGCTTTGCCTTCCCTTACCTGCTTTCTTAAGCAGGCCAAAAACAAAAACCAAAACAATATTTAGGGGCTGGAGAGATAGCATGGAGATAGGGTGTTTGCCTTGCATGCAGAAGGATGGTGGTTCAAATCCCAGCATCCCATATAGTCCCCTGAGCCTGCCAGGAGTGATTTCTGAGCGTAGAGCTAGGAGTAACCCCTGAACGCTGTTGGGTGTAAACACCCCCCCCCCCCAAAAAAAAAACCAACCCCAAAACAAGACCTTGTCTTGGGGGCTACAGTGAGACGGGAGATAAGGGTGAGCATTTTGGCTTTCCCAGGCAGTAGAAAGATGCCAGCCTAGAACCCCAGCCCCCCCAAACGGTGGAAATTCAGAACCCGCCTTCAATACCTGCACAAGGCGGGGTTCAGGCCTAGTTCGGGTCTGAAAGGGTGCAAGGAGACTGCACAGTAGGGCATGCTTTTGGCCTTCTCAACCTTTGGCCCCCAGTGCTGGCTGGCATCCATCGCTCGATCAATCGCTTCAATCCACATCCATCCAGGGCACGCAGCCTCCGGAGGTCCCGGCCCCGGTGGCACCCCGAGAGAGGGGCGCGGGGTACACCCCGAACCTGCCGCAGGGGGCGGGTTTGCGAGCGTTCAATTAACCAAGCAACCAACCAACCTTTGCGAGCGGCCGCTCCGCAGCCGTGCCAGGTAGGTAGGTGGTGGGTCCTGTGGCAGCTCTAGGGATGGGGTGGGGGGCAGCGCCCTGCCGCGCCCCAACCCTCTCCAAGGCGGCGGCCTCTCCACCTGTGAGTCTCCCCAGCACCTCGCCTTCCCCGGGGTGGGGGGCCTGGCGGAGCGGCGACGGGGGCGCGCACGGGAGGGGCACGCGCACGCGCGCTCCTGGCGACGGGAGAGAGACCTGTGCGCGAGCGCGCGCAGGGGCGGGGCCACGCGAGAACGCATCGGGGGCGTGGCCACTGTGAGCGCGCACAGGGGCGTGGCCACGCATATATAGGGAGGGTCACGTGTGCGCAGAGGGCGTGGCCACGCGTGAGCGCGCGCGGTCCTGCGCGGCCCCGCCCCTCGCCGCGCGCGCCCGCGCTCTCCCCTCCCGCGGCGGTCGTTGGCGGTGCTCAATGAGCGACGCCGCGAGCTCGCGCGGGGACGGCGCCGGGTCGGCGGCTACGGCGGCGGCGCTTGAGGCCCGCGGCGGCTTTTCCATCCTCCGAGGCGGCGGCCCAGGTCGGTCGGGGCGCGGAGGCCCTGTGAGGACCCTCCGGGGGCGCCCCGACCTGTTGCGGGGCGTGGCGGGGCCCTGCGGGGCTGCGGAGACGGCGGCGGGCCGGGCCGCGGTGGGCCGGGCTCGGCTGGACCCGGGGTTGCGGGGCCCCACGATCCGGCTCCGGGCGACTGCTCTTTGATTTGGGGGTGCGTGCCTGGGGAGACGGGGTCCGCAAACCGTCGTCGTCGACGCGGGGGGGGGCCCAAGATCGCACGCAGGGAAACCCAGCAACGGCCGCCGTGGGCGCGTGTGCGGGAAGGAGCCGCTTGCGGGAGGCTGCGCGGGGCAGATGTTCGTTCCCTCCCGCACTCCTGGTGCTGCGCGCGGCCCGAGGAGGGGCCCCCAGTCCTGGAGAGGCCGAACCCCAGTTTCTCCGAAGGTGCCAGGCATGCACTGAAATGTTGTGCGTGAACGGGTCCCCCACCCTCTGCAGCCCCGCGAGCCTGGCTGGCTTGGTTCTTTCTCCCTGCTGAGCCGGTGGTTTTTCTGCATTTTTTTTCTCCCCCCATAAAAACAGCAGCCACCACCACCACCTCCACCACCACAACGAATTCTCTCTCTCTCTGGGATTCACCCCAAGTCGGCTCTTGTGGAAGTTTGTTGGGCGATGAGGCTATTTTGGAGGGGACCCTGTGTGTGGATCTGGGGCTATCCTATTTGCAGGTCGCCTGGGCTTGTTCTGGGGGTGCTCTGGGTGAAAATTTCGGGGGCATCTGCTCTTCAGCCCACTGGGTCTTAAGGGATGGGGCTTTGCAGGTGTGGAGGAACTTAATCGGCTAAATAGTAGTCGGGAGTGATCCTCTTGCTCAAGTTTTGCAGGTGTGAAGGTAACATCTAGGTTTGTGGATTTGGGAAATTGATTTCCTTCCTTCCTCCTTCCTTATTTCTTCCCTTTCTCCTTCCTTCCTTCTTTCCTTCCGCCCTTATTTCCTTCTTTTCTCCTTCCTTCCTTCCTTATTTCCTTCCTTCCTTCCTCCTTATTTCCTTCCTTTCTCCTTCCTTCCTTCCTCCCTCCCCTCCCTCTCTCCTTCCTTCCTTCCTTCCTTCCTTCCTTCCTTCCTTCCTTCCTTCCTTCCTTCCTTCCTTCCTTCCTTCCTTCCTTCCTTCTGGGTTATTTTAATGCACCTTGCTTTGGGAAATTGATAGTTATTTTGCTTAACATTTTCAAAGGTCTACCCTTTCCCCTACTTGTTATTACCTTCCATTAAATGAGAAAGGGGGGAAAAAAGGTCTTCTTTGACTTTCTAATAGTCTGGAAAGTTGTTCACTTTTTTTCTCAAATCATTCCTGACGTCCAGACCTTAAAAGATCGTGCTGTTATGATCAAGATTGCAATATGTTTCTGGGGTGTTTGGTGTGTTGTTGTTTAAATAGAAGGCACCAGAATTTTTAAAGAGAAACTGCATCTAAGCCAGCCCAGGCCTTGTGACTCTTATTTTGCCTAGATGGGAGCCCACATGGGAATCGAGTTTTTGTGTGTTGAGTCTTTAAACTCATTACATCCCCCCATGATGTCATTACCGTGGAATACGCAGCTGTGGAGTAGCGAGTGATGGGGAGACTAGAGAGACTGAAGGGGCTATTCTCTTGCAAAAAGCCCTGTCCCATTCTTCCCTGTGCTCTTCATCACTCTTTTTTTTTTTTTTTTTTTTTTTTTGTGGTTTTTGGGTCACACCTGGCAGTGCTCAGGAGTTATTCCTGACTCCAGGCTCAGAAATTGCTCCTGGCAGGCACAGGGGACCATATGGGACGCCGGGATTCGAACCGATGACCTCCTGCATGAAAGGCAAATGCCTTACCTCCATGCTATCTTTCCGGCCCCTCTTCATCACTCTTAATGTCATTGTTGGGGACACCTGAGGGAAAGCTGTACTGTCCAGTTGGAGAAGGAGGTAAGCAGCGTGTGGTTCCCTCCCTGATCCAAATAACACTGTTTAATTAAACTTAGTTTAAAAGTTTGAGATGTCAAAACTCTTCCCATAAGTTTTGTTGTTGTTGTTGTTGTTTTGGGTCACACCAAGCGTCACTCAGGGCTTCTGGCTCTGCTCCCGGAAATGGCTCCTGGCAGACTCAGGGGACCCTATGGGATGCCAGGGATGGAACCCAGGTGGGCTGTGTGCAAGGCAAGAGCCCTCCCTGCTGTGCTCTGGCACTGGCTCCTACCATGAGTTTTCTTAACTGTTGCTGTTTGTTTTGTTTCACTTAAGGAGATTGTGTGTGTGTGTGTGTGTGTGTGTGTGTTTTGAGTAGTGGGAATTAATACTGAGTAACCCTTAAAAAATAAAATATTCAGGGCCTAAGATGTATAGCACAGCAGGCAGGACATTTATTTGCCTTGCACAAAGGCAGCCAGGAGTAAACTCTGAGTGCCATTGGGTGTGGCCTAAAAACCAAAAAGAAAATTTTCAGACACATCAGGTACATTGGGTAGCTGGCTCCAAAGAACTGTTCTACCTGAAGTTTTCTTTGCTTAAGTACTCTTTAATTTGCACTTGATCATATGGAAGTCATCTCAGTCTAATATTTTATTTAAAAATAACACTTTCACACGTGTGTGAGTGAGGCAGTGCCCTATTTTTCCATAGGTTCCTGATAAAATGTGAAGAGTATGATTAAAAGTGAGTTTTTTTTTCCCGGAGAGAGAGCACAGTGGCTTTTGCCTTGCAAGCAGCCGATCCAGGACCAAAGGTGGTTGGTTCAAATCCCGGTGTCCCATATGGTCCCCCGTGCCTGGCAGGAGCTATTTCTGAGCAGACAGCCAGGAGTAACCCCTGAGCACCGCTGGGTGTGGCCCCCCCAAAAAAAAACAAAAACAAGTGAGTTTTTTTTTTTTTTTTTGTCTTTACAGAATGACAAATATTGGGGCCAGTGCAGAAGTATAGCGTAAAAGACTTGCCTTGCATGCAACTTAACAGAATTCAGTCTGAGATCCCTCCTATGGTTCCCTGAACTCCAGTAGGTATGATCCCTGAGCACTGCTAGGTGGGGCCCGAAAACCAAAAATGAATTAATAATGACAAATAGTGATATAGTTCCTTGTAGAGTACAAAGCTTATTTATTTTTTGCAGTTTGGGGCCACACCTGGCTGAGCTCAGGGCTATCTCCTGGCTCTGTACTTAGGAATCATTCCTGGTAGGCTCAAGGGTAATATGAAGTATAGAATGAGGGTTGAACCAGGTTGGCCATATGCAAGGCAAAACACCCTACTTATTGTACTATTGCTCGACCCTGATTACAAAGCTTTTTTTTTTTAATGTATTCTTTTTTGGGGGGAGGGGTCACACCTGGCAGTGCTCAGGGGTTACTCCTGGCTCTACGCACAGAAATCGCTCCTGGCAGGCTCGGGGGACCATATGGGATGCTGGGATTTGAACCACCATCCTTCTGCATCAAGGCAAATGCCTTATCTCCATGTTATCTCTCTGGTCCCTAAATGTATTCTTGAGAGTTAACTATTTAGTTGTTTTCTTTGGCAAAAACCCTGCTGTCACTCTGTCACTGTCATCCTGCTGGCTTTGAGCCTCCAATCCGGCCAGAGCTCTTGTGATGGTGTATTTCTCTTCTGGAGTCTCACCTCTCTGCAGGGAGGCCCCAAGCCTGTGTTCGAGGTAAGCACACAGCACAGCTACTGAGCTGCTATTCCAGAAATTTTGAAATTGTTTTTGTGTTTATATGTGCGTGCATGTGTGTGTTTGTATTGAGGCCACATCTCGTTATGCTCAGGGTTTGTTCATGGCTCTGTGCAAGGATTACTCTTGAAAGGGCTCAGGGATACCATAGAGAGGTACCAGGGGTCTAACCTAGGTTAGTCTTGTGCAAGGCGAGTACCCTCCCCAATGTACTATTGCTCTGACCTTCATAGGATTTCTTTTTTTTTTTGGTAAATGGAAAAAATCCCTTGCTCACACATGAACTGAACCTTTTATTTATTTATTTATTTATTTATTTATTTATTTATTTATTTGGTCACACCCGCCAGCACTCAGGTTTTCCTCCTGGCTCTACGCTCAGAAATCACTCCTGGCAGACACCGGGGACCATATGGGATGCTGGGATTCGAACCACCATCCTTCTGCATGCAAGGCAGAACACCCTACCTCCCTATCTCCATGCTATCTCTCCGGCCCCTGAACTGAACCCTTTTGTGCATGACTGAAGCTTGGTCCACCCTTCAGCATACATCTGACTTCTTTTTGTGTTCGCCTGCTCTGTGGCCTTTGTTGCCATGGACTCCTCGTTCCATGGCCACCTGTTTTGGTGAAATGCATCATGCATCCCACCATCATTGGTGAGAAGGTGAGGTGAAATCGTGCAGATGTTTGTATTACTGAAAATATATTTTTTCTACCTTGATGCTCATGGATAATGTCTAGGCATAAAATTCCTGGATAAAAAGAACTTGGGAAGGGGTTGCACTATAATTTTCTTGGCATCAAGCAGGCCTGACTTTATCTTTTATATGTGTTTGTCAAAGAGCTTTGTCATCTCTTCTTTGTCATCAGGGTAGTTGATGTATGTGTCCCATGTGATGTTTCATGTTTTGTGCTCCGAATATAGTCGGCCCTTGCAAACAGGAGCAGTGAGGTGAGGTGACCCAGTTCAAGGGCTGCACGTTGTCCCTTTCATCTGAGTAATTCAGACCATTTAGTCTGTTTCTCAGATGCAGATTGGCCTCTTACAAGTGAGCAGCCCCAGTGTGTGCACAGGGCAGGACATGCAACGTGGCTTAGCTCTGGGGAGAGCCTACAGCCACTGGAGAGGTGGAGTAGATAGACGGGGATATGGGGTTGAAAACCCTGAAGAATGGTTTGAGGAGGGAAAATATGAGTTCATCATCTATTAAGGTATGAGGACGGACTCTAACAGAATAGGAAATGTAGTGTGGTAGTTATGTAATCAAGAATGCTATTGAGAGATCATTCTGAATTTCATATTTCTGTAATAGAAATAACGTGAAGATTAATTAGTAAAGGTTTTTTTTGTTGGGGGGGGGGCTACACCTGGTGGCACTCGGGTTTCTAAGCTCTGCACTTAGAAATTGCTCCTGGCAGGTCCCGGAGAGATAACATAGCGGTGTTTGCCTTGCAAGCAGCCAATCCAGGACCAAAGGTGGTTGGTTCAAATCCCGGTGTCCCATATGGTCCCCCGTACCTGCCAGGAGCTATTTCTGAGCAGACAGCCAGGAGTGACCCCTGAGCAACGCTGGGTGTGGCCCAAAAACTGAAAAAAAAAAAATTGCTCCTCTCAGGCTTGGGGGATCATACGGGGTGCTGGAGATCAAACCTGGGTCAACTGTGTACAAGGCAAATGCCCCCTACCTACTTTGCTATCTCTCTGACCTTAAGAACTATTTTTGTATACAATAGCATATATGTATCTGTGTTTATGTATTTCTATATAAGCTGTCTATATTACTGCCTATAAGAAATACCAATCAGTAGTTTTTAGGTCTTTGTTTTGGGGCTATACCTGGCAGTATTTTAGGCTTACCTCCTGGCTTTATGCTCAGGAATCCTAATAGATTTGGGGGACCTTGTGGGTGCTGGGGATTGAACTTAGGTCTGATGTGTGCAAGGCAAGCACTCTACCTGTTGAACTATCTCTCCAGCCCCTAAAGTTCTTTTTTTGTTTGTTTTTTTGGACCACACCCAGCAGTGCTTAGGGGTTACTCCTAACTTTTTGCTCAGAAATAGCTCCTGGCAGGCTTGGGGGGACCATATGGATTCGAACCACCGTCATTCTTCATGCAAGGCAAATGCCCTACCTCCATGCTATTTCCCTGGTTCCAAAATACATATTTTTTTTTTAGTTTTTTTTTTTCTTCCAAATAAAAAATTGGGGGAAAGAGAGGGAAGGCAAAAAGAGAGAGGAGAGGGGAGAGGGAAAAAGGGAGAGGAGAGTAGGGAGAAAAGTGAAAGAAGGGGACTGGGAAGGTGGTGCTAGAGGTAAGGTGTGTGCTAGCGTAGGACGGACCAAGGTTCGATCCCCAGCGTCCCACATGGTCCCCCCCAAGCCAGGAGCGATTTCTGAGTGCATAGCTAGGAGTAATTCCTGAGCATCAAACAGGTGTGCTCCCCCCCAAAAAAAAAAAAACCAACAACAAAAAAAAGAAAAGTGAAAGAAGATGAGAGGAGGAGAGGTATAGGAAGAGGGGAGTGAAAAGCAGTTTTTTTGTTTGTTTGTTTTGGTTTTTGGGCCACACCCAGTGGTGCTCGGGTATTACTCCTGGCTGTCTGCTCAGAAATAGCTCCTGGCAGGCACAGGGGGACCATATGGGATTTGAACCAAACACCTTTGGTCCTGGATCAGCTGCTTGCAAGGCAAACACCGCTGTGCTATCTCTCCGGCCCCAAAATACATATTTTTGACTTAAAAATTTTGGGTGGCTTTATAGAAGAAGCCATGATTATTGAGTAGGCAGTAGGAACCTGACTCCAGAAGTAGCAACAACAAAGGTGAAAACAAGTTCGATTCTGTCACGTCTGGGCTTTAAGAGACATCAGCAGCACAGTGAAAAGAACCCAGAGCATGGGAGAAATGCTTGAAATCATATCTGATAAAACACTCTAGGTTAGTTTACCTAAAGTAAAGTCTCAAACTCAATAGATAAAAGATTTGTTCAGAAATAGTCAGAGGGGCCCCTGCAGAGCGTGTGCTTCACGAAAAATGCCTGCTTAGCTTTTCTTCCTTGGACACACACACCCTTGTGTACATGCACGCGAAATCAACCACAGTGCAAGGGGGACCCCCCCCCTCACATTGTACTCTGAAGAAAAGTTCGGTGACATGTATGGGAGAGGACCTTGATGAATTGGGGCCCTCCCTCGAGGATGGCACTAGAAAGTGACCCTCTGACAGCCCTTCAGTAGATGGACGCTTTGGTGTTGATAAAAGGCAGGATAGTATTTGGGATTTGCGACTAGAGCAGTAGCAGAATGCCTGTTGTGCTGGAAAAACTGTCTTCAGTTGGTTGGTATTAGCACTGCTTTCTACCTACTATAATACATGTATTATCCACACATGATGGTGCTGGGGATTGAACCCCTGTCAGTTGTATGAAAGGTAAGTGCCCTTCCACTGCTATTGTAGGCACACAGCCTGCACACTAAGAGTTAGTCAAAACTGTACATCACACATATATACTTGTTCTTATCAATTATTTTTCTTTTCCCAAAAATCAAAAGGAATCAAACCTGAAAAAAATACTGAAAGTTCATTCTAAAGAAAACTTGGTGTTCATGTGCAAATCTTTTTATGCCTACAGAAGCAATCTACTGCCTTAATTTTATTTCTTTTTTGATTTGTTTTGTTTTGTTTTTGGGCCACATCTGGTAATGTGGGACTCCAGGGGATTGAACCACGGTCCGTCCTAGGATAGCGTGAGCAAGGCAGCACCACTGCTCCGGCCCCATAATTTTATTTTTTTTATGAAAATTTTTGTTTGTTTTTGGGCCACACCTGGCTGTGCTCTTGGATTGCTTCTAGCTCTGTGCTCACGGATTCTTCCTGGCAGGTTCAAGGGATCATATAGGGTATCAGGGATCAAACCCAGGTTGTCTGGGTTCATGGGTTCATCGCTTCAGCCATCATTTTAATGGTCGCTTTGTGTCAGTGTACATGCATCATAATAATTCACTTAATTTTTCTGTGTCTTCTGGATTCTGCATTAGTGGTATGTGCATATGCTACGTTACACCCTTTCTACAGGTCTCCTGCACTTTTCTCACCATGGATAGATTCCTAAAGGAAATGATGCCCTGGGAGTTTGCATACTAGTACTTGTGTGTATTTGTCTTGAAGCTTTATGACTTGGTGATTAACTTTACAAACATACATCGGAAGGCCTAGGCAGTGACTCAGTGGTAGAGCATGTGATTGACTGGCCTTAGCCCAGGTTCAGTCCCGGCACTGTTGTTCTCCCAGGACACCGAGAAGACACCAAACCCGAACAAACAACATTCATATTGAAGTTCAAACTTCTTTCTTCACTAATATTTTAAAATATCAGTGGAGTTTAGATGTTAATGTTTTTCACTTTTACACGGCATTCTCCAGTTACCCTTTTATACCTCTTCTTTTTTTTTTTTTTTTTGGTGTTTGGGTCACACCCGGCAGTGCTCAGGAGGTATTCCTGGCTCTATGCTCAGAAATTGCTCCTGGCAGGCTCAGGGGACCATATGGGACGCCGGGATTCAAACCAATGACCTTCTGCATGCAAGGCAAGCACCTTACCTCCATGCTATCTCTCCGGCCCCTATACCTCATATTTTTTAATTGCTGTCTTCATTAATATTAAAATTCTGCAAGAGGCTTAAGATGTTATTAAGAAATAAATGGTTTTATTTATTTATTTATTTACTTATTTATTTATCACACCCGGCAGTGCTCAGGGGTTACTCCTGGTTCTATGTTCAGAAATCGCTCCTGGCAGGCTCGGCAACCATATGGGATGCCGGGATTTGAACCAATGACCTTCTGCTTGAAATACAAATGCCTTACCTCCATGCTATCTCTCCGGCCTCGAGATACCGGAATTTAAACCACCGTCCTTTTGCATGCAAGGCAAACACCCTACTTCCTTGCTATCTCTTCGGCCCCTGTGTTTGTTTCTACTGCTAGTAGAAGAAAGACTTTCCTATACGAAGGAGAAGAAAATCTGTGTTTATTTGCAATACTCTTTTAATTCTTCCTATTTTTGGGGGGATAGTTTGAAATTTCTTTTAATTTTAATTTCTTGGACTACACCTGGTGGAACTTAGAGGTGATTCTTTGCTCTGCTCTTGGTGATCATTCTGGCTGGGTTCAGGACCACACATGGTGCTGGTGATTGAACCCTGTCTGTTGTGTGCTATCGCCATGGCCCTCATCCTTTTTATTTTAATATGTGAGATTGTATTTTTGTCTTTATCTAAATGTTTGGCCTGTTGTCATAATGTTAAGTGGTGGGCCATTTGTGAGCGAGTATAGTGGTAGGGCATTTCCCTTGCATGCAGCTGATCCAGGATGGTCCTTGGTTTGATCCCTGGCATCCTATATGGTCCCCCAGCCAGGAGCAATTTCTGAGCGCATAGCCAGGAGTAACCCCTGAGTGTCACTAGCGCTAGGATAAATGTACTTATCCAAAGAACATTTGGATACATTGTTGGGTGTGGAGGGGTGTGTGTGTGTGTGTGTGTGTGTGTGTGTGTGTAGGTGGGTAGGTTGGTTGTTGTGTGGGGAGAGGGAGAGAAGAGGGGGGAGAGGGGAGAGAGTGAAGAGAGAAAAGAAAGTTTGGTTGGTGTGACCTATTACCAGTTGGATTTTCTTCTAAATGTGTATCTTTTTTTTTGTTTTGTTTTTTGTTTTTTTTTTTGTTTTTGGGTCACACCCGGCAGTGCTCAGGGGTTCCTCCTGACTCCATGCTCAGAAATCACTCCTGGCAGGCTCAGGGGACTATATGGGATGCCGGGATTCGAACCAATGATCATGCTATCTCTCTGGCCCCAAAATGTGTATCTTAACATAGTTGACTTCAGTATGAATCTTTTTTTTTTTTTTTTGGCCACATCTGGTGGTGCTCAGGGGTTACTTCTGGCTGTCTGCTCAGAAATAGCTCCTGGCAGGCACTGGGGACCATATGGGACATCGGGATTCGAACCAACCACCTTTGGTCCTGGATCGGCTGCTTGCAAGGCAAACGCCGCTGTGCTATCTCTCCGGGCCCCTCAGTATGAATCTTAAGACTGTACTTTCATATTGTCTTGACCATCTAATAATACATATTCCAGTATTTTTGAATCAGATGATAGTTCAGTTATTTCGTTACTGACATCTACAGGGTAGGGTCCCCAAAGTTTGCAGGAATTGGGGGGAAATTACTTCTGTCCTTTACTGTTCAGCTCCCAAATCTGTTCAGTGGCGTCTTCATGTTCCTGTAGAAACAGCTGAACTAGTTCTTTTCGTCGCCTCTTTCTGCACCTTGAAAATCGGCTACAATCACAGCCTGGCTTCTCTCAAATCGGGGTTATTCTTGATCTCTCGAAGTCTGGCCTAACCATTAGGGAGGCCCTTTCAGCCTGACCAAGTCTGGCACTCCATGTGTACAGCGTAGCCTTCTGGAATTAGCTGGCGTGACACATCTCTGTGTTTTCTGTTGCTGCTTTCCTGTAAGTGTGCTGAAATCTTTATAGATTTTAAGATTTGTGTGGGCTGGAGATTAGTGTATGTATTTTAGGGGTGATCAACTGGGCTTTTATTCACTAAGTAGTTGCTAGGATAACTTCTGCTTGCTTTTACCTTTGGCAGCTTGTACATATCGTGTGTGTGTGTGTGTGTGTGTGTGTGTGTGTGTGGTTTATTTTGTCTACTAAAGTGGGGCACAAAGTAGGATATCATAGCTAAGAAATTTCTCCTTTGATTGGTTTATTTGTTATTAACTGAAGTTTTGAATGTTTCTAGGAGTTCACGAAGTCTGGTCGTCCTTCGTGTTTGAATGCTAGGTTTCTCAGAGTGAGGAACTCTAATGGACACTGACTGTGCTCTTCTGATTGCAGGGCAGGGCCTCTGCAGGAGAGGCACAGTTCTGGAAGGTTCTAAGATGGGAGAGTGGGGAAGTGGCCTGACTGGAAAGGCAGCAACAGCACCAGAATGAGCCATTTGTCTGCTTTGGGGGGGGTAGAATACAAAACACAACCACTTTGATAAGGGAGGGGATCAGTTTTCCAGCCCTTAGACATTAAAGGAGCTTAGAATTTTGCCACATTCTGTGATTTCACTATCTTTTAGTTTATCACTATTCTCTTCACTTTTTGTTTTTTAGACTACTGGACGAAACTTTATTTATTTATGTATTTATGTATTTATTTATTTTTGCTTTTTGGGCCACACCCTGCAGTGCTCAGGGGTTACTCCTGGCTGTCTGCTCAGAAATAGCTCCTGGCAGGCACGGGGGGACCATGTGGGACACCGGGATTCGAACCAACCACCTTTGATCCTGGATCGGCTGCTTGCAAGGCAAATGCCGCTGTGCTATCTCTCTGGGCCCAACTTTATTTTGTTTTTGTTTTTGAACCGCACCCAACAGTGCTCAAAATTCCTGGCAGGTTCAGGGAACCAAATGGGATTCTGGGGATTGAACTGGGGTAGGCTGCATACAAGGCATATGCCCTATGGGATTCTGGGGATCGAACCAGAGAGGCTGCATGCAAGGCATATGCCCTGCCTGCTGTGCTATAGCTACAGCCCCATACTTGTTGAAAGTTTACCAATGAAGATAGGAAGGAAAATTTGTACTAGTTAGAACTAGTCTTCATAAACAAGCTTTCTGGTTAGACATGTATTAGGAAATCTTTCCAATGAAAAGACTTTAGAAGGCAGCGTTGATAAGAAAGTATTGTAGTCAGTTTTATAAAGTTCACTTTTTTTTTTTTATGGGGGAGGGACCATCCAAGCAGGGCTCAAGAGGTCTGGGAGAGGGGTGGACGCTCCTGTTGATAACTTGGTCTGTGTGGGCCGGGCATTTGCTCCTGTTGATAACTTGGTCTGTGTGGGCCGGGCATTTTCATTGGTTGGGGCCAGCATTTCTGGGGTCACATAGGCCATACCTGGAGTTGCTTGCAGGTGGGGTATGTGTGCTGAGCTGCTGCTGTTTACTTTTCCTTTCTGTTCCTATGACTTGATGTTAATGATGTAGCAGAAAGTTTATAATAGAAACAGTCAGAGTTGGACTGTGAAAAGATTCTTGGGGTGATGTTTTCCCTTCAGGAGTATTTCCACAAGGGAATTTAATTCTGTGTAGATAAGTACTGAGAAGAATCAGTCCCATTTCAGTGAGAACTTAGCTGACCTGGGGTTGGGGTTCTAGATAGAAATCTTGCACTGATTGCCTGCCCCCAACTCTGAAGAGGAATTTTCTTTCTCTGCAATATGCAGTCTGCTAAACAGACCCCCCCTGAGCTGTGCTTTTTTTATCAGGTAAAACTGTACTGCCTGGAGTGGGTGTTTGGCCTGAGGGCTGCTAATCTGTAACCCAGTTAGTTAACTGCCTCAGATTGTCTGGTGGGGACAATTCTAGCTGTTCACTGGGACATGGAGAAATTCTTCTGGCTTTTGGCTCCAAGGCCTCTTTTCCCTCAGTCTAGTATCCCTAGCTCTTGCCTATCTGGAGACCTTAGGAAAGAGTGAGCACAGGCTCAGTCTTGCACATCAACCTTTTGGCAGCAGAATTCTGGCTTCCTCACTTAGTTGATTTATTTATTTTTGGCTTTTGGACCATATCCAGCTAATTCCAGGCTCTTTGCTCAGGGATCACACCCTGGGCAAGGGCAAGGGGTGGAAGAACCATAGGTGGTGCTGAGGATCGAACCAGGGCAGTTAGTTGCCTTTAGTGCTGTGCTTATCACTCCAGCATCAGGCAAGCATCCTAACCCCTGTGATCTCTCTGGCCCAAAGGCTCTTCGAGCTTGGGCGGGTTGTTTACCTTCCTCCTCACCTGTGAAATGTTCAACATAGCATGATAATACCTTTCTTCATAGGGTTGATGTGTGGATTAAATGAAAAGACATGAAAAAAACATTGAGAGCATGGCTCTGCACAAGAAAAATGTTCAGTGAAGAGCCTTAATAGTATGCAGCGCTGTTGTTGAGCAGCATGTTGTTTAATCTCCAGGTATTAGTTTTTCTCCATTGCTTCTCCTTGCAGTCAATTTTGACCTCTGTTGCATAGTGATCTGATAGGGTGCTTCTAATGATCCTTACATTTGTGGTCTTATCTAGGTTAGATTTGTGTTCTAAGACATGATCTATTCTGGAGAAGGTCCATGAGGGCTTGAGAAGAATGTGTATTCTGTTTTCTGGGGGTGGAAGGCCCTATATAAGTCTATTAGCCCTAGATCTTCTAATTTTTCATTTAGGGCTCTTACTTCTTTGCTATTTTTCTGTTTGGTGGATCTGTCCAGTGGTGACAGTGGAGTATTGATATCTCCTACTATTATCACATTTCCCTTCATGTGTTTCTACAGGTTAGCGAGCAACTGCCTCACATATTTTGCTGACTCTACATTAGGTGCATAAATATTGATCAGTGTTAGTACCTCTTGATCTAGTGTTCCCCTGATTAGTATGTAGTGACCCTCTTTGTCTCTGATCACTTTCTTGAGGTTAAATGGAATTTGGTCTGATGTAAGAATGGCTGTCCCTGCCTTTTTTTGTTTTCTATTGGCCTGGAAAATTGATTTCCATCCTTTTATTCTAAGCCTATTCCTGTCCTGTACTTGTAGGTGTGTTTCTTGCAGGCAGCAGAAGTCCGGTTTATGTTTTCTAATCCAGTTCTCTACTATGTGTCTTTTAATGGGAGAGTTTAGTCCGTTAACATTTAGGGAGATTATTGACCGAGAGGACTGTTGTGCTTGTCTTTATTGCTGTAGTGCTCACTGGATATTTACTTCGATATTTCTTTCTGTATTGTTGTGGTGTTTCAATTACCTTTTTCTTTTTTCTTTTTTTTTTTGGTTTTTGGGCCACACCCTGTGACGCTCAGGGGTTACTCCTGACTATGCACTCAGAAGTTGCTCCTGGCTTCTTGGGGGACCATATGGGACGCCGGGGGATCGAACCGCGGTCCGTCCTAGGCTAGCGCAGGCAAGGCAGGCACCTTACCTCCAGCACCACCACCCGGCCCCACAATTACCTTTTTCTTTTTTTTTTTTTTTTTTTCAATTACCTTTTTCATGTCCTCTCTCAAACTGAGGTTGAAAGCCTCTAGAAGGTCTCCGCCCATTTTCAAAGTATTTGACTTCTTTTTTTTTTTCTTATTTTGTACCCCATTCTATTACTTTTCTTTCCTTCAAACAAAACCACATAACTCGATTTATCTTGCTCCGCCTCTTAAATAGAGGGGGAAGCAAGGGAGGGTACCAGGACCAAACAGATATATGACCACTAATAGTAAGCTAGACAAAGAGGGGTCCACCTACTCTAACAGCCTGGGGGGTGATGGTGGGGTATATGGGTTGCAGAAAGGGAACTGGGATGGGGGGGGGACAAATTTGGTGATGGGTATTCCCCTGATTCAATGTTAATATGTACCTAAAATACTACTGTGAAAGATACATAAGCTGGGGCCGGGCGGTGGCGTTAAAGGTAAGGTGCCTGCCTTACCTGCACTAGCCTAGGACGGACCACGGTTCGATCCCCCGGCGTCCCATATGGTCCCCCAAGCCAGGAGCGACTTCTGAGCACATAGCCAGGAGTAACCCCTGAGCGTCACCGGGTGTGGCCCAAAAACCAAAAAAATAAATAAATAAAAAGATACATAAGCCATTATGATCACAATAAAAATAAAAAAAAATGGTCAAATGTCAGGGATAAATAAAAAAAAAGAGAATTATAAAGAAAAAAATAGTATGCAGCGCTATTTGGGGGTAGGGGAAGTCATTTGAGAGAATTTTTTGCAACTAAGGAGCTCAAGAAGTTCAATTGCTTCTAAGTTCACCAGATGACAAGGTAGCCTGGTATGTTGATAGAGTAAGCAAGATTGAGTTAATAATGTGTATGTCATTAAAACTGTGCTCTTACTCAGTGTCAGTAATAATACTCGGGATTTGTTTATTGGGCTTGTAATAAGGTGCTTGGTGCCTGTCTCAGAGTAGTATCCATTAGTGAGCGAGCGAGAGAGAGAAGAGAGAGAATCTTGTCTAAGGTAATCATGTAAATATAAAGCAAGAATCAGTGTAGTCTCCATTAGTGAGAGATAAAGAGAGAGGAGGGAGGGAGGAAAGAATCTTGTCTAAGGTAATATTGTAAATATAAAGTGAGGATTTAAACCTCACTTATTATTGCATATCCAGAGAACTTTAATGCTTAAAACATCTTATTTCTCTTGTGTTTGCTCACTTAAAAACAAGAACACAGAGACAAGAGGGAAAGTATAGCTGTTATGGTGTTTGCCTTGCATGTAGCCAGACCCAGGTTTGGTCCCCAGCATCTCCAGAAGTTATTTTTGAGTGCAGAGCCAGGAGTAACTCCTGAGCATTGCCAGATGTGTGGCCCCAAAACAAAATAAAATAAATACAACCAAAGGAAAGTCTGCTGCTCCTGTCTCTCTGGCATTCCCTGATGTGTCTCACCGCCTGGCTTGTTTTTGGCCAGTCCCAGCTGCACTCTTGGCCATGAGTGCTTGGACTGAGCCCAGGGCCTCACACATGCAAAGCTTGTATTTGCGCTTAACTTCAGCCTGCTCCTCCTGTAGAGGTGGGGAAGCTCGCTCAGCTGAGGGACTTACCTAGGCAGGTAAGCGAGGATGTCCTTGTTTGTTACTCTTCATGAAGTTTGGCAGGGCAGACGGAGTGCTGTATCACTTAGCAATAGACTATGCTAAGTTAAAAGATGTATTCAGAAGATCCTAAAGCAATTCTGTGGGGGAAAAAAATTCTTCCTAATAATTGAATGAAGGAAAATAATGGTATTTGAAAATGTTAATTTTAATAGAAAATGTATAAAAAGGGTTAATAGAACATAGGACAGATAGAAAACAAATAGCTTTTGGACCCTCAGGGTGTATTCCAAGGAATGGAATTGTTAGGTTATATGGAATCTTAATTGCTAGTTTTTTGGGGGTAATGACTATATTGACTTCCAGGACACAATTTGGTACTATGTGGATTGATCTGTAGAGTACCATGTTGAGTGAAGTGAGTCAGAGACAGAGGGACAGAAACAGAATGATTTCTCTATTATGTGGGATGGAAAGAAACTTCATAACTAAGGACAGAAGGCAATAGAAAAGAGCAGAACTGTTTTTTTGTTTGTTTGTTTGTTTTTGTTTTTGTTTTTGGGCCACACTTGGTGATGCTCAGGGATTACTCCTGGCTTTGCACTCAAATCATTTCTGGCTCGGGGGACCATATGGGATGCCGGGGGATCGAACCGAGGTCTGTCCTGGGTCAACCGTGTGCAAGGCAAACGCCCTACCACACACTGCTCCGGCCCAGGAGAACTGTTCTTAACTAGGACACTTGCTTCTGAATTGAGGTGGGACAAGTTAGGGAAGGGAACACTCGGTTGATGGGGTAGAGGGACAGTGTCTGCTCAGTGGGGACATGGGTAGAAGAAATGAACACTGGTGATGAGATTGGTGTTATGTGCCTGAAACAGAATAATTGCTTTGTAACTATTTCCCGGTGATTAAAAAATTGTATAACAATGGGGCTAGAAAGGTGGCGCAAGCAGTAGGGTGTCTGCCTTGCACGTGCTAACCTAGAACAGACTGTGGTTTGATTCCCCGCTGTCCCATATGGTCCCTCAAGCCAGGAGCGATTTCTGAGAGCATAGCCAGGAGTAACTCCTGAGTGTCACTGGGTGTGGCCCAAAAAACAGCAAAAAAAATTGTATAAGGAGATAAATAGCAATGTAACAGACAAACCCAACAGCAAAAACAACACATTTAGGGGCCAGAGAGCTAGGATGGAGGTAAGGCATTTGCCTTGCATGCAGAAGGATGGTGGTTTGAATCCCGGCATCCCATATGGTCCCCCGAGCCTGCCAGGAGCAATTTCTGAGCGTAGAGCCAGGAATAACCCCTGAGCGCTGCCGGGTACAACCAAAAAAAAAAATAATAATAATAACATATTTAATTGAAATAGCAAAGATGATCTTACTTACAAGAGAAGGCAAACATCAGAGCTATTCCATTTAGAAGAGACTGTTGTTCCCCAAAGATGAAGAGTATCATTACAAAATGATAAAGCAGTTAATTCAAGGAAACAGTTATATTCTAAACATTTGTACCCTTAATGACAAAATGTTTCCTATTCAGGAAATAAAATATTGGTCTAACTTTCAGAAGTAACAGTGAAATCCTTAGTTTTAGTTAGGTGGGAGATTTCAGTACTCCATTTTGATGAAAAATCACAAAGATAGAGGCTTGAATAATACTTTCAACCAATTCTAACTAATAAATACTAATAAATATTGATAGAATGTCTCACCCAACAACCATAGAACATTCTTCTCAGTTCTTACATACACATGAAATGTTTTCTATGATGTACAATTTGGGACCATAAAACAAGTTTCAACAATTTGAAAAGATTGAGATCCTGTGTTCTCAGACAGGGAACTAAATTAGAAGTTATTAGTGAAGAATTGTGGGGGATTTACTAATATTTGGAAACTACACAACACCATTCTGAATAGCCTCTGGTCCAGAGAAGCGCTTATAAGGAGATGAGAATGTGTTTTTTTTTTTTTTTTTCTGGCATTTTTGTTTGTTTTATGTTTGTCTTTATCAGAGATCCAATTCCATTTACCAGCTTGTCAAAGCTACTACTTGCTCTTTATAAACCTGATAAAGTATTTAGGACTGGATAAAAATGAAAACATAAGATATCATAATTTGTGATGCCACAGAAGCATCACATTGATAGCACAGAATAACTTAATGAGTAAAGAAATAATTACAAGTGTCTTTACTCTGACTTTAAGAAATAAAGAAAAAAACAAATTAATATGAAGAAAGGAAAAGCTAAAGGTCAATGTGGGAATTCATGTACAGAAAATAGACAAAATACCGAAACTTCAACTGATTCGTTGAGATCAGTCAGGTTGATCAAGCACTGGTCAGTGTCAGGAAGAACGAAGTGATCTCTGTAGAGTCAATGACCATCTCATATCCTTTTTTTGTAACAGGAGGAAGTGATAAATAGTTCTTCCTGGGGCCAGAGCAATAGCACAGTAGGAAGGCATTTGCCTTGCACGCAGCTGATTTAGGACGGACCTTGGTTCGCTCCCCTGGCGTCCCAAATGGTCCCCCACACCTGGAGCCAGGAGCTATCTCTGAGCACAGAGCCAGGAATAATCCTAGAGTGTCACAGGGTGTGGCCCAAAAAGAAAAAAAAAAAGAGTCCTTCCTAAGCTCCCAAACTTCACTCAGGAGTTTTGAGTAGCATGGTATTGTGAATTAACATCGGACCTGATGTTGAAATCATCACAAATTCCAGACCCAGACAGATGACTTTGCGGGTGATGTCTACTTTAATATTTAAGACTGAGTAATACCAGTTCCACACAAAAACTTACAGAACACTGCAGCGGAAGAAATAGCTCCTCACTTTACATTTGTGGGCAGAGAAACTCAGAGCAGAGTGCATGAAGTATCTCACATGACCTGCAGCCCTTCTAAACAAATGATAACAAGTGAAAGATAGTAATTTATTTAAAAACCAGTCTCTACAGCCTCACCATTAAATGCAGTTTGTTCCAGAAATGCAAACTTAGAAATAAATCATGGCCTCAGGAAACAGAGCTGGAATTGTGCTTTTTATGTGGGAGTCCCAGGTTCAATCTCCAGCACTGCATGGTCCCCTTATCACTGCTGAAATGGATCCAAAAGGACCTCCCCCCCCCAAAAAAAAAAGCCTCATGTATTTACTCAGTTAAGCAACTAAAATAGAAAATTGTATAACCATCTAAATATGTGCTGTTTCCTCAAGGTCCTCAGCAGGGTATCTCTGAAACACTGAGAAAGCTGTCTCCTCAAGCCCAGAACAGGCAAGGCAAGGCTGTCATTCTCATCCTCTCTAGTCATGCAGTCAAGCAAGATAAAAAAAAAGCATTTATTTAGAATGGAAAGGAGGAAGTGAAAGTGACATTTTGGAGGTGGGGGTGGGCGTCAGGGGCCACACCTATTGGTGCTCAGCGACTATTCCTTGCTTTGCTGGGGGGCGGGCTACATGTGGCAGTGCTTGGGTGCACAGTATGCTGAGTGGGAGAACAGGATGTGCCTTGTTCAAGGCAAGTGCCTTAACTCCTGTGTTTTGGCTGTCAGGTTCAAAGTGTCTGTAAAACCGAACAAAAACTAGAATGTGGGATTGTGGGCTCTCTCACTATGGGACCCATGAGACTGTTGGAACCAGTAGATGAGGTCTGTAAAGCTGCAGGATCCAGAAGCCTACACAAGGGAGGTTTTTTGTTTGTTTCTTGGTTTTGGGGCCACGCCCCGGCGGTGCTCAGGGGTTACTCCTGGCTCTGTGCTCAGAAATCGCTCCTAGTAGGCACGGGGGACCAGATGGGATGCTGGGATTCCAACCACCGTTGGTCTTGGGTCGGCTGCTTACAAAGCAAATGCCCTACCGCTATCTCTCCGGCCCCTCACAAGGGAGGTTTTTACATGGGCAGTGGCTAGTCAGAAACTGGCTTTTACTGAGGCTTACACTAGAGGTGGGGTTGGAGCTCTCCTTGCAGGTGTTAGTCTGAGTTCTATCTGTTCTCTTTCCCTCCTCTCTTTTCTCTCTCTCTCTTCTCTCTTTCTGTTCTCAGTGAAACACAGCCAATCCTGTTGACAGTAAATGTGAGACACTGATGGAAACTATGCACTGCTGAACAAAAGGAAGAGCTTTAACTGCTGAGGGCTTGTCCTTGCTCAAGGGCCAGGAGACTCAAGTATGGTCGATTGAACTGTTCAGTCAACCCTTGCAGTCCCACTCAAAAGCCTACTGACTTCCTTTAACTTGGCACACTGATTCTAAAATGTACGCAGAATTGGAAAGGACTTGTAATGTAGAATAGCAAAAATTTCTTTGAAAAATAATCAAGTTGAAGAGCCAGGACTTCCTGATATCATGATTCGAGGGCCAGGGTAGCATAGGACTCGGCCAGGTCCATACAAAAGCAGCTGAACTGTAACGAAGTTCAAGGTTCAGGTCTGTTCAAGAAAGGATGCTGCAGCATTGAATATCTGTGCACAAGAAAGAAGACTTCAGTGTAGATGTTTGTGTGGTGTATTGTGCAGTATACAGAAGTCTAGTGAGTCATATTTACAATTTATAATAGTAAAGATCAAAAATAGTAAGACTTAAAAGAGAAAAACATGAGAATCTTTGTGATCTTGACTAGTCAAAGCATTTTAGGTACAGCACCGGAAGTATCACCCATATTTTATCAGCATGTTGCTGCACAAAATGATTCAAACTAGGTTGAGAGTGAAGCAGGTGTGCAATTGTCTACCTTATATCGAGAAGGCTGCTTGCCTGCCTGCCAGAATTGTTTTTTTTTTCTTTTACTTTTTTTTTTTTTTTTTGGTTTTTGGGCCACACCCGGCGATGCTCAGGGGTTACTCCTGTCTGTCTGCTCAGAAATGGCTCCTGGCAGGCACCGGGGACCATATGGGACACCGGGATTCGAACCAACCACCTTTGGTCCTGGATCGGCTGCTTGCAAGGCAAACACTGCTGTGCTATCTCTCTGGGCCCTCTTTTACTTTTTTTATTGTAAGAGAATTGTTGTTTTTATTGAGTACAAAGACCACCTCCAAAAGGGGGAGTAAGGACAGAAGTCCTCTCCTTAGCCAGTCCCACCCAGGTTTACTTGAGATATGTAAAATATAAGTAGGAAAAATCGCATTTTGGGTAAAACCAACTTGTAAACAGATACAAAAGGATGATCTTTGTTTTACATGAAAATTGTGAACAGATACAAATAAACTAGGGATGATCTTTGTTTTGGGTAAAAGAAGATAGAATCTAACAACTGACTCTTTATTGTTCAAAAAATTGAGAGGGGTATGTTCTGTCATTCTCTGCAATAGGCAGAAACCCCAGATCAGAGCTTATAAAAGTCATTGTTATTTTGCATAGGCACAGTAAAAGCTGGGAAATAAAAGGGGAAAAAAACTTTTAGTGGCAAAGTGGTGAGGAAATTTTAAGCCACTTACTATAGTAGCTACCGTATTTTCTGGCATATAAGACGACTGGGCGTATAAGACAACCCCCTAATTTTGCAGTTAAAACATAGGTTTAGGCCTATATTCGCTGTATCAGATAGAACGAACGTTCCTGTGCTGCAACTGTATGTACCACAGTGAGCCAATCACAACAAGCAAAGGTTCAAAGGTTATACTGTAATAGACTTCCTCTCTGACTCTGGCAATCTGAGCAGGCTTTTTACAGTGTAGATTCGGGTCCAGAACATTGTCTAATTTGTATGCATCAAAAGCCTGCTAGGATTGGCTGAGTTAGAGAGGTGGTTCAAGCAGCCTTGCAGTGATTGGTGCAGGATCAAGTTGGAAAATTCGTTTTGTGGCAATATTCAGACAATTTTCGTTTAGCGGTATATTGAAACATATTTTGGGATATACTCGGCATATAAGATGACCCCGGATTTTCGGTTGACTTTTTTTGTTTCAAAAGTCATCTTATACGCCGGAAAATACAGTAATTTTTAGTAATCACTGCTAGTGAGGAGAGAGCTGGCCATAAAAGCATCATAGGTTAGATTGTGCATACATCATTCTCAAAAACCATCAGCTTTTCCCCATATCCTTGTCTTACACATATCACAAAAAAAATTTTTATAGACTTCTCTGAACCTAAACATTAGAACCTTTCCACTGTTATACTTAATTTGAGAACAAGTTGTAAACATTCTTGCACCAAGCACTGTAGTACAAGCCCAGAGCATCCATGTTCCTTTCCCCAGCAAAATCATAAAAACATTTCTGCAGATATATGTAATTTGAAAATAAGTTTGTTAAAACATTCTTTTTGTTTGTTTGTTTGTTTTTGGGTCACACCTAGCGGCGCCCAGATTACTCCTGGCTCTGTGCTCAGAAATCCCTCGTGGCAGGCTCGGGGAACCATATGGGATGCAGGGAATCAACTTGGAGCCTGTCCTAGGTTGGCGGAGTTGAAGGAAAACACCCTATCACTGTGCAATTGCTCTGGTCCCTGTTAAAACACTCATAATGAGCACTATAATAAGAGAGTAGTATTCAAGTTTCTCTCTCTCTCTCTCTCTCTCTCTCTCTCTCTTATTTTTTTTGGTTTTTGGGGTCACACCTGGTGACACTCAAGGGTTACTCCTGGCTATGTGCTCAGAGATTGCTCCTGGCTTGGGGGACCATATGGGATGCTGGGGGATCGAACTGCGGTCCATCCTAGGCAAGTGCCTGCATGGCAAACTTTACCTTACCACTCCATGTCACGGTTCTAGCCCCCAAGTTCCTTTTCTAATTTTTTTTTTTTTGAGACATACCCGGTAACACTTGGGCTACTCCTGGCACTGTTCTCAGAAATTGCTCTTGTAAGGCCAGGGGACCACATGGGATGCCAGGGATCAAACCCTGATTGGTCCTGGGTTGGCCTCATGCAAGGCAAATGCCCTATCACTGTGCTATTCCTCAAGCCCCCAAGTTCCCACCCCCCCTTTTTTTTTTGGTTGCCCATATGGGGGATGAACTATGTTCCTTTTTCATAGACTTTTGTGGACAAAAACATCAGAACAAGTTTTTGCAGACATACTTAATTTGAGAATAAGTTGTTAAATGATATACACAATCAAGCATTATAGCAATTGGGAAACATTCACTAGACTAGGATAACAAAAAATACATTAAAAATGTAATAGCAGGACTGGAGAGCAGTAGGGTGTTTACCTTGCACGCAGCCAATTCAGGATGGATGGTGGTTCAAAACCAGGCATTCCATATTCCCTGTGCCTGCCAGGAGCGATTTCTGAGCATAGAGCCAGGATTCACTCCTGAGGGTGGCTGGGTGTGACGCCCCCAAAAATTTAAAAAAAAAAACCAACAACATTATGCATTTCCCCTGAACTGTGCAAACTAATATTAAACCACTTCAGTTGGACACAGATTGTTTGCAATAATGGGGCATAGAACAAAAGAGTAGCTTTTAAGATCTTTACAGGTAGAACACACAGCTTAATCAGAAATAGTAACTGATACAAATAGGGACCGAGAGAGTAACCTAGAGGAAAGCAAATTTCTGGAGGTGACCCAGGTGCAGGAACTTCTGAAAGCAACTTGTCCTCAGTTGAGCTTTGGCTGGGCTTGGTTTCTTCATTTCCATGTTCTGTGATAGGCTGCTGATGTTGACCTGATGGGAAAGGCCTTTGGTACCTGGGCCCGAATCGGTGGGGGGACCTGCTCATCTCCCTACTGTTAGTCCCCCTCCAATAGGGCTGTCTCTTTGGCTTCTAGCCCTTTAGTGACCCCAACAAGCTGCTGCAGGTTGAGGGGCTGAGGTCTTTGCACAAAGCACCTTTGGTAGAAGAAAAGTAATGGATATAGGTGTCTGGTTGCTGCCCAGATTCTTCAGATCTCTCCCCTTTACTGCCTGCTTTTGTCCCACCTTAATGGGCCTCTACCACCATAGACAGTGGGGCAGCTGAGCAAGGCCGTGGGATTAATCGACAGAACCTATTCTGATTATCAGGCACCCCAGGCCTGGCTACATTAGCAGCTCTGTACCCTTCTCTCCTTCATGACCTTAAACTCCAGTTTCCCCATCTCTAATGCTACACAGAAAATTCCTGGGATTGTGTCTCTCAATAGCTTTCCAGTGTACAAAGACATTTTCTTTGGTGTCATTTCTGTTGATAAATCTGTAACCATTCTGGACATTGAACTATTTGACAGTGCCCAGGATTTGGATTGCCAGCATTAACTTGTCCACCTGACTCCAGGCTTGGGGTGCAGGGTTATCTCTAGTTGAGCCATTTTCAGACTCTGAGTTTGAAGAGATGGTGAGCAGCTCATCATCCTTGGGAGTTGGGGACCTCTCTGGTTTGATGCCAGTTAATGAAGAATAAATTATCAGCCCTGAAGGACTTTAGTCAGGAATTCATCACCATTGGGAAGGCACCTCTCCCCTCTTGGGAAGGGTGGGAGAATCTTTAGGGAGTCTGACACATAGAGTCCAGAACAAGAATGGCAGGTAGATGGGCCAGAGCAACATGAAGCAGTTCAAATAAGGGCCATGTGCACAGATGTTCCAGTGAAGGGCATGGCACATTCAGTCCAGCTTGAAGGGGCCATCATGATGATGGTCCATCAAAGGGACATGTCATATAGTTGAGGTCTTTGTTCTCAAGTCCCTGTTCTGCTCCCCAGGTGTGAATAATTTCACACATACTGTATTTCCAACTCCAGGTGAGCACATCTGAATCAGGATTGCCTTATGAATTAATAAATCAAGAGACTCATGAGGGAGAAAACATGGAGTTGGTTGACTTCTAGTCCCCATAGTCTCCGAGCCTGCCAAACCGAAGCCTCTCTTTATTCACTAGCTCAAATACAACTAACTGGGAGGGGGAGGATAGAGCTAGAGACAAAAGTACCTATCAGGGGCCAGAGAGATAGCATAGAGGGTAGGGTGTTTGCCTTGCAGGCAGAAGGATGGTGGTTCACATACAGTATCCCATATGGTCCCCGAGCCTGCCAGGAGCAATTTCTGAGCCTAGAGCCAGGAGTAACCCAAGTGCTGCCAGGTGTGACCCAAAAACTAAAAAAAAAAAAAGTACCTGTCAAGCTAATTTAGTCTAGGTGGACTATTACATTTCAAAGGGATGGGTGAAAAGGAAAGAAGCAGCTAGGGAAAGCCTTTGTTTTGGGTAAAACTGGTATTTTAACAACTCATCCTTTTCTGTTAAAAATATTAAGAAGGGGGGCCCGAGAGACAGCACAGCGGTAGGGCGTTTACCTTGCATGCAGCAGGACGGTGGTTCGAATCCTGGCATCCCATATGGTCCCCTGAGCCTGCCAGGAGTGATTTCTGAGCACAGAGCCAGGAGTAACTCCTGAGTGCAGCTGTGTGTGACCCAACAACCAAAAAATAAAACAAAAACAAAAACCAAAACCAAAAATATTGAGGAGGGCTGTGTAAGTCTTGTTCTTAACCACTCTTTTTTTTTGGGGGGTGGGGCATACTTGGTGACGCTCAGGGGATATTCTTGGCTCTGTGCTCAGAAGTCTCTCCTGGCTTGGAATGCTGGGGGATCAAAGCGCAATCCATTCTAGGCTAGCATGGGCAAGGCAGACACCTTACTGCTTGTGCCACCACTCCAGCCCCTCTTACCAACTCTTGAGTAGTATTTTCATTTTGGCATTTTGGGGGTTATATTTTTTGATTTTGGAGTCTCATCTGGCAGTGCTCAGAGATTAATCCTGGCTCTATATTTAGGAGTTACTCCAGGCAGGATTCAGGGGACCATATGAGATGTTGGAAATTGAACCTGGGTTGGTCATGTGCAAGGCAAGCACCCTCTCTGCTGTATTATCTCTTCAGTCCTCTCCTCCCTGCCCAGTATTGTTAAGACAAGCCTGTGGAATGGGTGAAAATACATCTAGGATATGTTTTATCCTGAAGAACTCTCTAGACCAATGACCTAGTTATTTAAACTAGGTTTGTTTTTGTTTTTTGGCCATACTAGGCAGTGATTGGAGACAGTGACTGGCACAGTGCTTGACACCAAAGTTTCTGGTGGGGCTCAGGACTGTGTGGTCCTACATAGGTGCCTGCCTTTTGCACTTTGTCTCTAGCCCAGAGAGCAGGTGCCATTTTGTTTGCTTGTAGGGAGGGTTAAGGTTTCTGTTAACGTTACTTGTTGGGAACTACTCCCAGTTATTTTTATTTTTTTTTTTTTTTTACTGTGCAAAGGTTTTGCAGACACTCAGGAAAGGAGGTTTATGCGTGTCACATAGTCCCTGAAAAGATGCTGAGGCTGGAGATTTGCTACGTGACTTAGTTCCATACCATCATGTTAAGTCCGGTCTTCTGAGAAACACAGATTGAAATCTTAACATATACCTCAGAATGACCAAAATAAGCCCTAAATCACTGATCTTACCAAGTACTGGCAAAGGCCATAAACTAGTTCTTGAGATGTTGCTGTTGGGAGTGTTGGTACAGTCACTTATGGAAATAAGTTTGGTGGTTCTGAATTTTTTTCCTTTTTTTTTTTTTTGGTACTATAATTAATAGTGTTTGGGGGCACACCAGGCAGGGCTTGGGGGACTGGGGACTATGTAGTGTCAGGAATTGAATCTGGAGTTCTGGATGCAAAGCATAGATTCCAGTGCTTTGAGCCCTGGTGTTTTATTAATTAAAATTTTGTTTGTTTGGTCTAACTCAGTGGTCTTTAGGGTTTCCTTTTGGCTCTGCGCTCAGGTATCACTTCTGGCAGGACTTGGGTTCCGGGATTAAATCCAGGTTGACCATGGTGGAAGCTAAGTGCCTTTCATGCTGTATTCTCTCCTTAGCCCCCACCTGGTGTCTTAAGATGTTAAATATAGACCAGCTAGCTGCTGTTGTGCTTCTAGATATTTACTGAAAAGCAATGACTAGTGTATTTCCACAGCAGTTTTATTTGCAATAGCTATTAAAACCTAAATGCCCGCTAATGAACAAATGGGTAAACAAGTAAAGATATATTTATACCACTTAGCAAGAAGCAACTATAAACTCACACAACATGGATGAATTACAGAGTAATTAGACTGAATGACTTTAAAAAAAAAAAGCCAGGCACTTTGGGAACAAATGGGCATGCATATACTATCTTGATGGGTGGAGGATTTCTCTCTTTTGTTTTCTCTCTCTCTTTTTTTTCTTTTTCGTTTTTTGTTCTTGGGCCACACCCGGTGACACTCAAGGGTTACTTCTGGCTATGTGCTCAGAAATTGCCCCTGGTATGGGGGACCATATGGGATGCCAGGGAATCTAACCACAGTCCATCCTAGGTTAGCTCGTGCAAGGCAAACGCCCTACTAACTGTGCCACTGCTCCAACCCCAGGAAATTTTTCTTTACTTTGTGTGTTTAAGTGGAGTAGGGAGTGGTTTGGGGTCACATTTATCAGTACAAGCACTGTGCTTAGGTTTTTTTTTTTTTTTTTTTGGGTTTTTGGTTTTTGGGTCACACACGACAGCACTCGGGTTACTCCTGGCTCTATGCTTAGAAATCGTTCCTGGCAGGATCGGGGACCATATGGGATGTCAAGATTCAAACCACCGTCCATCTGCATGTAAGGCAAACGCCTTACCTCCATGCTATCTCTCCAGCCCCGCTTGGGTCATTCTTGGCAGTGCTTTGGGAACTGGGCAGTGACTAGAGATTAAACCCACGTGATTCCATATAGGCAAGCTTTCTATACTATCTCTCCAGTTCTTAGATTATATTCTTTATTTGCTATATACTTCATTCTGCCTTTGTAAAAATCAAGCCGTTTCAGAAAGTTTTGAGAAGTGATATAGTAAACTGTTATAGGTATGGATAGAAAACATATTGAAAGCTCTTATATTTAACATATATCATCACTGCACTTTTTACATAATTATTTTTAGTAGACACATGCAGAAAATCATTGAAGTCTTTTTCCCCTTGATTTTTATTATAGCTGTGATTTACCAAGTTTTTCATAATACGGTTGTTTCAGGCCTTAAATATTTCAACATCAATCCCACCACCAGTGTTCCTAATCTCCCACCTATCACCCCAGCCTGCCTCCATGCATGTACAAATTGAAATAGTGTTTATTACAACACAAAGGCAAATAGAATGATCAAACTTAGAACAGCACAGTTCAGATTGAAATGATTGTGTTCTCTCTCTCTCTCTCTCTCTCTCTCTCTCTCTCCTCTCTCTCTCTCTCTCTCTCTCTCTCTCTCTCTCTCTCTCTCTCTCTCTCTCTCTCTCTCTCTTCCTCTCTCCTCTCTCCTCTCTCCTCTCTCCTCTCTCCTCTCCCTCCATGGTGTTAATAAAGACAAAGTCTGAAGGTTTACTGGGCTCTGGTTGGTGCTAGTTGATCCTTCCATGTTTATGCTCACTAAGTTTGGGACATTCCTATGGAACTTTCTCATCAGATTTTCTGTGATCCTCCTGGGCTGACACTCCTCTAAGATCATGAGGAATAAATTTGGTGGCTTGGAAGATTGGAAGTTTGATAAGATTAAATTACTGAGAGCTCGGTTCTTTGGAGAGTGTTGGGGTGGCTTTGGGCTGTTGTAGTTCATGTAGAGAGGAAGCTGTGCCCCACCCCCCCTTTTTTTTTTAGAGAATGCACAGAGGGATAGGCCTGTATACCCTGGGCAGTAGGGGTAGCCATTATTTTCTTTTGGAGCTTGGTGGAGGGGGCAGGTTGTTGTTCTGCTGGGAAGATGGTTGCGGTGGGCTGGGGCTGAGTTCAAGTCTTTTTCTTAGAAATCATCCAGAAATTCAATTCATTTGGAACTGTGTTTCTCTACCTCTGAGGCTGAGTGTGCCTCTCAGGACATTTGGCAGTAGCTGGAGACCTTTCTTTTTCTTTTTTTTTTTTTTTTTTCTTTTGGGCCACACCCGGCGGTGCTCAGGGGTTACTCCTGGCTGTCTGCTCAGAAATAGCTCCTGGCAGGCAAGGGGGTCATATGGGACACTGGGATTCAAACCAACCACCTTAGGTCCTGGGTCGGCTGCTTGCAAGGCAAATACCACTGTGTTATCTCTCTGGGCCCAGCTGGAGACTTTTCATTGCCAAAGTGTAATGGTATTGGGTGGAGAGAGGCCACAGATCTACCGAAAACCCTGTAAGACAGAGCCAAATTCCCCGCAACAATAAACAACCCTCTCCTAAGTACCAATAATGCCAAGGCTGAAAAACCCTGACCTATAGTATCTCAAGTCATTTGAGTTGCTTATGATTGAACATTGTGCTACTGCCTATTCCTGTGTGGAAGAAATGAGCAGCAAAACCTTAAGAAACAAGTGTGTCCTAGGCTTTTGGAATGTGTGGATGATGTATTAGGAGACTCACTTATGAAAAAGTTAGGAAAGTCACCTGGAACTGATCTTTTTCGAGTACAGATTTGGTTTTGTATAATTTTTTTTTGTTTGTTTTTGGGCCAGACCCTGTGATGCTCAGGGGTTACTCCTGGCTATGCGCTACAAAATTGCTCCTGGCTTAAGGGACCATATGGAACTCTGGGGGATCGAACCGCAGTCACTCCTCGGTTAGCATGTGCAGGCAGATGCCTTACCGCTTGTGCTACCTCTCAGGCCCCCAGTTTTGTATAATTTTAAAAGTGTTAGAACATCACCAACAAATGTCTACCTAGGGGCCGGAGCAGTGGCGCAAGATGTAAGGCATCCGCCTTGCGTGCGCTAGCCTAGGACAGACCAAGGTTCAAGTCCCCCCTCCTGTGTCCCATATGGTCCCCCAAGCCAGGGGTGATTTCTGAGCGCATAGCCAGGAGTAACCTCTGAGCGTCACTGGGTGTGCCCCCCCCCCCAAATCTACCTAATTCTAATGCTCCTCATTTATTGTCACTATGTACCATAAATGATGCAGTGAAAGATTTGTAATGCACTTTGGTCACAATAAAAATTAAAAAAAAAATCTACCTAATTCTAGTGTAAAAGAAACTTCAATCTCATCTTTTGTTTGTTTGTTTGTTTTTGGGCCACACCCAATGATGCTCAGGGGTTACTACTGGGTATGTGCTCAGAAATCGCCCCTGGCTTGGGAGACCATATGGGTAGCCGGGGATCGAACTGTGGTCCGTCCTAGGTTAACATGTGCAAACACCACTTGTACCACTGCTCCTGCCCCATTCAATCTTATCGTATTCCCTTACCTTCTTTTCCTTTTGCTGCTATTGAGATAACCGTGTGTGTTTGTGAGAGGTGGTGGGGAAGAGAGGAGAGAAGGGAAGGGGAGGGGAGGAGAAGAAAACAGAAGGAAAGAGTAGAAAAGAAAACGAGCTCAAGCTCATACATATCTCCCCGAGGCTGCATACCTGCCTTGGGTGCAGCTCTCTGGTGCTCACCGCTGGCCCTCACGATTGCTTTGTGCTGTGTCAGATCACATGCTTCGCTCCTTGCTGCATCCCTGGGGTCTTTGGCACCAGACTCCATGAATCATGGATTGAACTTGTGGCCTCACTGCAAGGTGGGAAGGTGGGACAATGAGGTTGTCCCTGCACCCCTAGGTTCTGGTTTTGAAATAACTATTTCATACTATTTGAAATTGGAAATGGGAGCAAATATTCCTTGATTTATAAGGGCTGCCTTTCTGGCCAGCTTTCCACAAACCTGTCATGGCCTATGTCCTTAGATTAAGCTCTTCCTCAGTTTTACACAGTGACAACTTGGATCTTGCTCTTTTCCTCTTTTTCCATTTTGAGTGGGGAAAGGGGTGTGCAGTGCAGTGTAGAATGGGGAAGGACATGGTTTGTACTGCATGAGAACACTGTTAATCTTTTCTAAATAGTCATCCCTGGAACTCAGTATTTTTTTTTTTTTTTGGTTTTTGGGCCACACCCGGTGGTACTCAGGGGTTACTCCTGGCTGTCTGCTCAGAAATAGCTCCTGGCAGGCACAGGGGACCATATGGGACACTGGGATTCAAACCAACCACCTTTGGTCCTGGATCGGCTGCTTGCAAGGCAAACACCATTGTGCTATCTCTCCGGGCCCGGAACTCAGTATTTTTTATTTGACTCTCATTGTTAGTGGTCACAATAGACATGGCTCCAGCTTCTCCCAGTGGCTGAGCTCCTAGACCTGAGTTGGATCCTTCCTTAGACCACCTTGCTTTATGCAGTTCTCTCTTCTTGATCACAACCGGCTGCACTCGGGGTTACTCCTGGCTTTGCACATAGAAATCACCCCTGGCAGGCTCGGGGGACCATATGGGATGCCAGGAATCAAACCACCGTCTGTCCTAGGTTGGCTTGCGTGCAAGGCAAACACCCTACCACTGTGCTTTCTCTCGGCCCTTGATATTTTATTTTATTTTTGGTTTTGGTTTTTGGGTCACACCCAGCAGTGCTCAGGGTTACTCCTGGTTCTATGCTCAGAAATCGCTCCTGGCAGGCTCGGGGGACCATATGGGGTGCCGGGATTCAAACCACCAAACTACTGCATGCAAGGCAAACACCTTACCTACATGCTATCTCTCTGGCCACTTTTTTTTTTTAATTTTGGGGACACACCTGGCAGTGCTCAGCTCTTAATCCTTGGTCTACACTCAGATAACTTCTGTTGGGCTTGGGGACTTTATGGGGTAACAGCAGTTGAACGTCAGATTGGCCAGGTCCAGGATCAGCGCCTTATCTTTGTACTATCTCTCTAGCTCCCAAGTTCTCTCTTCTCTTGCCCTAAAGGTGTGCTTCCTCAAGTGGAACCTCCCATTTTTGTTCCAGACAAGCCGCTGGCAGAAAGATTCTGTATAGGCCCTTATAGTAACTTGTTTAGGCCTTTCAGGAGACCAATCGGTCTCTGCTGTGTCTTTTCAGTCGTGAACACAGTTGCCAACAATACCGGGTGATACTTCTGGTCAAGTTTCAGGAAAGCGTGACTCACTGCAGGACACTGGACTCCCAATTGTCACTCTGGATAGTTCACCGTCTTTTGCCAGGGGCAGATAGAAGGATGAGGTGCACACACCCTTCCTCATTCATAGCTGCTCTGGTGCTGAATGGTTTTTCCTGAGGAGAGTGGGGTTACAAGTGACAGTAACTTAAAAATGATAAGGGGTGTGAACGTTTTTCTTCCTCACAGTCCAAATACCCTGTCAAGAGTGAGTTTTGAAGTTCAGCTTTAAGAGTCTCTGGACTTCAATTGGAGTAAAGCTGTTATTGCTGAAAGACTCCTAATTCATCAGCCTGTTACCGACTGAGAATTAAAAACCTCTAATTTATAGTGATTCCAGGCTCCCAGACAGAAAAAATGGGTCCTTCATCACTGATGAGCTCTTTTTTTTTTTTTTTTTTTTTTTTTACTTTTGGGGAGAAAGCATGGATCCCACTTGTGCCCCTTGGAGACCACCCAATAGCTGTAACTCCAGAATCATGTATTCTGCATTCATTGCTCCATTTTTTTAAATTTTTATTTATTTTTTTTGGTTTTTGGGCCACACCTGTTTGACTCTCAGGGGTTACTCCTGGCTATGCGCTCAGAAATCGCCCCTGGCTTGGGGGGACCATATGGGACGCCAGGGGAATCAAACCTCGGTCTGTCCTATGCTAGCGCTTGCAAGGCAGACACCTTACCTCTAGCATCACCTTCCCGGCCCTCATTGCTCCATTTTTATACTTCTGGGAGTTGGGCAGGTCATGGCCAAAGGCTCCAGCTATTCTTGTCCCCTAGTAAAGAGCTAAAATACTCAGTTCTTTCCTACTGCAGGGAGGGAATGCTCTGTTAACTGGCTCCAGTCTGTCTCTGCAGTTTACAGTCCCTATTTTATCTCTCCCTCTCTGTTGTCCTTTCTCTTCGTACTGTGCATGTTTTTGCCAGAACTTAACCATTCTTACCATGCCCACTTGCTCATATCTCCATCTTCACAAGTTTCATTTTTTTTTTCACCAGAACATCATTCACTGTTTAGTCTCCCTTTGTCTACAACTTTCTCCTTCTGGGACTCACCTCTCAGAAGTTTATGAAGGCTCCTCTGATGTTTCCTCCCCAGCACATAGTGCGAAGGAATGTGAGGACCTTTGCTTGGCTGGCTGGGTGGGAGAGAAGACAGAAGGAGGAGATTTTTAGGAAGAAACCCTTTTCCGAACCTTCCAGTGCTTCCGCTCCCTAAATCGACTAGAACCTTTTGAATCCCCCATGCCTACATTAAGGGACAGCAATCTGATGGCCCTCCCTATTTAGAGCGCCTTCTGGCATCTCAGGAAGAAATGTCTTAGTTCTCAGCACCTGAATGGCATATTCTAGTGAAAAAGCAGGGTGAAAATTTATAGACTGGAAACTTTCTCTTTTTCTCAAGTTTGGTTTGGGGACTGAACCTGGTAGTACTTAGGGATTACTACTCCTGCCTTTGTGCTCCAGGGCTTTTCTCTCTGCTGCTTGGTGTCCACATACCGCTGGGGATAGAATTTGGGCCTCTTGTGTGCAAGACCCATGATTTACTCATTGGGCTCTCCTACTTTCTTCGGTGTTCCTGCCACCTTGACTTCAGATATGTCAGCCCCATGCACTCCAGTTGTTTTTGTCACTGCACACAGGAAGCTGGTTTGGGCCACATGCATCGCAGCATGGCTGACAGAGCAGAGCTCCGCCCTCACACATTAACACTTGTGGTTTCACAGAGGCCGGGTGACATGTGATCATCACCTGTCGCTCTGCTGAGCACAGATTGAATCCTACTCCACATTTCAGCTCGGCCGCTGGGGCCAGTAATGTTTGCTGCCAACCTTGACACTGGTGACTGACCATGGCCCCAAGCCAGAGTAGGATTGATTGAGAGTTAGTGATGGGGTCAGGTGCGAGCTCTGTGGTGGCTGCATTTGGTTCATGCTGTGAACTAGTCTGTTGGGTGACACAAATTGGTAGAAATGGCTTCTCTCCTGTCTTTCAAATCCACAAGAGGTCTGTGGGAACTAAAAAAAAAAAAAAACAAAATACCGAAACTATTACATCTAAAGCATGCTTCATTGTAGTATTCTCCTTAGGGGGATTTCTGAGGCATTTGGAAGGAATCCTATATAAATATTGAGGAGCCATTGTACTTGAAGTCAGCACATTGGGAACCATTTGTTGAGACTCCTGAATTCAGCAGGGATAAATAACATGTCCATGTCTCTTGCTCTGTTCCTGAACCAAACTCAGGAGGTCATTTATCTGATCATTGAGAAATCAGTCTTTTCAAGGCCTGTAGCTTCAAAGTCCAGGCAGTGTCCTTTGGCAGTGACAGACTTCACCCGTCCTGCCACCTCTCCATACCATTCCTGCTTCTCCTCTCTCCTTTCCATTGTTCAATTTTAAGCACTGCCTGAGCACTGAATGAAGGAGTCTGCTGTTTCTTTGTACATTCTGTCTGTGGCATCTTGCCTTATCAGCATCCATTGGAAGGAAAGAGGGAGAGAAGCACCTTTTGCATTCCATCTCTGTTACACACAAGCTGCCCTCATTTGTACAGGATTTAAACCTGGGCTACGGACTGACACTACTGTGAGTTCAACCAGGCCCGTGTTGGCCCAGAATTACTGCATCTATAGTGTTGGGACTGGCTCCCCATTGTTTCCTTTTTTCTGCTTTGTGGTTTGTGGCTCTCCCCTCTTGTCTGCTTTGGAAGGTTAAGACAACTGTCCCTGTCTCTCTGTAGTTAAATTCTCACTGACTGCCATGCTGTCCATGCTTGCTTCTGAAGAAGCCTCAGCAAATATTTTGGTGGAGGTACATGTGGTTGGGCTCCAGGTTGCTGCAAGGTGACCACTGGCGCCACCTATTGGTGGAAGTGATGCACTTTATTGAGGGTTCAACTTTCCTAAGACAAGGGCTTTAAGTTGAGCTTGTCTGTAATTGAGGAAGACTTAAAAGGTCCCCATCTGCCTTATATTTGAAAGTTATAAATACAGCCTTCAAACAGGAAGGTTGTAAGTATAGCAAAGAAAACTGTTATGTATGTCCTTGAAACAAGTTCACTAGTTTTTAATGTTTTGTTCCATTTCTTTATCATATATTTCTTTCTCTTGTACACACACACACACACACACACACACACACACACACACACACACACACACACACACACACACACACACTCCCTCTCTCTCTTTTCTTTTTTTCCTTTTAATTTTTTTTTGGCCAACACCCAGCAATTCTCAGGGGTTACTTCTGCACGCAGGAATCACTCCAGGCAATCTTTGAGGAACCATATGGGATGCCGGGGGGGGGGGGGGGGTAGAACTCAACTCTGCTGCTTGCAAGACCCATGCTCTCCTGCTGTACTATCACTTAAGCCTGGACACTTGAGCTTTTCTTTTGAACTGTTTGAGATTAGTTTTTGGATATCTCGTACCCCTTTACCTCTTAATACTTCTGTTTTGTTCTGTTTATTGTTTTAAAGGTTATGTGCAGGATTGAGAAGTCCCTACTGACTATGCTCATGAGGTTCACGTATGCCAGAGATAGAACTTGGGCCTCCTGCATGCCCAGCCCATCAAGCTGTCTCTGACCCCTCACTTTTATTTTGCAAGGAACCAGAATTCATTCTGGAGGCTGCAGGGCAATAGCCAGCGTTGTGTTGAGCCCCCAAATCTGCACCCCCAGTTAACAGATGTCCATTATATCTTATTTCTGGTCTCTGGCTGCTTAGGAGCAGCACTGCTGGGCCTTTCCTCCCTCCCAACCTTAGTTCTGACCCTAGGCCTGGCCTGCATCTTGCCTGGAGGGTGTTTCTGTACAGTCTGTGAGTTCCCTGCAGCGCCTTCCAGGCCAACGCAGGTCACTTTGTGGCTGCCTGACATGTTTTCTCATGCCATCAGGTTGTGTCACACTTTTAATTGCTACCGTGCATGGTGGTTTTGTTTATTTTAGTCCAAATGTATAGTATTAGGAGCTAAGTGGACTTTTATGGGCTTGTCTTCTCGGAATGTTGAGTGGTTAGGGTGCACCACACCTTTCAAGCCTCACCACACAAGAGTGTCACCCAAATTCCTCGACAACCTGTATTTTGTGCCAGGCCTCCAAGCTCATTTATGTATATGTATTTATCTATTATAATGGCACACTGGGCAGCAGATCCTCCTCATCCTGCCTTCTATGCTGGAGCTGGAAATGGGCCTGGAAGAACATTATTTAGGAAAACTCATTCTCCAAATGTTCTAATATTTAGTGGTTTGCGAGCGTCTTTCACTATAGGCAATTAGTTTTAGGACTTGGATACTTGGACAAAGTATCCACTACTATTATAGACCAGAATAAATGTAACAAAAGCGATCCTGAAAGGCTTAAGTACAGAGAGTCTTTTCTTGACTTCAGGCTAAAAGCCTCAGTTCAAGTGAATTCTTTAAGAAGCTCCCTTCTTCTCCTGGAGCACTCCTGTCTGGCTCCCTAGGCTGAGGGATACCTACAGAGCACCAACACATCCCTCTTGTTCTGTCAAGGTCAGTCACAGCAGGTGGAAAGCACCCTTTCTTCTCTCCTTGTCTCCTTCCTTACAGCACAAGAGCTTAGTTTACTTGTCCTGAAAAATTATTGTTCATACAATGTGGAGTAGGCACTAAATATTTTGGCACTAAATATTTTGAAATAAAGGCCCGGAGAGATAGCACAGCGGCGTTTGCCTTGCAAGCAGCCGATCCAGGACCAAAGGTGGTTGGTTCGAATCCCGGTGTCCCATATGGTCCCCCGTGCCTGCCAGGAGCTATTTCTGAGCAGACAGCCAGGAGTAACCCCTGAGCAACACCGGGTGTGGCCCAAAAACCAAAAAAAAAAAAAAAAATAATAATAATAATTGAAATAAAATATTTAGTGATATTTTTGGGTTCATAATTCCTAAATGATTGAGGGAATATCCTTGCTAGGAAACCCCTGACTTGGAACTTTATTTATTTATTTATTTATTTATATTGGTTTTTGGGTCACACCTGGTGGTGCTCAGGATTACTCCTGGCTCTGCGCTCAGAAATCACTCCTGGCAGGCATGGGGGACCATATGAGATGCCGGGATTCAATCCCCCTTTGTCCTGGATTGGTTGTTTGCAAGGCAAACACCCTACCCCTGTGCTATCTCTCCGGCCCCCTGACTTAGAACTTTAGATAGACTTGAACAGTGTTTTTATTGATGGTTCTTGGGTTACACTGCCATAACTGCCATAAAAGGGGTCTTTCCCTTTAAAATGATCCCCTAGTATTATTTTTTGGAGGGGTTTTGGGTCATACCCGGTGGCGCTCAGGGTTTACTTCTGGCTTTACGCTTCAAAATCGCTCCTGGGCAGGCACAGGGGACCATATGGGATGCCAGGAATCGACGGGGGTCTGTCCGGGGTTGGACTCGTGCAAGGTAAATGCCCCACCACTGTTCTATTGCTCTGGCCTCTGATCCCCCTGTTATTTAGAAGCAGTAAACCCCCAGCTTGAGTGCAGAGGTTGCTGCTGCTGTTGCTGTTTCTTCTGGTGGTTTTTCTCAGACATTGACTGCATTTCCCAGATAGCTCTGCTGAAAAATGGCTGCTTTGCCCTGTTGCTTCTTCTGGCTGTCCCTCTTCTCTGGTCCTCTATCTCCCCTCCCACCTCACTCTCTCTCCACTCTCTCTCCTCTTTCTCCCCCTCTCGTTGGCTGTAAGGTTCCTGGCTTCCCTACCCTGCCTATTCCCCCATTAAAACCAGTCTCCAGAAAAATCTGTTCTCAGTCATGCCAAGCAGCCTCTGACAATGGAGATTCTGTGGTTTACAGTTCTGTTCATGGTTCATCATATGCATGATTCCAACACCACCCCTATCACCAGTACCTACCTGGCCCCTCTCTCAGGCCTCCCTCACCTTTGCCTTTTGTTGTGCATCTTTAGGTACACATATGAGAGATCTGTTCTTTTCCTTGTCTTCACCCAGCATGGGATCTTCTAGTTCTTTCTTAGTGTATATATATATATATATATATATATATATATATATATATATATATATATCCACATACATACACACTGCAACTTGGCTTATTCATCTAGATGGGATTATTTATTTATTTACTTATTTGGGAGGGGACCTGCTAGCTTTTAAGAATTACTCCTGGCTCTGTTCTCAGAAATTACTCCTGGCAGTCTTGGGACCATATGGGATGCCGGAATCAAGCCCAGGTTTGGCTGTGTACAAGGCAAATGCCCTCCTCACTATACTATTTCTCTGGCTCCTAGATGGGATTTTTTTTTTTAATGAACTCTGTTTTACTAAGGATAAATGAAATAATTTCAAATTGTATACCGTTTTTGTTTTGTTTTGTTTTGGGGTCAGATCCAGTGGTGCTCAGGGGTTACTCCTGGCTCTGTGCTCAGAAATCGCTCCTGGCAGGCACTGGGGACCATATGGGATGCCGGGATTCGAACCACCATTCGTCCTGGATTGGCTGCTTACAAGGCCTTACCACTGTGCTATCTCTCCAGGCCCTCAAGTTTGACTGAATTAATAAAATAATTTATTAGTCACCATGGTATCTTTTATGGATATCTCTTATGGGACTATTGTCACTTTGAGAGGGGGTACGCTACTCTCTGGCTTTGTGACCCTTGGTGGTGCTCAGAGTTTATTTGTGGCACCAAAGAGTGAATCTGAGTTGGCTGCTTGCATTTCTCCTGCACTCCTTGTACTGAGATTTTAAGCTATAGTGTATAGGCAGGTCGGTTGTATTTTGTCTGCATTTCTCGAGAGGTTTACTAATTTCTATTTCATTACAATTTTCCTTGTTGTCTGACTCTTATAGAGTGTATTTGGTAAAATGATTAGAGGTCTTGCACATAATATGCCTAATAATGAAAGCATGGTTAGTGAGAAGTCAGTTTGACTGTAATCTCTCATTTATTTTATTTGTTCAGAAGAGTATTAGTGAACTCTCTTTGGAATTCTCAGAACTGGGGCAAGGATGTGTGGCTCAGCAGTAGAGCACATCCCTTGCATGTGTGAAACCCTGGGTAGATCTCCCATATTGCAGAAGAAGAAACAAAGTTTCAGAAGAAACTGAAGTAGGAAAACCATCTGATAGAAGCAGAGGCTGTGGTGATGTTGCTTGGCCCTTCTGAGGCTCTGCTTCCCCAGGGCAGTGGAGAGTGAGCACTGTGAGGCAGCACTTGGTCTGATAGATGGAGCCCTTCAGTGTGCCAACATGCCAAGGTTCAAGACTGGCAGCCGGCCTTGTGCTCCCTGTGCTGGGTGAGGGTGCTGGGTAGGTGCTGCTGCACTCAGTATTAAGTTGTTGATGTAAATACACTTCTAAAGAGCTATGAATAATACTGTCTTGAATGTATTCTTGCAGTCCTTTTGCAGTGATTTTTAATGATATGGCCTTAATTTTTAATAGTTTCACTTGGATTTTAACGACATTTTAAGAGCAGGCAAAGAAAGCTTGAGTCTTCATTATTGTAATTTATAAATATGTTAGGATTTATTCTCAGCCTGTGTTGCCTCTTTTGTTTTGTTTTGTTTTTGTTTTTGTTTTGGGTCACACCTCACCTCGCTCAGAGGTTATTCCTGGCTCTGTGCTCAGAAATCGCTCCTGGCAGGCTCAGGGGACCGTATGGGATGCCAGGATTCAAACCACCGACCTTCTGTATGCAAGGCAAATGCCTTACCTCCATGCTATCTCTTCAGCCCCCCTGTGTTGCCTCTTTTCTAGTAAAAATTATATATATTTTGAAAGAGCCTGGTAGATTAAGGTTACATTTCCTATTACAATCAGATCACTTTTTTCCTAACACCAGGGGGCACTCTTGATTTACAACAGTGCTTCTCAATTATTTTCTGTCATGCCCCCCTAGGAAGAAGAAAACATTTTTCGAGCCCCTCTCGTGACTGTAAATAATATCTTTATTAAAAAAAATTTTAACCTGCAAAACAAAAATATATAAAGTAATTTGAGCTGATTTTTTAATCAGAGGTGATGTCTGGATTAATGGCTACAATGAGCACATTTTGCAATGCATAGCTTTTTTTTGTATTTTTTTTTTTTTTTTTTTTGTGGTTTTTGGGTCACACCCGGCAGTGCTCAGGGATTATTCCTGGCTCCAGGCTCAGAAATTGTTCCTGGCAGGCACGGGGGACCATATGGGATGCCGGGATTTGAACCGATGACCTCCTGCATGAAAGGCAAACGCCTTACCTCCATGCTATCTCTCCGGCCCCCAATGCATAGCTTTTTGATGCGGGGTTTGAAGCAGGACACAGCAACTCTCAGCTCCAGAGACATATAGAGACATAAGTACCGGGGCTTAGCTTGTTAAGACAGTGTTTGCTGAGGTCGAATGTGCCCCCATTTACAGAGCATCACGCCCCCCCTGGGGGTCGTGCCCCACTATTTGAGAACCACTGATTTACAGATTTCTGTCTAATTTAATTATGCTTACTTTGTGGAATGGAAGAATTAATTTGAAAACTCTTCACTGCAAATTGAGTGTTACCTTTAGAGAGAATTTTTGATTATCAAACTTATTTTGTATAGCAGTGAAATATAAATTGATCCTTAATGTCATGTCATTCTTAAAATTTGTAAAATAAAACTATAGGGAAAACTAAAATATATATATTTTTCATTTTTACATCTTTTAAGTGGGGTTTAAAGCCCTTATTTTGTTTGTTTTGGGCCACCCCTAACAGTGCTCAGGGGTTCCTTCTGGCTCTGCTCTCAGGAATCGCTCTTGGTGGGCTCGGGGAACCATATATTCTGGGGATAGAACCCAGCTCAGCTACAGGCAAAGCAAGTGCCCGACGTGCTGTACTATCATTCTGGCCCGAAAGGTACTTTATTTCTAATACTTGGTGTTTTAAAATGATAGCATCCGACTGCTCTAGCCATATCTGGAGAGAGATGTGACTGTCACCCTAGCTGCTGCACTCTGTCCTTTTAGGGCATCTGTGTGCTCTCAGTGTTTGTGATTAGGATTTAGGTGAGGTTTTACACAGGCAGGGCTTATTCCTGACTCTGTGCTCAGGGGACCATATGGTGCCAGGGATCGAATGGGGAGTCAGATACAGACGAGGCAAATATCTATTTGGGGGGGGGGGGTTTGGGCCACACCAGGTGATGCTCAGGGGTTACTCCTGGCTATGTGCTCAGAAGTCAATCCTGGCTTGGGGGACCATATGGGACGCCGGGGGATCGAACTGCGGTCCATCCTAGGCTAGTGCTGGCTAGGTAGACACCTTACCTCTAGCGCCACCATGCCAGCCCCTAGGCAAATATCTTAACCCCACCTGTATACTCTCTCCAATCCTCCTTTTGTTAAATCTCAAATGGAAGTTTTAAAATTCTAAAAACATTTTAAAGGTGGAAATCTGCTTTCTCTGCCTTGCTACTGAAGAATTTGATGGTAACATAGTAGAACTGCAGTTCGGGCTCTTTGCAATGGTTGGGAACAACAGAGATTGTGTGCCAAGGCCCTGATGCTTTCATGGGAATGAATTAGAAATTTGTCCCCAGCCGCCGGCTTTGGCTTCTTGACCTGGGTCTGGGCAGAGATTGGCTTTTCGACTTCTGTTTCTCATGCATCTGCTACTGTGTTTGTTTTCCAGAGGTGACAATGCCTTTGTGGCCTTGGACGTGAAGGAGTCACTCCTCTGTGCTGCTGCCAGGGCTGATGAGGGAAGCATGGACCTGATGAACGGGCAGGCGGGCAACTCCAACATCGCTGCTACTGTGTCCGAGGTGAGCTGGGGTGTTCTTTTGGCACTTGCGCTGTTCGGTCATGTGAAGGAAAGAACTTCACCCTTAGAAATTTTTTTGGGGGGGGGTTGTTTTTTGTTTCTTCTGTTTTTTTGGGGGGGAGGTATTTATTTATTTGGGGGGGGTTGGGCCACACCAGGCAGCGCTCAGGGGTTACTCCTGGCTATCTGCTCAGAAATAGCTCCTGGCAGGCACAGGTGACCATATGGGATGCTGGGATTTGGATTCGAACTAACCACCTTAGGTCCTGGATTGGCTGCTTGCAAGGCAAACATACTGTGTTATCTCTCTGGCTGAGGGGGGGGATAGGTATTTAAACCTTACTCCTGGTGTAGTGCTCAGGGCACTATATGTAGTACTGGGGGATTGAACCTAACCTTGCTTTGCTGCAGGCAAAGCTAGTGCCCTAGCCCTCTGTGCTGGATCTCTGGGCCCTGTTATTTATTTATTTATTTATTTATTTATTTATTTATTTATTTATTTAGGGGTTTTTGGGTCATACCCGACGGTGCTCAGGACTTACTCCTGGCTCAGATATCGCTCCGGGCAGGCACGGGGAACCATATGGTATACTGGAATTCGAACCAGCAATCCATCCTGGATTGGCTGCATGCAAGGCAAATGTCCTACTGCTGTGCTGTCTCTTCTGTATTGTTCTTTGTTTGTTTTGTTTTTTTTGGGTCACACCTGGCAGCACTCAGGAGTTACTCCTGGCTCTGTGCTTAGAAGTCAATCCTGGCAGGCTCAGGGAACCATATGGGATGGTGAGATTCAAACCGGGGTCTGTCCTTGCATGTTGGCCACATGCAAGAAAAACCTTATACCGCTGTGTTATCGCTCTGGTCCTGTTGTTATTTTTTTTAAATGACAATTTTTCTACTTTGTTTTTAAAACTCCTTAAGACTTGAGAAATGTATAGCTTATATCTCAGGAAGCAGTTCCTGCACTCAAGATCCATGGCAGCTTGTGATGACTTAACACCCCTGCTGGACTTAAATTTTAAAGGCCACATAGACATTTATTTTTACATTTTTATTGAGACCATTGTGAATTACAAGTCCTTCATAGCTGTATTTCAGGCATATAGTGACAGTGAATTAAGGCCATTCCCACTACCAGTGTTGGTCTCCTTCACCAGAGTTCCCAGCGTGCTTTCCATACCTTCATCCTTAGTCCCCTGGTTTACCAGTGTAACAAGTCTATTTTGTGTTTTGATTTAGTTTGAGCCTCGATTGACTTTGACTTAGGTATATAGTTCCAACCATTTTTTTTCTCAACCAATGCACCTGAGACCACTTAGCCCCTGAGCCCCATCCACTTTTATTTATTTTTCTCAATTTGTAGAAAGACATAGAAATATGAGGTAAAACAAAGTGATACGTGTCCCAAGGTTCTCACATTGACATTTTTTTTTAAGCCTACAGCACCCGGTATTTCCAGGCGGTCTCCCATCCAAGTACAGTCACATTGACTTTTTTTTTTTTTTTTTTGGTTTTTGGGCCACACCCGACGTTGCTCAGGGGTTACTCCTGGCTGTCTACTCAGAGATAGCTCCTGGCAGGCACGGGGGACCATATGGGACACCGGGATTCGAACCAACCACCTTTGGTCCTGGATCGGCTGCTTGCAAGGCAAACGCCGCTGTGCTATCTCTCCGGGCCCCACATTGACATTTTTAAAGGTGTTCCCCTTACCTCTCCCCCCACCCCCCGCCATAATCCTTGCAAGCAAGCAGAAGTACTCAGTGAGGAAAAGTAGTATCCTTTGATTTGGGGTGATTCACTTTAGTCACCTTATGTACCCCCAGATTCCTTCCCTGCCTGTGGAAACTGGCCAGGGAGCCTTAGATGGCATCTGATGAAGGTGGCTGGAAGCACAGTGAGGGTGAATGGGGCATGACAGCGTGAAGCAGTGTTCATGATTTTGTGCTTCTTCCCTTTCTAAATCAGTTCGGCATGGTCCTTATTGTTGGTAGCTAGATCATTACTTCCTTACTCTCATTCTTACCCTTTTCTTCATCCCAGAAAAATAAAACTACTCTGTCTCATTAACTTGTGGTTATATCCTCATCTTTTTTTTTTGGTTTTTGGGCCACACCCATTTGACGCTCAGGGGTTACTCCTGGCTATGCGCTCAGAAATCGCCCCTGGCTTGGGGGAACCATATGGGACACTGGGGGATCGAACCATGGTCCGTCCTATGCTAGCGCTTGCAAGGCAGACACCTTACCTCTAGCGCCACCTTCCCAGCCCCTATATCCTCATCTTTGCACCCACTTACAGAGGCTGAGAAGGCCTCTGCACCTAGCCATGGATATAGATGAATGTCTCTGGAGCTTGTTCAGGCACTATGATAAAGTGCAAGGGTCTGTCTGTCTGTTTGTCTGTCTATCTCAAGCGCACACACACCCCCCCAACACAAGCACACACACACCCCAACACACACCCTAAACACACCCCAACACACACACACATACACACACATACACACAAATTCTAGGCTTTCCTCAAAATGACTGAAATCTTTTCCCTAATGCATCTAACTGCAACCAGTCATCTACTTGAAATGTACATTCTGATGAGACAATAACTATGTCTGGCTGATGTTCACCTAGACCCACAGCTTTCCCCACTTCTATTATGTTTGCCTCTAGCAGTTGTTTTGCCTGCAATGCCTTCCCATTTTGGTGGGCCTCTCTTTCTCAAAGGAGATTTGCTTGTCTTTCAAAACCTATTTCAGATACTGTGATTTGAACATAGATTATTTCTCCCCCATCTTTTTTTGTTTGTTTGTTTTTGTTTTCGGGCCACACCTATTTGATGCTCAGGGGTTACACCTGGCTATGTGCTCAGAAATTGCCCCTAGCTTGGAGGGACCATATGGGACACCGGGGGAGTGAACCACGGTCTTTCCTTGGCTATCGCTTGCAAAGCAGACACCTTCCCTCTATCGCCACCTCACCGGCCCTGTTCCCGCCCCCCCACCCCCCATCTTCTAAAGGATCAAATTGTCTCCTGTTTGGGGGGATTGCCACACCCTACTGGCTCTGCTTGGAAGTTTGGGGTGTGGGGAAGAAATCATTCCTAACATTGCTTAAGGGCTCACATAAAGCAGGGGATTAAGTCTGGTCTGTCTGTATGCAAAGCTGGCACTCAGGTCAGTGAGCTCCCTCTGGGGCCCCCAGGAACCTCCCCAACTTTTAACATTATACTTGACTGGAGAGATAGTATAGCTGGGGGTTATCTTACCTTGCATTCTCCTGATTCTGGTTCAATCTTTGGCACCTGTGCACTGCCTGGTGTGCCCGCCTCAGTCTAAACTAAACCAAAACAGAAAAATGACATAGCTTGAGGAGGGTGGGAGCCTTGGGCTCTGAAGCTAGTGCTGGATCTGCAGCTTCCAATGGGCTTTGTCCAGGCTACTGAGCATGTTCAGTGCCTGATGCACGGCGTTGGTCAATCCACATTCTGAGTTTATGCCTCATTTCTAGTACATTGATGTGAAACGTTTTACGATTCATTTATAAGGTGCCGGTGTGATAGCACAGCAGTAGGGCTATTGCCTTACACGCAGCCAATCTGGGATGGACCTGGGTTTGATTCCCGGCATCCCGTATGATCCCCCCCCCCCCCCCCCCCGAGCCTGCCAGGGGCGATTTCTAAGTGCAGAGCCAGGAGTAATCCCTGAGCACCGCTGGGTGTGACCCAAAAAAACAAACAAACAAAAAAGATTAATTTATAAGATTTCAAAATCTCCATTGTCTTCATTGTCAGCACTTAAAAAATGTTGCTTTCATTTTAACAGAAAAGCAGCAGTTCTGAGTCCTTAAGTGACAAAGGTTCGGAGTTGAAGAAAAGCTTTGATGCAGTGGTGTTTGATGTTCTGAAGGTCACACCAGAGGAATATGCAGTGAGTTGCCCCCTTTTTCTTTCTCCAGCTTATTTATTTTTGACACAATCTATTCACATTTTAGCTACTGAGTAGAATTTATAGGCCCAGTATTTGGGGCTGGGGCAGGGGATGGGACACAGCTGGAACAAGTACAGGGGTGAAGCCAGTGTCAGTACAGTTACAGATGAGTGCCTTATGGTTCTTGAGGGGACCCTGCAGTGTCAGGAATTGACTTCAGGCCTATTGCTTGTAAAGGTTGAGCCTTTCCTTGGCTCTGTTTCTTACCTTGCTGTGTACTGTTATATATGCCTATATATGACAGCAACCTGCTGTCCTCTCTGGGCTGTGTCCACAGCCTGCCCTTCTCCACTGACAGTGAGCAAGGTGCTTTCTCCCTTTTGCTGTCTAGGTCTGCAGTATATTTGGTCCTAGTAGGGCAGACTCGGTGTATCATGGCTTTTCGCTTTACAACTATGACCAGCAGGAAAATAGTCCCTAGAAATGACACAAGCCACTGCTGGTGAGAGGAACTTAATAGTCACCACAGAAACACTGCTTCATGAACCTGTAGACCCGTTTATTTAAGTTATTACTTGATCTAAATTTTATATACATCTTTGATTTTCTGTTTTGTTTGTTTTGATTTTGAGGGTCCCATCTGTCAATGCTCAGGGCTTTCTCCAGGCTCTCTGTTCATGGGTCACTCCTGTCAGGGCTCAAGGGACCATCTGGAATGCTGGATATTGAACCCAGGTTGTCTATGTGCAAGGCAAACGCCCACTGTACTATGGGCTCTTTTACGTATTTTTTGGTGAGGAACTTCTAGCTGTACTTAGGCGAGCCAGCAGTTCTCAGTCAATGGGGCCAGAGAGTTGAGAAATTAAGTCAGCTCAGTGCTTGGGTTTGGAGACGTGGTGCTGGCTGGACCAGCAGGGCTGGGAGATACCAGGGCCACACACAGTTCGATCTGACCCGACAGCCCTCTCCCAGACTCTGGATGTACAAATAGTTGAAATCATTTTTATCTTTTCTTTTTTTTGGGGGGTGGGATTCTTTAGTCACACCTGGTGGTGCTCAGGGGTTAGTTACTCTTGGCTCTGCACTCAGGGGTCATTTCTAACAGTGTTCAGGGTACCATATGGGATACTGGGGATCAAATTCTGGTCAGCCACATGCAAGGCCCTACCCACTGTCCTAGCATCCTTCTGACTTTCATTTATCTCAAGATTATTACCTTCCTGGGAGCCGGGAGTCTAGCAGGAGGAGGTTTGGTAGGCCCACGCCATGCCGGAGGCCTGCTTGGCCAGGCCTAGGGGGGGTGCGGGATTTGGGTAACCCCAGCACCCCTCGGCCACCTTGCTCCAGATCTCCAGGGCTTCCCCGGGCCACACGCCTGGGCAAGCCGGTGAGTTGGGTCCCTTGGTGGAGCTTGAAGGTACCCTAGGCCTTCCCCCACTATCCATGCGGCTCCTTAGGGAGGGTCTGGGTGGGGCTCTGAACTTCTGTTCTCCCAGCTTCTTGAAGGATCTCTCCTTCCTGGGAGCCGGGAGTCTAGCAGGAGGAGGTTTGGCTGGCACTGGTAATCTCTGTCCAGTCTACATTTTCAAGATCGCCCCCGCGCGCACAAGAAACATTAATAGTACTCTCACAAGAAACATAGTACTCACTATCATTGAATTATGTTTTTATGTATGCAGAATGTCCATTTTGTACTCTGCCCTTTTGCATACCCCTTCATAAGTTCATACTTCTCTTTAACTTCTTTAACTCCTATCATCATTACTCCTTTTTTACCCTTTCTAACTTAAGTACTGTTGAGTCCTAATTCACAGACCAAAGTGGTGCCCTAGAGTTAACACCCACCCAACTATTTTAAAAGGCATAAAAAGGACACATATCTTTTCAACATTTTATGGGTGTTTTCTTTGACGGCTATAACTTTTGCTAAATACTTTCTTATACAGTGATGATCCCCCCCCCCATGTTTTTTATCTTCTCTTTGTGAACTGCTCAATATGGAATTTGGTGTGAAAGAATCCCTCAGTTTAATACTTATGTTTGATCCAAGTCATGGGTCTTGTTGGAAATGTTCTTATGCCCCCATATATTTGATAGCACCACGTGGCTTTATATCTTGTTTGCATAGGCACACTAACATGGGAAAATACTATACATACCAATAAGTTCTTATCTAATAGAAATGGGAACACACAAATCTTGTAGTGCAATGAGACCTTACACCCTGAACATTGACATAAAGACCTGGCACAGGCCTCAGAAGAATGGGCATTCTCCATTTACCCCTTGATCTACAGAAGACATTTACAAAACATCCAAGGTTGTATATAACATCACCCGGAGGCATTCCTGTACCAGGGACGATCCTACAGCTGCTCTGACATCGATCTACTCAAAAGAGACACTCCTTAACACTGAGAAGACAACAAGAACAATGACCTGCTTACTGGACAGGGCTTGCTGTATTGCCCCTTTATGGTGAGGTTTGTCTATAACATCACCTGGAAGCAATCCTCTACCACGGAAGACCCTACCACTGCTCAGACATCGTCCTGCTCAAAAGAGACTTCCCTTAACACTGAGAAGACTTAACAACAACAACCTGCTTACAGGACAGGGCTTCCTGCATTCCCCTTTCATGGTGAGGTGAAATGAGAAGGCACTCCACATCATGACTTCAATGTAGGACATGCAGATTCCAGAATCTTTAATACAGAAACATGAGACCAACAACAGAGACTGTGTGATAAGTGTGTTGGCGCTACGGACAATATCTTGGAGCGAACGATAACTTTCCTGAGGCCTAGAGCTGGTCTTATGCCAGGAAACTTCAGGGGTAGGATCTCTTTGTATTTAGCCCAAGGCTATTCCTTTCCATGCCTCTCATATTTTGGTGGGCCTATGCAAACAACAATTGCCACTCTAACACCGCTTTTACTGTGCTCCTTTGACTCTAATCCTTAAAACACACCCACTTAAAAGTTGAGGTTAACTTAAGCTAATATGCATGTACATGGAAATGTAAAAAATACTATGCCTCTAATGTTTAAGGGGTTACGTAAGTTTGATGGCTTTAGATTGCCTTGTGTGCTGTTAAGAAATAGTATAATGTGCTACAATCTGGGGAATCTTGAGGGAACAAGTAATTGCATATGGATTCTGTTTTATTTATCTTAACTTTCTTTGGTGAAAGTTCAAAGTTAAGATATCAGCAAGGGGACTTCTTCAGATAATTATGTTATGGGTGATTGTCCTTCCACTGTAACTTTACCTTATCCTCTTTCTTTGCATCTTTTGTTCTCATAATTCATAATAAAAAAAAAAGATTATTACAAGTAGGTTTGAGATAACTAGGAAAATCGCATTTAATGGTTTTGTTCTAGGTATTTTTTTAAAATTTTCTGTGAGCCCTTATAAAATTGAGACAATTTTTCCTGGTAGATATCAGAGTATTTAGTATACTTTAGTATACATATAAATCTAAATTGAAATATATGTCTAGGGCCCAGAGAAATAGCACAGCGGCGTTTGCCTTGCAAGCAGCCGATCCAGGACCAAAGGTGGTTGGTTCAAATCCCGGTGTCCCATATGGTCCCCCGTGCCTGCCAGGAGCTATTCTGAGCAGACAGCCAGGAGTAACCCCTGAGCACCGCCGGGTGTGGCCCAAAAACCAAAAAAAAAATATATATATATATATATATATATATATATATATGTTTCATGGAATTCAAGAGAAGAAATTGTCATTTTTTTATTTCAGGGTCAGATAACGCTAATGGATGTTCCAGTATTTAAAGCCATTCAACCAGATGTGAGTAGCTTTAAGAATTTACTTTTAAATTAAATATTAAAAATGGTTATTTAGGGGCAGGAGAGATAGCATGGAGGTAAGGCGTTTGCCTTTCATGCAGAAGGTCATCGGTTCGAATCCCGGCGTCCCATATGGTCCCCCGTGCCTGCCAGGAGCAATTTCTGAGCATGGAGCCAGGAATAACCCCTGAGCACTGCCGGGTGTGACCCAAATTTAAATAAAAGAAAAAAAATGGTTATTTAAAGTATTTCAAGTGGAGATCTTTTGAAATTAAATTATGCTGTTAATATATGAATTAAAGGCTTTTGGCAATTCCTGTTATTATTTCCTTTATAACTTCATTTAATGATATAATGATTCTGTTGACATTTGGAAGAGAGAACCAAACATGGCATTTCTTGTATTAATAAGAATAATTTGGGGCCGGAGAGATAGTATGGAGGTAAGGCATTTGCCTTTCATCCAGAAGGATGGTTCGAATCTCAGCATCCCATATGATCCCCATGCCTGCCAGGGGCCATTTCTGAGCTTAGAGCCAGGAGTGATCCCTGAGTGGTGCCGGGTGTGACCCAAAAACAAACAAACAAAAAATAAGAATAATTTCTTATTTAGGCTCTATGTGCTCATAAGCTTCATGTGAGTCTTTATAACTGATGAAATAGAATCATTTTTTTTGTTTGTTTGTTTTTGGGTCATACCCGGTGACGCTCAGGGGTTACTCCTGACTATTTGCTTAGAAACCACTCCTGGCTTGGGGGACCATATAGGACGCCAGAGAGCGAACTGAGGTCCGTCCTGGATCAGCCCTACTGCTGAGCCTCAGCTCTGGCCCAAGAATCATTTTCTTGACACATAAGTACATGTTGGAATTATTTTTTAGAGTCTAAAACCAGATGCTTTTTCCATTTTTAAAAAGCATGAGTGTAAATTTAGATTTTGTGACTTAGAACTCTGCCATTGACCACACTGTTATTCAGAATCTCTGGACACTTTCTTTGGAGTGTGGTACAAGGGGTTTGTTCAAGGCAAGCCCCTTTACTAGCTGTCCTCTTTCCAGTGCCCATATCTCCTTACCTTAGGAAATGACTTAGATTTCCTAAAAAGAAATAGGAACCATATTTGATCTTCGAAGAATTTGTTTATTGGTGATTGAACCAAAGTCTCACTCAAATTTTTGTTTTGTTTTGTTTTTGTTTTTGTTTGCAACAGCGGCAGCAGCACTCAGGGGTTCCTCCTGGCTTTATGCTTAGATTGCTCCTGGTTGGGATCAGAGAGATAGCACAGTATAGGGCATTTGCCTTGCGCGCAACTGATCCAGTACAGAGGTTATGACCTAAAAACCAAAAACCAAAAAAAGGAAAATCGCTCTTAGCAGGCTTGGGGGAACACATGGGATGTCAGGAATCAAACCCAGGTCTGTCTGGGTAAGTAGCATGCAAAGCAAATGCCCTACTATTGTGCTATCACTCTGGCCCTCACTCAGGTTTTTTGTAATTGAGGTAGTTTCTGGAACTTTCTCAAATATTACTCTTCCTTTGCTTGTTGTGTTTCTTTTATCTGAGTCCTGGTTTTCTACAGATCCCTTTAGTCTTGTTACCTCTATGTACTGTGACTTAGGGAAAGGAGAAAGGCTGGGCCCAGAGAGATAGCACAGCGGCATTTGCCTTGCAAGCAGCTGATCCAGGACCAAAGGTGGTTGGTTCGAATCCCGGTGTTCCATATGGTCCCCCGTGCCTGCCAGGAGCTATTTCTGAGCAGAGAGCCAGGAGTAACCCCTGAGCACCGCCAGCTGTGGCCCCAAAAAAAAAAAGGAAAAAAGGAGAAAGGCTGCTCTCAGGGCAGCTCTTTCCATATAAAATTGAAGAGGTTTTTTGTTGTGGAACTGAGAGATGATGCACTTTTTTTAGGCCTGGTGCTCACAAACAAGGTTACAGTGCATCAAAGATCTTAAAGAGCAGAGAGATTAGAGAGATAGTAAAGTAGCTTGCCTTGTACCTGGGACGTTTCGGGTTACTTCTGGCTCTGTGTTCTGAAATCACTCCTGGCAGGCTTGAGGGACCATATGGGTAGTTGGGGATCGAACCTGGTTTGGACCTGGGTCAGCAGCATGCCAGGCAAAACTCACCTACAGCTGACATTACAGTTGTTAAGAATTGATCTGAAGCAAGCAAAATGCAGTTTGCTTTTTATTCAAGTATTTAAAAATTAAAATAGTAAATGTAGTAAATTAAAGTAATTGATCACCAGTGATTTATATCTTTAGTCCAGCAGTGCTCTACTTGCTTTTACAAATGTCTTGGGCTTGAGCTACAGCACATCCTTGCAGTTGACTGACCTGCCATCCAGTATAGTCCCCGAGCCTGCCAGTAGTAATGTCTGATTGAAGAATTAGGAGTAACCCCTAAGTGCCACTGGGTAAGGCCCAAACAAACAAGCAAACAAAGTCTTATCTGGACTAGTTTAGTGGCCTACTGCTTGTAAGTGTGAGGCCTTGAGTTTGTTCCCAGGTACCACCCTCAAGAAGCCATGCTGGTAATGTTCCAGGGGTTACTCCTTTCTTTGTACTCAGGAATCACTCCTGGTGGGCTTGGGGGACCATCTGGGATGCTAGGGATAGAACCCAAGTCAGTCGGGCACAAGACAAACTACTCTTCTATCTCTATGGATCCCTCTGCTCTTTGGGATCTTTGGCGCACTACAACCATTTCTGTGAGCACCATGACTCAAAAAATGTGCATAAACTCTCTGCTCTGCAACCACAAGGTACACAAACCTCACTGCTAAAGAGTGTGAGCACCGCTAGTGCCAGCACTGAGTCTGGATGGTCCCCACAGAGCAGAGGGGCGGGGAAGAAGGAAAAGAGACAAAACTCGGAGGAAAACTTCTGGAAAAGTTTGCTCCATCCTGTCCGCATTGTGACAAGTCTAAATTTCTCTTGGTTTCACTGGTGGTGGGATGGTGTTGATACATCATATACCTAAAACTCAACTATCAATAACTTTGTCAATTATGGTTTTTTAACTAAATAAGTTGCTCATTTTGAACTACTTGCACCAACTGGAATGTGGCATGAAGGTGTGTAGGGGAAGTTGTGTAGCTGGGAATTGCCAGCTCCTCCGAGCCCCAAAGAATGCCATTTCAGTTGGAACTTAGAGGTTAGTGTGAAATGAGATTTTTTTTTCCCTTAACCACCAAATTCCTGAGTCCTTTGCATTTTATTGTCAGACCCTGAGGGAAGATGAAGATTAGTTTAGATCAGTTTCTCCAGGTAGCTCAGAGATGACATCTGGAAAGAGACAAACATAGGGTGATTAAATGAGGCTTCACATTATATGTTGTGGGCTGCTCAGCGTTCATTATCTGTGGAGCTCTTGGGGGTTGCAGCCCTTAAAGAGTCTCCTCAGTCCTGTGGAATAAAAGGTCTCATTTTCTATAGACAAGTCATCTTACTCCCTCATAGTCTGCTAAAGAAAAATGCTTTTGTCATCGGTATTGGAGACATTCCTATTCAATAACACCACTTTGGGAAGTAACAGCTGCCTGGGATACTTGAAATCATTTTCTGTCACATGAAAACTTTTTCTGTTTGTTGAATTTCTATTTAATTTCTGACTTTTCCAGGAACTTTCAAGTTGTGGATGGAATAAAAAAGAAAAATACAGTTCTGCACCAAATGCGGTTGCCTTCACAAGAAGATTTAATCATGTGAGTGGCATATAAGATGTCCCGAACTCAGTTTCTTAGTCTATAATTGGGACTCACAAGGCAGTGTTCACGGGACCCAAGGACAGAATGGTTCAGTGTACAGGCCCAGGTGCAGGATGGTACATGGGATCAGGCACTAGCCTGCCATCCCGCCAACCCCATTTCCACCCGTTTGTGTGTATGGGAAGGGCATTCCAGGTTTGAAGATGGCTCTTGTCTCAGAGGTGAGGAGTGACCAGAAAGAGAAGTAGAGTTTGAACAATCATATAGTGTAGCTCTTGTCACTTATCCCAGTGATTAAGGAATCCTGCCATTCAGTTCTGTCTCATTTTTATTTTCAGGTAAGCTTTTGGGTTGTTAGAGAGATTCTTCATGCTCAGACATTAAAAATTAGAGCAGAAGTTCTGAGCCACTATATTAAAACAGCTAAGGTAAGAAAAATCTCATTTTCATTTTTAAGTTTCAGTTTTTTAAGTATGTTTGTGAATAAATTTTTATTTGGTTGACCCTGGAAAATAAGGCTTGCTATTTAATAGTCTTTAAGTCTATTGCCTGTTTTCTTTTATCCTTTCTATCTTTCCTTTTCTCCCCCTCTCTTCGCTCCTTCTTTCCCCCCTCTTTTCTCTGACTTGTTGAATTACATGACTGATTTGTTTTTGTTTTGGGGGACACACTCAGAGATACTTGGGGTCATTTCTGGCTCTACAGTCAGGATTCACTCCTGGCAGTGATCGGGGGACCATATGGGATGCCAGGATCACTTGTCATGTCAAGCAAGCGCTTTAACCCTCTGTACTATCTCTTTAGCTGGAATTATATGACTGACTTAACTGGATAAGTAGAGGACAGATAAAATACAATACTTAAAAATATGCCTTGGAGATTTAGAAGGGAAATACATTCATTAGTTATTTGCTTTTGAAATTAATTACTTGGCCAACCGTGTGGAGAATCATGTGACTTTATTTTTTTTCTCCCCTCCCCATGACTATTTATTTATTTATTTATTTATTTATTTATTTATTTATGGTTTTGTGGCCATACTCGGCAATGCTTAGGAGTTACTCCTGGCTCTGCACTCAGGAGTTATTCCTGGAGGTTCTAAGGGCACCGTATGGGATGCCTAGAATTGAATCCCGGTCAGCTATGTAAAGCAAGTGCCTACTCACTGTTCTAACTCTCTGGCCCCAAATATTTCATTCTAAAAGATATGATGCTACTTGTCTACCTCTGAATGAAGATGGAATAAAATGAGCATTCAGTGTTTACAATGTTGAATTATTGTAGAAGTCTGATTGTTTTTTTAGAAGTCTGATTTTTGTAAGCTATGCCTTGAGTGTGTCTAAGCATGGGTTTTGTTTTCATTTTTGCCCTCTTCCCCTACATCCTGCAATGCTCAGGAGCCCCTCCTGGCACCCTGCTCAACTTTGTTTCCTTGGACCTGGGAGAACAGCTGTGTTCTAGCATTTTGTGACACTAGATGGCAGATCACCCTCTAAATGTAGTCATTATTTTTTGTTTGTACCCACAGCCAGCATTGCTCAAGGTTTGCTCCTGGCCTTCTGCTCAGGGATCACTCCTGGCAGGACTCTTGGGACCAAATGGGGTGCTGGGAATAGGACTCAGGTCTGGATCTGAGCAATAATATCTATCCAGTCCTATTTCTTGATTGTTTTTAGCCAAAAGAAATTGTAATACATTGCTTTTCTTCATAGACATGCATGAGTTAATTTTCATCATTGTTTTCTGATGCTTTTTCTTTCCTTCCTTCCTTCCTTCCTTCCTTCCTTCCTTCCTTCCTTCCTTCCTTCCTTCCTTCCTTCCTTCCTTCCTTCCTTCCTTCCTTCCTTCCTCCCTCCCTCCCTCCCTCCCTCCCTCCCTCCCTCCCTCCTTCCCTCCCTCCCTCCCTCCCTTTCTCCCTCCCTCCCTCCCTCCCTCCCTTTCTCCCTTCCTTCTTCCCTCCTTCCTTCCTCCCTCCCTCCCTTCTTCCCTCCTTCCCTCCCTCCCTCCCCCCTCCCTCCCTCCCTTTCTTCCTCCCTCCTTTCCTTCCTTTTCTTTCTTTTCTTTCGTTCTTGGGTCACACCTAGCAGTAAGGTTCATGCTTACTCTTGGCTCAGAGCTCAGGGACCTTTCCTGGTGGGCTCAGGGTTGGGGCATATAAGGTACTGTGATCAAATCCTACCCTGGTATACTATTGCTCTGAACCTCTTCTTTTTGTTCCCAATGTACTTGTATGCTTCTGAAAAGTACCAAATTTTGTCCACTATACCTGCCTTTATCCTCATTTAAAAAAAATTTTTTTTTTTGGTTTTTGGGCCACACCCATTCAGGGGATACTCCTGGCTGTGCGCTCAGAAATCACTCCTGGCTTGGGGGGACCATATGGGACACCGGGGGATCGAACCGAGGTCTGTCCTATGCTAGCGCTTGCAAGGCAGACACCTTACCTCTAGCGCCACCTTCCCAGCCCCCATTTAATTGTTTTTGAGACCAATCCCACAATGCTCAGACGTTACTCCTAGTGTTGCTCAAGAAACCATATGGGATGCTGGGCTGGCGACATGCAAGGCAAACACCTGGCTACTCTCTTTACTATCTCTCTGAAACCCTCATTTAACTCCTGTTCAGACCCAGACTTTGCATTATTTTCAGTAATGCTTTTGTTGTTGTTGTTTTGTTTTTATGGCCACACCTGGTGACTCTCAAGGGTTACTCCTGGCTATGCACTCAGAAATGACTTGGGGGACCATATGGGATGCTGGGGGATCAACCGTGGTCTGTCCTAGGCTAGCGCACAAGGCTTATGCCACCACTCCGGCCCCTATTTTCAGTAATGCTCTTATAATAAATTTCCTAAATTCATAAATTACTTTATGATCTTTTTTTTTTTTTTTTTTTTTTGGTTTTTGGGTCACACCCGGCAGTGCTCTAGGGTTATCCTAGCTCTACGCTCAGAAATTGCTGCTGGCAGGCTCGGGGGACCATATGGGATGCCGGGATTCGAACCACCGTCCTTCAGCATCTAAGACAAACGCCTTACCACTGTGCTATCTCTCCGGCCCCCTTTACAATCCTTTTAATCTCTTTGTATTCTCTCTTCCATTGGAATGGTGACAGATCTTACCCTTCTTTTTATAGACTATCATCAAGTCAAGGCTTTTTAGGAAGACAAAAGTAAACATGCATTTATGTCCTGTCTGCAGAGATCATGTTAGCTCATGTGACTGGGGCCAGGTGGTGACAAGTCTGAAACTTGCAGGGTGGGCTGACAGGAATAAGACTCCAGTCAGGAGGCAGAATTTCTTTTCCAGAAAACTAAGTTTTTATTCCACAGACTTTTCTTCTTTGTGGGGTTGGGCGTGGGGGGCAGTTGTCCTGTGCACACACACAGTTGAACATAGTAAATCACTGCCACCCTCAGAAGCCCTATCCTCTGAGCAAGGGTATGGAACCCATTGCCCTGTAGTGAGATCATGGCAACTGATGCTACTGCTAAGGAATTGAAAGGCAGTTTCTATTCCATCTATACCAGTCCCTTCTCCAGTCCCAGAGGCCTCTTTCTACTTCCAGTTTGCACCCCACTTCACAGAGCTGCCCTGCAATACTTAGCAGGGTGGGTGTTTGCTTTGCTTGCTGTTGACCTGGTTCGATACCTGCCACCCCATATGATCCCCCTGAGCCCCCACCACCACCAGGAATGATCACTAAGTGATCATTTACTAGGTGTAAACTCTGAGCACAGCCAGGTATGACCCCCAAAACAAAAAATAAAACCAGAAACAACAGGGGCCAGAGTGGTGGTACAGGTGGTAAGACATCTGTCTGACTTGTGAGTGCTAACCTAGGATGGACCATGGTTCGATCTCCCGGTGTCCCATGTGGTCCCCTAAGCCAGGAGTGATTTCTGAGCACATAGCCAGGAGTCACCCCTAAGCGTCATCAGGTGTGGCCCCTCCGCCCAAAAAAAAAAACCCAGAAACAACAGAAATTAAAGTTATGAAACCTTTCATTTCTCTGTGCCTCTGGGATCTGCTTATAGAAACCTGATGGATAACTCTCTGGGAAGGAGGCACCTGATCTACTTGGTTCATCTTTCTTTGGGGTTGCATTTGCAGGGGGCGGGGGGGAAAAGGGAGCTTCACATCTGGCTGGGCTCAAGCTCTACATTTAGAGACCACTCCTGGTACTGCTCAGAGTTCTTAGGATCAAACTAGGGGCTGAGTGCAAGGCAAGCCCTTATTTGCAGCACTGTTTTTCTTTGGTCTCTCTTTTGTCTCTTTGGTTCTTGGGGTTCCATTTCTTTTTTCAGGACCCTCCGTGGTCTTCAAAAAGGAGTTTTGGGGGTAGATTTTGCCATTTTGATTTTTATCACGTAATTTCCTCATGGCCAGCCCCATGGTCCTTTGTGGTTCTACATCTTAGCCAGAAGTCGCAGGTCCAGCCTGAGATTTTTGTTATTAGTTGTTTTGGCTACAAAATAGTATCTTCTTGTGTCAGAAACTTCACAGGCAGCACTCCCTCTCTTTCCCGAGTTCTGTTGCTCACGGGCTACATCTTTGCAGGACCAGTCATTCTGCTGTGTAATGTTTAGGTAGGACCACAGGGCCCTCAACCTCTGGGATAGGAAGAGAGCTGGGAAATGGTCAGTAAATATCCTGTGGGTTTTGATAAGTGATGACAACTGGCTGGGGTTGGGTAGCAGTTTCCTATGGGGAGACTCAAATCTAGGGAAGCAGGTGGGTGTCCCCTGTCTGAATGTGGAGCAAAGGATCTGAGGTTCAGGAAGGAGGAAATGGTAATATTGCGGGGGCAATATTAGTCTGGGAATATGGATGCACTGGGAAGGAGGCTGGAGCAGGAAGGCGCTGGACACAGCTCCTTCCCAAAACTTTGCTTTCCTCTCAGAAAAGAGGTTTAAGTTTTGTTTCAGTAGGAGGAAGGATTGTGCTTTTCCCATGATGGCGGGTGAGCGGGACACAGGGTCAGAACTTTGCAGTGCTATTTCTGTAAGTTAAGAGCCATGACTTTGTTTTTCCATATTGTAGTGCCCAGCTGAAGTGGGTGTGTGCCTAGAACTTACGGGTGGGCATGCACATGAGAGTGTGGAGGCTCTGTTATGGGCCAGTGCCAACTTGCTGTGACACCTCATGACTCAGAAGAGAAGTCTCCACAGTGACAGTGACACTTGGATGCTTCCTGCTCTTCACTGAAGATGTTTCCTTCATATCCACACTCTGGGTCTCACCCTCTCCTTTCCCTCTTTCTTCACTCAGAAACTGTATGAGTTGAACAACCTACATGCACTGATGGCAGTGGTTTCCGGCTTGCAGAGTGCCCCAATTTTCAGGCTGACTAAAACCTGGGCGGTGAGTATACTCTTTGCCTATCGATGACAGGCTTGGCTTCCCTTGGGACTAAAGAGATATCATTTTTCTTCCAGTCTCTGTCTGCTAAGGGTGATGCTCTAATAATAGACAAGGATTGTTGTTTTGAACTTTCTGATGTGGAACTTGTATTTTCTTTTCCTTGAGTGGTTTTCAGAGAACTTAGGGGATGATTAGAGATTGGTGTCTAGTTTGTGCTCTTCAGGAAATAATTTTTGGAGAGCCTCTTGAAGGTTCCTTTGGCATTGTTTCATAGGCTCTGATGAGGAAGTTTAAATGTAAAAAAAGTACATTTAGTAAGTAAAAAGGATGGTCTTGGGAACTTTAAAAAAGATATGAGACTGTGTTAAAGCCTAAGCCTTTCTTTAGGCTGTTTCCTTCACTGTGATGGAGAATCTGAGGGTAGGCTTGGAGTCAGGCATTGTAACTGCACATACTGGTGATTGTGCTCATTGTATCTGACCATTAATAAGCCCTGGAGTAAATCTTGATTTTTGTGTATATGTGGCTTTGTTTGTTTGCTTGTTTGTTTGTTTGTTTGGAGGGTGGCTCTCAGGGGCTCCTGGCTCTGTGCTCAGAAATCGCTCCTGGCTCGGGGGACTGTATGGGATGCCAGAGATAGAACTACTGTCTATCCTGGGTCAGCCACATGCAAGGCAAATGCCCTACCATTCTGCTACCACTCTGGCCCCCATTTGAGTATTTTTCTTTCTTTCTTTTTTTGGGGGTGTCACACCCGGCAGCACTCAAGGGTTACTCCTGGCTCTATGCTCAGAAATCATTCCTGGCAGGCTCAGAGGACCATATGGGATGCCAGGATTCTAACCACCACCTTCTGCATGCAAGGCAAACGCCCTACCTCCATGCTATCTCTCTGGCCCCGTTGAGTATTTTTCTATTTAATGTGATGCCAGCCTCAGGCTGCCAGGATTTTCCTGTAAGTCCTATAGCTTGTTTAATTTGGTTATATTTAGGATAGTCCTTTTTTTTTTTTTTTTTTTTTTTTTTTGCAGAGGTGCAGGGCCACACCCCGTGATGCTCAGGAGCCACTCCTGGCTATACACTCAGAAATCGATCCTGGCTTGGGGGGACCGTATCGGATGCCAGGATTCTAACCACCATCAGTCCTGCATCAGCTGTGTGCAAGGCAAATTCCCTACTGCTGTGCTATTGCTCCGGCCCCTAGTATAGTCCTTTTATTTGTTAAGGAGGAATGATTTGGGGCCTGCGTGATAGCACAGCTGGTAGAATATTTGCCTTGCATGCAGCCAACCCAGGCTCGATCCCCAGCATCACATATGGTCCCCTGAGCACCACCAGGAATGACCCTTGTGCGAAGAGCCAGGAGAAACCCCTGAGCTCAATATCTCTTTTTGGGTGTAATCCAAAAAAACAAAAGAATAATTTTATTTATTCTTTTCTTTTTGGTTTTTGGTTTTTGGGTCACACCCGGCAGTGCTCAGGGGTTACTCCTGGCTGTCTGCTCAGAAATAGCTCCTGCCAGGCACGGGGGACCATATGGGACAACGGGATTCGAACCAACCACCTTTGGTCCTGGATCGGCTGCTTGCAAGGCAAACACCGCTGTGCTATCTCTCCAGGCCCAATTTTATTCTATTTTATACAAAGACTAGGTGTGTTCTTAGAATCCTGTGACTTGACATACTAACTTTTTTTTTTTAAATCCTTTTTCTTTTTTTTTTTTTAAGCTGCTGAATTACAGTTTTGCCTTTAACTGGGAATGCATTCACTTTTCTTTTTTTTTTTTGGTTTTTGGGTCTCACCCGGCAGTGCTCAGGGGTTACTCCTGGCTCCACGCTCAGAAGTCGCTCCTGGCAAGCACGGGGGACCATATGGGACGCCGGGATTCAAACCGATGACCTTCTGCATGAGAGGCAAACGCCTTACCTCCATGCTATCTCTCCGGCCCACATTCACTTTTCATAGCATTGGAAAGACAGATTTTTCTCTTGAATTTTGGGATATTTCTGTACTATAAAAATGTTAGTATGAAAGAGCTTGTGATACTTTGTATATTTTATTTATATTATAAAACAGCTGGAAGAAGGGTTTTCTATTAAAGGTTATTAATAATGGTCACATTAAGTAACATTTTTATAATTTTATGGGGGGATGAAATGATTATAAAGATAGTGATGAATTCCATCTTTGAAGTTTCAGAGAGAAAAATTATACTGTCATGGTAGTTTGAAATGCTATAGTTTCAGGCCCAGAGAGATAGCACAGCGGCGTTTGCCTTGCAAGCAGCCGATCCAGGACCAAAGGTGGTTGGTTCGAATCCCGGTGTCCCATATGGTCCCCCGTGCCTGCCAGGAGCTATTTCTGAGCAGACAGCCAGGAGTAACCCCTGAGCATCGCCGGGTGTGGCCCAAAAACAAAAAAACAAAAAAAAAAAAAAAGAAAGAAAGAAAGAAATGCTATAGTTTCCTCAAGTTAATTCTTATTTTTCTTGAAGATTTTTTTGTTTGTTTCCTTTCCCTCATAGATTTGCATAGAAGAAATTGTTTCATTTAGTAATGGCTCCATTGTTAATATTTTGTATGATGCCAGGCCATGTCTTTTTTAATTTTTTTGTTTTGTTTTGTTTTTCGGGCCACACTCGTTTGATGCTCAGGGGTTACTCCTGGCTAAGCACTCAGAAATTGCCCCTGGCTTGGGGGGACCATATGGGACGCCAGGGGATCGAACCGCGGTCCTTCCTTGGCTAGCGCTAGCAAGGCAGACACCTTACCTCTAGCGCCACCTTGCCGGCCCCGCCAGGCCATGTCTTACTTATTGATGTGTAACATTGAATTAAAATCAACAGAATTCCATCCTCTACAGCTAACATTCTACTGGAAAAAGTAAAAAAAAAAAAAAAAAAAGAATGTTCCCACAGTGATAAAAGCTCCCCAGGAAAACAAGGCAGAATGATTGAGCTTGAAAGAAAAGCAGGGAAGTCACTTATAGAATCTCTGAATGGTGTCCCTAAGGGATCATTGACAACAGTGATAGGCCCACAGGAAGAAGAAACCCCTTAATGTGGCTCCCATTCAAAGGTGACAGCCTGTCCCATTGTGCTAAGCAGACTAAACCAGCTACCAATGGCCAGAAACTTCGATTCACCTTAGAAGAGATGCAGAGTGGTTAAGTGCTAATGTTCAAATTGCAGCTAAGTTGCCTGTGTCTGAGACATGGTGTAAGTGGGAGTTGTGGGGAAGCAACCACTTGACCAGGTTGGAATTTTGCTGCTGGAAGGTGAAGAGTCCTGACTATAGTCCACTACTATAGTCACCACTATAGTCGCTATAGTCTACCACTATAGTGGTGATGCTTGCCCAACAGGGGGCATGCTAAAGGAATTACACATTTTTCAATGGTCCAGAAGGAAAATATTATTTATCTTTTTGCCACAATTTTATAAAACAGTGACTGGTTAAGCAAACAGGATATAAGATCAGTTGAATTTGAAAGTTGCAATTTTAAAAAGGCTATTAAATGCTAGGAATGTAACTCAGTATAGAGTGCTTGCCTGTGTGTGTGTGAGTCCCTGAATTTGCTACCTGGCTCCACAAAAGAACAATAACAGAACGCACACAAAACCATCTAAAAGCATGATATTTGTATTATTAGTGAAAGAAACAAAACATCAAATGAGACCGAATTTGTTAAGACTTATATGCTGAAAATGAAATCTTTATAGGAGATTAGAGAAGAATAAATAGAATGTTTGTTCATAGATAAGGAAACTTAAAGATGTAAGTTCTTCCCAAATGTATGTGCAAATGTATAAATGTAGATTATAGGTAATTCAAATCAAACCACTAGACTAGGGATCTTGACTAGATAGCTTTAAAAATATTTTTGTCGTTTTGTTTTGGAGTCTTACCCAGATATGCTCAGTAGTTACTCCTGGCAGTAGGGGACCCCTATGGGATGCCAGGGTCAGCCTGGGTCAGCCACATGAATTGTGAAAGTTCAGGAGTTACCAAGACATTCCTAAAGAGATATTTGGGAGCTGAAAGTTTGGGCATTTGCACTAACAGATTACAGGACCAACTGCAGTATTTAAGCTTGAGGGAATTAGTGTGGCCTTAGACATACCAACCATGGAAGAGAATAAATAACCCCTTTTTTGGTTGTGGGGGCATTGGGACACATCTAGCAACGCTCAGGAGTTACACCTGGCTAAGCACTCAGAAATCACTCCTGGCAGGCTCGGGGGACTAAATGGGATGCCAGGAATTGAACCCCCATGAGTCCATCCTGGGTCAGCTGTGTGCAAGGCAAACACGCCTTACCACTGTGCTATCTCTCTGGCCCCCCCAAAACCCTTTTCTGCTACACTGCTAGAATATGGTGGTAGGACTATGAACTTGTGGAGAATCTAGGACTTGTTTATTCACTAGAGCTGGGAGCTTGGTTATCAGTTTGGGGAAGACATGAATTGAGCTTTTAGACCCTCACCATAAAGTTATTATCAGATGAATTGCAGGCTTTTGGTGAAGTGTGAACCTTCACCATAAGCTCTTAGAAGAGGAGGGTGGGTAAATAAGTCTCTGACATGCCAGAAGTGGATTTCTTCGGGTTTTTTTTTTTTTTGGGGGGGGGGGACAAACTCAAGGATTATTCCTGCCTCTGCGCTCAAAAATCTCTCCTGGCTCAGAGAACCATATGGGATGCCAGGGATTGAACCCGCATCTGTACTGGACCAGCCATGTGCAGAGCCAAATGCCCTACCGCTGTGCTACCACTCCAGCTCCCATAAATGGATTTCTGGCTTGGATAACTAAGAACTTTTTTAGACAAGACCAAAAAGCTGTGCCAATGAAAGAAAAGATGTATGTTTTTCCACTATAAAATGGGAATATTTATCAAAATGTGGCTTAAAGGAAATTTTTAAAAAGAACCCAGAATGAGCAAAGATACAGATCACTAATTAGACCCAATCAAGAATTTATACCCAGAAACCTTTAAGACACAAAAGAAAAAGAAATGCAGACACATCCTTAAAGCATCTGCGGAGACACACATGGAAGGCGGAGCTAGACTGTTAGGGCACTGAGCTATTTCATTGAAAACTGTGAAATCCAGTAAATACAGGAGCAGTGTGATGGTGTCAGAGTTGTTCAAGGGAGCTGAGAGAGGTAACGGGTGTTTAGGACCTTAGGGAGCTGTCAGCCATGTCTGTCAGCCATGCTGGGGCTCAAAGGTAGATGCTTGTGTTTTTGTTATGAAAAATCTCACATTTGGGGTCCAGAGAGGTAGCATGGAGGTAGTGTGTTTGTCTTGCATGCAGAAGGATGTTGGTTTGAATCCCAGCATCCCATATGGTCCCCCGAGCCTGCCAGGAGCGATTTCTGAGCATAGAGCCAGGAGGGGAACCCTTGAGCACTGCTGGGTGTGACCCAAAAAACAAAAAAAAATTATATATATCAAATTTAAGTTAGACCAGAAATAGGATCTTTGAGTATCATGAACAAACAAATGTAAATGAACTGGTCTCAGGTCTTTACCAGTGCAGATCCACACATTCATGCATATCATGTGGGATACAAACCTAGGTGATGAGAGCCAGGGAGGGAATCTGGTCTTTCTAATAGTGCTTGGAATGCCTGGGGTTCTCCCATATTTCCCCAGAGTAGATAATGATGGTAGGTGCTACAGGGATCTGACCCAGAGAATTTGGGCCTTCCTCTTGCCTTCAAGTGCCATGGAAAGTAATAAGCTGTGAGCTCTTTTCCTCCACCTCAATCCATGCAGAATGAAACAGTGGCACAGAGACGTTTCTGGCAGAACCTCAGAAGTGAATGGTTTCTCCTTGACACTTAGTGAAATGAGTTCCGGAGTAACCCTGCGTATCACCGAAGATGTGAGAGAGGAAGCAGTCCCGGCTTCTGAGGATGTTTCTGAGCTGTTATTGACATTGAATTAGTTCTTTGTCCTTATCTCTGGAAGGCAGAGTCTTTGCTGCTACATCCAGATGAAATGCTGTTGACCTGCTTTCTAGAATAGTAGGAACATTTCTATTGTCTTTATACTCATCAGACCATATATAGAACCACCATTTTGTGTGTTTCATTTGAAACAAGTGGGATATAAATCTTAAATGATTTCAGTCATTATGAATCATCTGTTGCCATACCACAGTACTTAATCCAAGGCAGGTGGTTTATATCTGAGTGCTCAGCCATGTGGGAATGAAGGGCTGCAACATGGTCAGGGAACAGTGGAGACTGGCTTCAAGTCAAGATATAAGTCTGGGGTGGTGAGCCACAATAAGAGCAGTTATAGCAGAACCCCGAAAGCCAAGGAGACCTTACCTTCCCCAAAAATGAACTTCAGTCCTCTTTAAAAAAAAAAAGTGTCTGCTGACAGGGGGACATTTTTCTGACACTTTATAAAAACAATTACAGGAAGACCACCTGGATATGGGGCCTAGGAAAAGAGTTTGGGTATGTCCCACTCATGCTGTGTACAGTGCCATGACCCTGGTAGATTGTGTCAGCCAGAAGCCCAGACCTAGGGGCACGTGGCTGCCAACACTTGTGGCCCAGGACCCTTGCTCCTGAGTCAGTCCTGACTCCTAATGCACCCTACAGCTGCAGCTGCTTCACATGCTAAAAATAGCATGAATTACAATGGCATGAAATAGTGTGTACACAATACTTTGAAAAAAATTTTCTCCATCTTTGTAATGCCCGGGAAGTTTTTTTTTTTTTTTTTTTTTTTTTGGTTTTTGGGCCACACCCAGTGTTGCTCAGGGGTTACTCCTGGCTATGCGCTCAGAAGTCGCTCCTGGCTTGGGGGACCATATGGGAACCTGGGGATTGAACCACGGTCCATCCAAGGCTAGCGCAGGCAAGGCAGGCATCTTACCTCTAGCGCCACCGCCCGGCCCCGGAAGTATTTTCTAAACCTTCTTGTTAATATTATTTGGGGGACAGATCTTTCCTTGTGTTTTAGTTCCCTTTTTCCTCAAAGGGGGGGATTCACCACAAATGTACCCTTCAGACCTTTGAAGTCAACAGTGCTTGTTCAAGCTGTCAAAGAAATCTTGGAAAAATAGGTCTCCCAGAAAACCAAAAATGGAGGAAACAAGTTTTATAGATTATGTTAGGGTGATGAATCATGGTTAAGTTGATTCAGGGAATTGGAGGAGGCACACCTGGTAGTACTCAGCAGTCACTCCTGGTTCTGCACTCAGCTATCACTCTTGGCAATGCTTGGAGGACCTTTTGGGATTCCAGGGATTGAACCTTGGTCAGCCATGTGCAAGGCTAAGGTCTTATTGTACTATTTTTCCAGACCCTTAATGAAATTTGTTATGCTTTGCCATGCACAAGGCAAAATACTATCTATCCTGCTTCTTAATAAAATTTCTTAAATCATGAAATTTAGTTAGTATATTCTTTTTTTGTTTTGTTTTGTTTTGTTTTGTATTTTTGGACCACACCTGGCTTTGCGCTCAAAAATCACTCCTGACATTCAGGGGACTGTATGGGATGCCAGGAATCAAACCCGGGTTGGCTGCATGCAAGACAAAGTCCTTACTACTGTGCTATCACTCTAGCCCCTCGTTATTTCTTAATAATTATGAAAGAATGATTTTTATTCTTGATGAGGCAAGAGGGTATTTTGAAATACTATTTAGGCATGTGAGCTAAATATTAATGCATAATTAATTAGATGAGTTTTAAAATTGCTGAACAAATGAATTTGAGAGCTGTTATCATTTACTACTTAAGTTTAAAACTGTATGGATCTGCCAAAGATATTTTAAATAAGGGGTTGGGTTATTATTTTAATAGACATGTCTGCTTTAGTTTACTTATTACCAGAATTTTGAAATGGAGATTTATGGTAATTCTAGCTTCGGGTCTTTGCTATAATTAAATGGGATCTGTAAATAACTTAGGCTTTTCTGTTTGTTTTTTAGTTATTAAGTCGAAAAGACAAAACTACCTTTGAGAAATTAGAATATGTAATGAGTAAAGAAGATAACTACAAAAGACTCAGAGACTATATAAGTAGCTTAAAGATGACACCTTGCATTCCCTATTTAGGTGAGTTCTTACTGTGTGTTCCTGTTGCCTTAATAAAGTTATTTCCATAACAGGCTATTTCCAAAATGTGTTATCTTCTCAAGGAATTAATGTGAGACTGTTGCCTTAGAAAATTGACTAAAAGTTGTTACTTTGTTATCCGGAATGTATTTTCTTTCATTTTGTTAGGTTTCTCATAGACTTTTTCCCCCCCTCTCCAGTAGAGAAGAAACTTTTAGTAAGAATGGGATATTTTCCTTTTCCTGGTAATGTTTTTATAGAGTGAAACAATAATTTGGAATTTAATACTGTAAACTTTCTTCAGGGAAGAAAATTGGTCAAAAGATTTAAGTGCTTATTTTTTATGAGTTCTTAGTCTGTAGTTGGCAGTATTTTAGGATGAATTATGAAAAGTATTGATTTTCTTTTTAGATCAAATGAATATTTAGCAGTGGGAGTTTAGAATTCAGATAGACAAATTGGTGTTTTAGGTACAGTTGACTGGGATTTTATCCCTCTTTCCTCTATAATTTATAGTGTTTATAAATTCCTAGAAGTACTTAACCTATAAAATTACTTTCACCAAAACACAAATAGCGCTTTGTTAGGTGTTTGGATTTTTTATGTCTCAAACTGTACTTTTTACAATGTGTGTATAAATTTAAGCATAGACAAGGTTTGTATATACCTAGCATATAATAAATTTGATTCTCTGCAGAGAAATAAAATGAGAAACATTTGTTTCTCTCTAGTATCTCTTTCCTTCCTTGTCTTCCTTCTGTCCCTTATATAACCGCTCGTCTGATTTTCTGAGTAAAGGGATGTCTGGGCCTTCTTCAGGATACTGGGTTGGTCCTTGAAATCATGTGGAACAGTGACTGAGACAAAGTGGGGACAATGTCTGCTGATATTGTATACTATCCCACGCTCATGAATGGTTTTCTTTACTCCTGGCAAAGCTCTAGTGACTATATGAGATGCTGGGCATTGAACCTGGGTCAACTATGTGCAAGGCAGGTGCCCACCTACTGTACTATTGCTCTGGTTCCTCATAAGTGTCTTCATACTCTCGGAAGAAACATCCCCTGCCTGGAGTGGGGGCTTGAAGCATAGTTGGCAGTGCTTTGGGATCACTTCTGGCAGTACTTGGGGACCATTTGTGGTGACAAGGATCACACTGGGATCTACCACATGCAAGGCAAAAGTCTTAACCCCTGTTCACTCTCTCCCAAAAATAAACTTTGCATAGCATAAAGAATCATCAACCTCCATCTCAGAATTCTGTTTCTTGAGAATCAGATCTACATCTCAAGTCTTGATCTAGCCTCTTCCCCATTACGCCCCTAAACTCACATTCTAAAGTGGAATGGTTTCAGGGCTTTTTGGGGGGCCAAACGTGGAGGCACTCAGGAGTTGCTCCTGGCTCTGAGCTCAGAAATTGCTCCTGGAAGGCTGGGTTTATTTGGAATCCCAGGAATCAAACCCGGATCTGTCCCAGGTTGGCTGCATGCAAGGCAAATGCCTTACAGCTGTGCTATCTCTCTGGACCTGTTTCTAGGTATTTTCCCTTCTCTTTGAAGTTTTCTTTTTTAGAAAAGGGTATGAAAGATGTATTTTCTGTTGAAAATAAGAGAGTGAGAAAAAAATCGAATCCTTGTGTTGTGGTTCAGTTCAGAGGTTTTTTTTTTCCACTGAGAGTTGGTTATGGGGTTTGGAGCTCACTGTGTGCATGTGTGTGCTCGTATATATGCACTCATGCATGCACCTGCACACACACACACATACACAAATACACCAATGAAGGACCCCCACATGCTTGCATAGCTAAACTTAGTGCAATCTGGGAAGATTTTCTTTTTGTTTGTTTGCTTGTTTTGGGCCACACCCATCAGTGATCAGTTACTTCTGGCTCTATGCTCAGGAATCACCCCTAACAAGATGGTGGGGGTTTGCTGTGTGATGCTGGGGATCAAACCTGGTTTAGCTGTGTGTAAGGCAAACGCCCTCCCCACTGTGCTATTGCTCTGGCTCCCTGGGAAGATTTTCTGTTGGAGATTACAGTAAATTCTTACTTTACTTGTTTCATGGATTTCTTGGAAATGTGATTTTAAGTGAAGCAATGCACAACAAACCAGTTTCCCCCTAGCTGAATGGATATAAATAAGAGAGCTCAGATCCTGCAGCATATTTTTGGTCACCAAAATCAAACCAAAACAAAAACACTAAACTTGTCAATAAAGACACGAAACACTTAACATTCTACAATCATTTGTTTTTATATGTTCATTTATTTTCTAGCCTGTGTATTCCAATTAAGGTCACTGGAGGCTGGATCCTCACTCTAGAGCTCAGGGAACAGGGCTGGGCCCCCTGGCAAGAGTACCCTTCCATCCATACTCCTTCAACAGGGACACCGGGAAATAGGCAGGTAAGGGGCTAGAGCTATAGCACATCAGTAGCTGACCTGAGACTGACCCGGGAACGACCAGGGTTCAAACTTCCTGTCCTCTACACCTACTGGACCCCATCTTGAAAATGGCAAAGAACTTCAGAAGTTCAAATGGAGGCACCTATTAGTATTTGGGCGATTTTGAACTTTATTTTACTGGTCATCTCTGTCATACTACTTGGTTGAGAAGCATCTGAGATTGTAAGACAGTTGTATATTATTTGGCATAAGCATTTGGTTGACTTGGGAAAGGAGACTAAAAATTGGTTGGGTCAATAGCTGTGACTTGGGGTGATTAACTTCCAGCATGAAAATTGGTCCTTTACACTAGTGACAAAAATATTTTCTAGTGGACTTTAGATTAAACATATTCTATCGAAACATTCAAACTTCTCCTAAGTCACTTGACAACTTATACAATCTGTGGACTGATTTGTGTGTATATATTACAGCTAGCTGGTTCACTTTCTCATTCTTGTTCTTCACTACAGTAGTGTTTTGAAGAATGTTTATTTAGCAATCGTTTATGTCTTGTTAATATTTACTTTTTCCATATTTTACCCGAATTTCAAATAAATTGACATTGTGGTTTTCTAATGAACTTGTGTTGATTTTAGAATTCTTTCCCACTACATGCAACCCAGGTAGATGCCAAAAAATGTCAGCATTACACTGTGCCAGGTACTGGAGAGGACAGAACTTGTGTGGGGCCCTCCGAAAACTTGAATACACAGAAATAGGCAGGAAGTCTCTATTCACTCCATTTGGGACCCACAGAATTGGACACAGGCTGCCCTTCTCCTTATGTTGACAAAAGCTAAGATAGAAGTGATGAAGATGAATCTGTTTCTCAGTCTGAGAGAGGTAATCCCTAAAATTTATGGTCAGACCTACTGACTATGAAACCTTAAGGAAATAAGGGGCAAACTGGTACTGCCAGTTTTATCAGTAATAGTGTGGATTAATTTGTACAAAGTAGAAAATGTTTTCTTGGCCTTTCACTCCTCATTCCTTGAAAAACTGTCCTCTTTTGGTTTGCATTCAAGGTAAAAATCACTGGGGCCGGAGAGATAGCATGGAGGTAAGGCATTTGCCTTTCATGCAGAAGGACATCAGTTCGAATCCGGCTTCCCATATGGTCCCCCCTGCCTGTCAGGAGCAATTTCTGAGCATGGAGCCAGGAGTTACCCCTGAGTACTACCAGGTGTGACCCAAAAACCACAAAAAAAAAAAAAAAAAAAAAGGCAAAACAAGGTAAAAATCAGTAGAATAGGGACCAGAGTGCTTATATAGTGGGGAGGGCATTTGCCTTGCATGTGACCAACCTTGGTTCAATCCCTGCCATCAAACTCATATAGTCCCCCAACCCTGACGACAGTGATCCCTGAGTCTAGAGCCAGGAGCTGAGTGTGATTGACCCCCCGCCCCCAATGTAGCTAGAGTAGTCAAAATAGTGAAGAGTTCTTACAATAAAGACGCAGTTGTTTTTTTTTTTTTTTCTTTAAATATGGGCAAGTCTCAAGGAGAAAACATTTTTTTAAACTTTATTGATTAATTAATTGGTTTTAGGGCCACATCTGGCAGCGCTCAGGGGTTACTCCTGGCTCTGCACTCAGAAATTGCCCCTGGCAGACTCGGGGGAACCCTATGGGATGCTGGGAATCACACTAGGTCCCTCCTAGCTCGGCTGCATGCAAGGCAAATGCCCTACCGCTGTGCTATCACTCCTGCCCCAAGGAGAAAACTTTTTAAGTGAGAATTATTGCTTAAAATCTGAGAATCATTAGTGGCACTCATCTGTTCTTGTCATTGGAAAAAAACATCTGAAGGGGCTTACTGAAGAATTTGGCTCGACAAGTTTTGTTTTGCAGGAAAGAGCGAAATAGAACATCGTACAAAAATAATTAAGTGCACGGAACATGATGAATATTCTTTCATGTGCATTTTGAGCCTTGTTTCTGCTTTGCTCATTGAGTCCAGGAATATGCAGTAACTTAATCAGTGCTGGGTGTATTCTGGGATAGTACCTATTTTGAGAGCTCTAGGAAGAAGCTGCCTTTTCCAAAGTGCTTGCAAAGTCCCTAGCCTTTCTTTGGGACCAATACACACCTCTCCTTCACTCTGATGTGTTGGACTTAGGTTGGGGGGGGCTTCATTTTCAGGCAGCTAAAGCTGTTCTTAGGTAATACCACCCCAAAATGCCCTGTGTTCTCTCTTTTTTTTTTTTAAGGCTAGTCAAGTGAAGCAGTGGGAATGGAGAAGGAACAAAGAAATCTGTAACTGGTTGTGATCAATTAATTGTAAGCACTACTGCACTCGGACCAGCCTCTGTGTTCTCTTCTTGATGTTTTCATCACTCTGTCTCTTGTGCAGTGTGGGAGCCTATTTGTCTTGGATCAAGGGTTGCCCTTATTTACCAAAGTAGGCACTTAGAATACTTGTTACTTGAGTTAAGGGATCCCTTTTCCAGTAATTCTATTTGTTTGTGGAACCAGCCTGTGGGTTGTGGTGTGGCACCCTCATGCATGTCAACTCCCTGTCACCCAGTTTTCTTCCACTGCCTTGGTGGCTGGTCAGTATTTGCTAAGAAATGGGACAGGCGCCGGTAAGAGGAGACTGCCCTGCCTTCCTTGCATTTTGCATCTCTGACCCCAGATGCTTCTGTTGCCATTATTATTACCTCACCAGTAGTGTCTCCCATTTCCTACATGTCACTTTTAGACCCTGCTAGTGCTGTCTTGTCCTGCCAAATAAATGGGGGGCCTGAATCACAGGGATCTTTGATTTTATGATCCTTTCTCTTCTGTTTTGGCATGCATTGAAAAGTTGAATATTGATCTTGATAGAACATGATGCTTTAGCTTTACATTATTACAGAAATTTCTAGTGACCTATACATAAATACATGCAAAGAAAATTTGTTTTATTTTATTTTTTTAAAATATCTTTATTTAAGCACCATGATTAAAACATGTTTGTAGTTGAGTTTTAGTTATAAAAAAAGAACACCCCCTTCATCAGTGCAACATTCCTACCACCAATACCCCCCAACTCGCTCCTCCCCCACCCTTTGCCTGTATTCGAGACAAGCATTCTATTTCTCTCACTTACTACCATTGTCATGATAGTTGTTAGTGTAGTTATTTCTCTAACTGGACTTACCACTCTGTGGTATCTTCATATCGTGGGCCAGTCCTTCCAGCCCTTATCTCTATTGTGTCTGTATTATTACAATAAAGTATTTTATTTTCTTAAAACCCATAAATGAATGAGACTATTCTGTGTCTTATCTTTCTCCCTCTGACTTATTTCACTCAGCATAATAGATTCTATATATCCATGTATAGGAAAATTTCATGACTTCATCTCTCCTGACGGCTGTATAATATTCCATCGTGTATATATATCTCTCACAGTTTCTTTTTTTTTTGGGGGGGGGGGGTCACACCTGGCAGTGCTCAGAGGTTACTCCTAGCTCTATGCTCAGAAATCGCTCCTGGCAGGCTCAGGGGACCATATGGGATGCCGGGATTCGAACCACCGTCCTTCTGCATGCAAGGCAAGCGCCTTACCTCCATGCTATCTCTCTGGCCCATATCACAGTTTCTTTAGCCATTCCTCTGTTGAAAGGCATCTTGGTTATTTCCAGAGTCTGGCTATTGTAAATAGTACTGCAACAAATATAGGTGTGAGGAAAGGATTTTTTTATTGTATTTTTGTGTTCCTAGGGTATATCCCTAGGAGTGATATAAACTGGATCATCTGGGAGCTCATATGTCCAGTTTTTTGAGGAATCTCCATATTGTATTCCATAGGTGGCATTCCCACCAGCCTTTCTCTCACATCTTCACCAGCACTGATGGTTCTTGTTCTTTGTGATGTGTGCTAGTCTCTGTGGCATGAAAAGGTACCTCATAGTTGTTTTGATTTGCATCTCCCTGATGATTAGTGATGTGGAGCATTTTTTCATTTTCCTTTTGGCCATTTGTATTTCTTTTTTGAGGAATTGTCTGTTCATTGCTTCTCCCCATTTTT